>NC_054374.1:144288529-144622696 GCF_017654675.1 Xenopus laevis | reverse complement strand
AGGATAGATATAGATATAGAGATAATAGATATAGATAGATTAGATAGATATATGATATGATAGATAGATAGATAGATAGATATAGATAGATAGATATAGATAGATATTAGATAGATAGATAGATATAGATAAGATAGATAGATATAGATTGGAAGATAATAGATAGAAGATAGATATAGATAGTAGATAGATAGATATAGAATAGATAGATAGATTATAGATAGATTATAGATAGATAGATATAGATAGATAGATAGATATGATAGATAAGATAGATAGATATAGATAATATAGATAGATAGATATATGTGGATAGATAGCTAGTAATATAGATATTGATAGGATATAGATAGATAGATATAGATAGATAGATAGTAGATATAGATAGATAGAGATAGAGAATAGGATTAGATAGATAGATAGATAGATTACGATAGATTAGATAAGATTAGATAGATATAGATAGATTATAGATAGATATAGATAGATAGATATAGATAGATAGATAAGTATAGAAGATAGGATATAGATAGATTAGATAGATAGATAGATAGAAGCTATAGATAGGATAGATAGATAGATAGATATAGATAGATAGTATAGATAGATAGATATAGATAGATAGATAGAGTAGATAGATATAGATAGATATTAGATTAGATAGTATAGATAGATATAGATAGATATAGATATCAGATAGAATAGATAGATAAGATAGAGTAGATATAGATAGATATAGATAGATATAGTAGATAGATGAAGGATATAGATAGATATGATAGATAGATAGATGATAGATAGATAGAATATATGATAGATAGATATAAGAATAGATATAGATTAGAGTAGGATAGAATAGATAGATAATAGATAGATAGATAGATTATAGAATAGAGTATAGTATAGATATATGATAGATAGATAGTAGATTTATAGATAGAGAAAGATAGATAGGATAGATTAAGATAGATATAGGAGATAGTTAGATAGATAGATATAGATAGATATGAGATAGATATGATAGGATCGATAAATGATAGATATATGAATAGATAGATAGATATTAGATAGATATAGATAGATAGATAGATATATGATAGGATAGATATGATTACGAGATAGATTAGATATAGATAGATAGATATAGATAGATATAGATAGATTAGATAGATAGATAGAATAGGATAGATAGATAGATATAGATTAGTAGAGGATAGATAGAGATAGATAGATAGTAGATAGAGATAGATATAGATAGATAGAATAGAGGATTAGATAGAGAATAGATTAGATAGATAGATTATAGATAGCTAGATAGATAGATAGATAGATAGATAGATGATAGATAGATATAGATATAGATAGATATAGATAGATAGATAGATAATAGATATAGATAGATAGTATAGATAGATAGATAGATAGATAGATAGATAGATAGAATAGATAGATAGATAGATATAGATAGATATAGATATAGATAGATATAGATATAGATAGATAGATAGATAGGATATAGATATAGATATAGATATATGATAGATAGATAGAGGATATAGATTATAGAGTATGAGATATAGATTATAGATAGATTATAGATGATAGATAGATAGATAGATATAGATTATGATAAGATGAATAGATATAGATAGATAGTAGATAGATATAGATAGATATAATAGATAGATAGAATAGGATAGCAGATAGATAATATAGATACGATAGATAGATAGGATAGAGTAGATAGATAGATAGATAGATATAGATAGATATAGATAGATATAGATAGATAGATATAGAGATAGATAGATATAAGATAGATATAGATAGATAATATGATAATAGATAGATTAGACTAATAGATTAATAGAATAAGAGTAGATAGATATAAGATAGATAAGATAGATATAGATAGATTAGATAGATAGATAGATATATATGATAGATAGATAGATAGATAGATAGATAGATATAGGATAGATAAGAATAAGATAGATAGGATGATTAGATAAGATAGATAGAGTGATAGAGTTAGAATAGAGTAGATAGATAGATAGTAGATAGAGAGTAGATAGATAGAGATAGATAGATGATGATAAAGATTATGATAGATGATTAAGAATAGATATAAGATAGATAGAATAAGATGATAGGATAGATATAGATATAGATAGATATATCAGATAGATATAGATAGATAAGTATAATGATAGATAAGAATATAAGATAGATAATAGATAGAATATAGGATAGAATATTAGATATAGATAGATAGATATAGAATATAGATAGATATGATAGATATAAGATAGATATTAGAATAGAATTATAAGATAGATATAGATAAGTATATGAGATATGATAGATGATAAATAATAGATATGATAGATATAGATAGATAAATAGATAGATAGATATAGATAGATAGATATAGATAAGATAGAATAGGATAGAATATGATATAGATAGATAGATACTAGATTAGATATTAAGCATAGATAGATATAGATAGATAGATATATGATATGATAAGTATATAGATAGAATGATCGGATAGGATATAGAATAGATAATAGAGGATATAGATACTTAGATAGATATATGATAGATAGATATAAGAATAGATATATGATAGATATAGATAGATAGATTATAGATAGATAGATAATAAGATAGATAGATAGATAGATATAGTGATAAGTATGCGATAGATATTGAAGAATAGATAGAGTATAGGATAGATATAGGAGTAGATATATGATATGGATTATAGATTATGATTAGATATAGGATAGATAGTAAGATATAGATAGATAGAAATAGATAGATAGGTATAGATATAGATAATATATCGATAGATAGAGTTAGATATGATAGATTAGTATATAGATAGATGAAGATATAGGAATAGATAGATATAGATAGATTATAGATAAGATTACGATAGATATAAAGATAGATAGGATAATAATAGATATAGAATAGAAGTAGATAGATTATAGATAGATAGATATTCAGATAGAGCATAGATATAGATAGATAGAGTAGATTAGATGAGTAGATAATGATAGAAGATTATAGATAGATTATAGATAGATTATGATAGATATAGATGATAGATATAGATAGATAGATATAGATAGTAGATAGATATGAGATAGATAGGATATAGAAGATAGATGATAGATATAAGATCAGATAAGAGTAGATATAGGGAGTATAAGATAGATATAGATAGATATGAATATAGATGATAGATAGCCTATAGATAGATAGATAGATAGAGATAGTTAGATAGATAGATAGATAGATAGTAGATAGATAGATAGATAGATAGATAGATAAGATAGAGATATAGATAGATAGATCATAGATAGATAGAGATTAGAATAGAGATAGATAGATAGAGATAGATAGATAGAATAGATAGAGATAGATAGATAGAGATAGATAGAGATAGATAGAGATAGATAGATAGAGATAGATAGATAGAAGATAGATAGATAGATAGAATAGATAGATAGATAGATAGATAGATAGATAGATAGATAGATAGATAGATAGAGATAGATAGATAGAAGATAGATAGAGATAGATAGATAGAGATAGATAGAGATAGATAGATAGAGATAGATAGAGATTAGATAGATAGAGATAGATAGATAGAGATAGATATAGAGATATGAGATTAGATAGATAAGATAGATATAGATAGATATAGATAGGATATAGATAGATAGATATAGATAGATATAGATAGATAGATATAGATAGATAGAATAGATAGATAGATATAGATAGATATAGATAGATATAGATAGATAGATATAGATAGATATAGATAGATATAGATAGATATAGATAGATATAGATAGATATAGATAGATAGATTATAGATAGATATAGATAAGATATAAGATAGATATAGATAGATTAGATAGATAGATAGATAGATAGATATAGATAGATAGATAGATAGATAGATAGATAGATAGATATAGATAGATAGATAGATAGATATAGATAGATAGGATAGATAGATATAGATATAGAATAGATAGATAAGATAGATATAGATAGTATAGATAAGATATAGATATAGATATAGATATAGATATAGATAGATAGATAGATATAGATAGATATAGATATAGATATAGATATAGATATAATATAGATATAGATATAGATATAGATATAGATATAGATATAGATATAGATATAGATATAGATATAGATATAGATATAGATAGATAGATATAGATATATCTCAAACAGAATGGAATGCACAACCATTAGTATGCAGAAACCTGGGTGGTAGTCTGAGAAGTATGTAGACAAAATGCAGGGATTGACAGCACTCCAAGGAAATACATCAAGTCAATAATTCAAATGAAAGTGTAGATTTATTGGTGATCCAACGTTTCGGCTCCGCACAGGAGCCTTCATCAGGGAAAGAAAAGCAGTGCACAAGTGTTTGGGTGTTTAAATAGTTTAAAAAATGGCTCCAAGACACCTGTATACGATGCCTGTTATTCATCGTTTGTTATGCAAAGCAGTATATACATGTGCATACAAATGCAAATGTTGTTATCCATGTTAGGTATGCCCCTTTGTATGGGAGAGTTCTGCTTATACACAGGGTGCGTCCTACTGTTACCCCACTCTGTCACATTATTCTGATGTGTAGCGAGCTACCCGTCCTATGCCCTATATAGATGGGCCGGAAATGCACCGGAAACCCACAGTGAGCGGCGTCGTACCGTTGCTAGGTAACCCATGTCCGTGTGCGTTGCCGAGCACTCAACTGCTAGCATCCGCAAAGGGGAGCCAACAGAGACAGCGCTTGTGGGCGAATGTTAGCGGAGGGTTTTGCGGAGCGTGCAGTCACTGAAACCAACGGCTGCCTACTGCCAGCGGTTCTACCCAGCCGCATCATTAGGGTTACATGGGTGCCACCGGCCTTCGTACTGCTTGTGCTCAGCTCACCTTGGTATAGGGACCCACATGCAGGGCAGGGTAGTACAAACACTTTAGGGCCATGCAGAGTTATGTTAGGGGAACTGACTAAAGCACCACCGCGTCCTTAAGACAATTAACCTCCCAGTGGTCATCAGAGGGACAGACAGACAGGGCAAATATGGATACATAACAGATGCATATAGTCAGAGTGAACTGCGCTGTGTTTACATAAGAAGTGGAGGACAAATGGGTAAACTAAAATGACAATAAACATATTGGACAAGAAAGCAACATTTGTAGCAAGCTAAATGGCAACAAAACAGGATACAAGGTAGTAAAAATCAATATTGTTTCACAAAAAGCAACCCAAAGGCAGGGTCTCATTGAGACCTCGGGGAGCAACTGTGTCCAGTTTCAAAATCCAGCGGGACTCCATTCTCAGTAGGGCCTTGTCCCTATCACCCCCTGTTACCAAGGGGGGTTGATGGTCAATTGCCATGCACCTGAATGTAGGGAGAGAGTGTCCTTTGTTGAGAAAATGTTTTGCCACTGGTTAAGAGCCGTGCTGATGGCATACCGATGGTTTGCTATTCTCTCCCTTAGAGTCATACAAGTTTTTCCCACGTAATATAGTCCACATGGGCAAGTAATGATGTATACAAGATAAGATGAGGTACAGGTAAGTCTGTGACGGATTTTGAACCTTTTGTCAGTATGGGGGTGCTTGAGGGAGGTAGTGCATATCTTTTGCCTTTCGTTCTCCTTAAATGAGTCAATGTTCATTTCACCGTAATTACAGATTCATTATCTTACTTGACTGTAAAACACTGTATATCTGTATTTTTTTTTTCAGTAAGATATATAGTGAATAAAGTAGCCCCTCTTGTAAAATATAAGGATATTATAAGTTACCGAGGAGTTTCATGACCATATAAAAGCACGAGGCCGAAGGAACTCCGAGGTAACTTCGAATATACTCATATTTTGCAACTGGGGGTACTTTATTTATTATAATACACATATGACTGATGACATCAGAACTCACCGTTTATAAGGATATAATTTACAAGATATTCATGGCTTTTGTGTATTATAAGCTTTTTTTAATACGCAAGCCAATATTAATACAGAATATAATTTTTATTTTTTTTTTATTGCAGTCTGATCTGAAAAGTCTTCTATGGACTGGTTAATTAATGGGAGCCTGTGTGTTGTTTTCTCCTTCCTGTGCAGAAAAAAGTAAACACCATCTGCTTTCCTTTCAAACTAGCTGGTTTTATATAGTATTAATTAATTGAAAATGAAATAATAGACTAAAACTGGGAGAAAAGATATAAGGGCTTATTTATCAGGTGCAAGTTCAGGAGCCAAGGGTGCAGAAATCTGGAGGTGCAGCTCATACATGTGCATGTGTGTTTCTATGAAATCAAGCTGCCGACTTGGTGCTGAAGGACAGAAATCATCATCATTTATTTATATAGCGCTGTCAAGATACGCAGTGCTTTACTGCAGTTATAGCAAACAGGGAATAAATGGTGGATAACAGACAAGGATTACAGAGTACAATAGGGTTTACAAACTAAAAGGTTAGGGTACAATTGAGACATTAGGATTATATAAACACTTTGTCATTTTTGATACAGCAATGATTAATTAAGGTACATCGAATAGGCCTCTTTAAACAGATCGGTCTTTAAAGGGAAACTATACCCCCCAAACAATGTAGGTCTCTATTAAAAGATACTGAGTAAAACAGCTCATATGTAAAACCCTGCTTCATGTAAATGAACCATTATCATAATAATATACTTTTTTAGTAGTATGTGCCATTGGGTAATCATAAATAGAAAATTGCCATTTTAAAAAATAAGGGCTGCCCCCTGAGATCGTAAGATTCACTGTGCACACATACAAACCACATGTAAGGTCACATGAGCCAATTAACAGAAAAAGTTCTGCCTTTTGCTTCCTCACTTCTTCCTGTTACAGTTAGTGTTGTAGTATTTCTGGTCAGGTGATCTCTGAGACAGCACAGATAGAGTCACAAAATGGTGGTTCAAGGCAAGAGATGTAAAAGGGCAATATTTATGTAAATATATATTCCCGTTTGGTAAGATTCTTTAATATATCATTCAATTTGATATAAACTATCTGTTGCTTAAGTATTCATTTTGGGGGTATTGTTTTCCTTTAAGGAGCGCTTGAAAGTTTGGAAAGAAGGAGAAAGTCTGACAGCTTGTGGCAGAGAGTTCCAGAGAAAAGCAGAAGCCCGAGAGAAGTCTTGTAGACGAGAATGGGCAGAAGTGACCAGAGGTAAAGTGAGGCGAAGATCAGAAGCAGAGCGTAGGTTTCGTGAAGGAGTGTATTTGGAGATTAGAGATGAAATATAGGGAGGGGTTTCATTATTAAGGGCCTTGAATGTGAGTGTAAGTAATTTGAATTTGATTCTAGAAGAGATTGGGAGCCAGTGAAGGGACATACATATGGGAGCAGCTGATGTTGAGCGGCGAGCTAGATGAATGAGTCTAGCGGCCGTGTTTAGAACAGATTGGAGTTGTGAAAGGTGACAACTTTTATTGACCCATATATGACCACATTAAAACACAAACATTTGATTATACATCCATGTGCAAGCTTGAAAATCCCATCTGTAGAGAACCGCATCTATACATTGATGCAATCTTTGTCCAGGGGTTTCTGAAGGCCTGCTGTATAGGCCAATGTTTACAAGAAACGTGTTGCTCTCTGGGCTGGATTTAGAGGTGTGTAAAATATTTTATAGAAAAAAGTAAAACCCAGTAAATCTTGATGTGAAATAGCTGGGGTGTTTCTAAAATTCTGCAGGAATTAACGCCATGCTTTACTATCTCTGGTATAATTTATTATATAATGCTTAAAGGGAATGTAAAGGCAAAAAAATAAAAGCACATTTTTACTTTCTTTAAAGGGATACTATCATGGGAAAACATGTTTTTTTCAAAACACACCAGTTAATAGTTCTGCTCCAGCAGAATTCTGCACTGAAATCCATTTCTCAAAAGAGCAAACAGATTTTTTTTTTTTAATTAAATTTTGAAATCTGACATGGGGCTAGACATATTGTCCGTTTCCCAGCTGCCCCAGTCATGTGACTTGTGTCTTTACATCCTATGTTTCCAACTCCAGCTGGAGGGACTAAGATCATGGAGCCAGATTTAAACAGATAAACTAAGGTTCTATTTGGCGGATTATTTTGCTGCAGCCACTGGTTTTGCAGAGTTGCAGAAAGTTTGTATTAAACAATACAAAACTATAAAATCCACATTAGATTACATGACAACACAGGACCAAGTGCAGTCTGCATATTCTGATTATTAATCAGTTTTGCTGACTTCTGTGACTTCTGGCAGATATTATTTGACTTGTGCTGTTTTGATAATTTATGATGATCCCTAAGCAGCAGCCCAGACCACACTGAGCATGTGCATATTCTTGGTCTTGCAAAGATGTTTAACAAAGTTACAAGATGGTGACCCCCTGTGGCCAACTTTGAAAGCATAAATAATTTGTTTTATTAGGCCTCTGGTACAGTTCATGTTTATGTTTAGTATACAAAATACAGCATTTCCAAGGTCGGACTGGGGGGCCTGAGGCCCATCGGGGCTGCTGTCTCTTGGCCCCCCTCTGGGCCCCTTGCCCTGCTGCAGGTGCACTGCTTGTGCATGCGCACGCGTACTGATGTTTTTCTCCCGCAATTGCGCATGCGCACGTACCGAGTTTTTGCCACAATTGCGCATGTGCGCATACTGTTTTGCTGCGAATTGAACATCAGTTTTGTAGGCAGTGGGTCTGGGCCGCCTGGGCCCACTGGGTTTTTTCCCTGTGTCCTGCTGACCTAGTCCGACCCTGAGCATTTTTAGCATTATTCTATTTTAGACTTTAGTTTCCTTTTAATTGGATATTCATTATAGGGATTTGCTAATGTGCAAGCTTGGACTTTTTTTTTGGTCAAATTTGTGTTTGCAAAAGAGGATTCAAATTTGGTCTAATACAAAAACATTGTAGTTTCAGTGCATTATTAATGTATTATTGTTTGTTACACCTCATTTGGGACAAAAGAATTATACATTATTTGTGTACAGTCTCAAGACTGGAACCGCTAGAAGTCAATGGAAAAAGGGCAGCGTAAAATCCTGTGTAGAATACATTGATTCTCAACATCAGTTTTCTTTCTCTCTTTTATGCTAAAGTCTCTTGTTATTATCTAATATTACATTTGCTTACATATACACGTAAAAAAAAAACAGCTTTAACACTGTCACATGTAAAATCACATGTAGGTTTTCCCTTGATTATTAACATTTATATAACATATTTTGCATTGCTGAATGTAGTTTTTCCCTTATACAGCTCTTGCAAGTATACTGTTTGTGCAATACAGTCAAATGAATATTTTCTCATTTTTTTTAAAGAGAGAGCTCTGCTTTGCAATTCAAGTTATTTTATGTTTCCCTGTAGTGTTTTCCTGCAGTGTAGGAAATAAATCAATTGCATCGAGAATAGCAGGCTCGCTAAAATGCAGTGACATGCAGAGCTTGGTGACACCTCATAAGAAGCTCAGAATAAATATCACAAGAATGAGATATAGTCTGTCATGCACATTAAAGGAACACAGTCATCCCTGTGATAAAAACCAATGGTCTCTATCAGAGACAGCTGCACTGTACATTTTCATCTTTATTGATCAGCCTGGCATGCAGTAGTGCTGAAAGTGATGGCTGTGCTTGGGAGCTTTGGTATACAATGTGATAAGCATCTTGGATATTTAGGAAGTGTCAATGTTACTTTAATAAGTTGCCCTTATGGCTGTGTAGGAATTGGCGGCACAGAGGAGTTTGCGGCTGGTGGACTGACTGTTGAGCTAACAGTTCATTATGCAGATGATCTCCTTTTTTCCCATTTGCGTTTTGTACAAAGGGTAAAAGGAGAAAATGGATTCCGCTTCCATCTGTTCCTTTGTGCACACAATGTCGACCTGTAGGCAGCTACACTGAGCAGAATTTAGCCCAAAATTGCATACTTTTGTATTTTTGGGGCCAAAATCCACTCTGTGTAACTGCACACAGGCTAATAATTAATGTAATAATTGTGTACCGTATATACTCGAGTATAAGCCGACCCGAGTATAAGCCGAGGTACCTAATTTTACCTACGAAAACTGGGAAAACTTATTGACTCGAGTATAAGCCTAGACACAACTACAGCCCTGTCTCCCAGTAGCGCACATTCCGCCAAAGCGACCCCCCATCGATCAACCAGACTTCTATACCATATAAAAGCACAAGGCCGAAATGCCGTAACCAACAATTGAGATTCACCGCAGGAGTTTACCTGCCTCCATAGTAGCCTATACTTCCTTGCCATATTAGACATTCACTCATTATATTGGGCATTGCATACCGTATATACTCGAGTATAAGCCGAGTTTTTCAGCATCCAAAATGCCTGTGGCCTCGTGCTTTTATATGGTCACATAACTCCTCGGTGACTTATAATATCTTTATAAATTCCAGTAGTGGGTACATTATCCACTATATAAACAACTCTTAGTGATGTCATCCGTTGTAAATGTAGCTTAGTGATGTCAGTTTTGTCACATGACACACTCAAACTTGTGTATTTTGATAAATAAAGTACCCCTTGTTTGAAAATTAGGATATCAGAAGTAGCTTTGAAGTTCCATGACTTTATATGATCATGGAACACCTCAGTGACTTATAATATCCTTATATGTGATAAGAGTTGGTACTTCATTCATTACATTATTTACACTGTGCACCCTTATTTTGGTGGTTATATTGTATGTCTATGCACTTGCTTCTGTAAACTATGATTTTGATATACATACATATGAAAAGGTTTGGTAAGTCCTCTTAATTCTTTGGTGTTTTGTTTATCATTGGCTGAGCTTTCAAAGTAGCAACTTCCTTTTAATATATAACATGCCTTATGGAAACAGTAGTATTTCAGCAGTGACATATAGTTTATTGGATTACCAAAAAATATGCAATATGCAACATAACAAAATTAGACAGGTACATACATTTGGGCACCCCAATAGAGATATTACATCAATACTTAGTTGAGCCTCCTTTTTCAAATGTAACAGCCTCTAGACACCTATAGCCTTTGATGAGTGCCTGGATTCTGGATGGCGGTATTTTTGACCATTTGTCCATACAAAATCTCTTCAGTTCAGTTCATTTTGATGACTGCTGAGGATGGACAGCCATCAAATCATAGATTTTCCATGGTATTAAAGTCGGGTGACTGTGATGGCCATTCCAGAATATTGTACTTCTCCCTCTGCATAACTGCCTTTGTAGATTTCCAAGTGTGTTTAGGGTCATTGTCTTGTTGGATTATCCAACCCCTATGTAACTTCAACTTTGTGACCGATGCTTGAATATTATCCTGAAGAATTTGTTGATATTGGGTTGAATTCATCCGACCCTCTATTTTAACAAGGGCCCCAGTCCCTGAACTAGCCACACAGCCCCACAGCATGATGGAACCTCCACCAAATTTGACAGTAGGTAGCAGGTGTTTTTTTTTGGAATGCGGAATGCGGCTTCTTCCGCCATGCAAATAACTCAATTTTTGTCTCATCAGTCCAAAGCACTTTTGTTCCAAAATGACTGTGGTTTGTCTAAATGAGCTTTTGCATACAAGAAGCGACTCTGTTTGTGGCGTGAGTGCAGAAAGGGCTTCTTTCTCATCACCCTGCCATACAGATGTTCTTTGTGCAAATTGTGCTGAATTGTAGAACGATGTACAGATACACCATCTGCAGCAAGATCTTCTTGCAGGTCTTTGGAGGTGATCTTTGGTTTGTCTGTAACCATTCTCACAATCCTCTGCATATGCCGCTCCTGTATTTTTCTTGGGCTGCCAGACCTGGGTTCTACAGCAATTGTGACTTTGGCCTTCCATTTCCTGATTACATTCCTTACAGTTGAAACTGACACTTTTCAAACCTCTGAGATAGCCGTCCCCTAAACCATGATACTGAACAATCTTTGTTTTCAAATCTTTTGAGAATTGCTTTGAGGATCCCATGCTGTCACTCTTCAGAGGAGAGTCAAACAGAAGCACAACTTGCAATTGGCCACTTAAAATACCTTTTCTCATGATTGAACACACCTGCTTATGAAGTTTAAGGTTTAGCGAGCTAATCCAACCAATTTGGTGTTGCCAGTAATCCGTATTGAGCAGTTATATGCATTCAAATTAGCAAAATGACAAGGGTACCCAAATTTTTGCACAGCCAGTTTTTCACATTTGAATTAATTTCATACAACTGAATACTGCTTCACTAAAATCTTTGTTCAGAAAGCACCCTAGTACTCGGATGTTCCTGGGAAATGAAAACATATC
The DNA here is from genome assembly GCF_017654675.1 of Xenopus laevis. Classification (NCBI taxonomy): domain Eukaryota; kingdom Metazoa; phylum Chordata; class Amphibia; order Anura; family Pipidae; genus Xenopus; species Xenopus laevis. Next base: position 144,610,318 of record NC_054374.1, on the reverse strand, counting down.
ACTGTTATCTTTTTTGTTGAAAGTGGAGTAAGGTTTTTATGGGTGTGAATTGGCAGTTTACATGTTATCTAACTCTGCACAGGCTGATGGTTTTTGCAAAATGCAGGTGAGAAAAAAAGCAAATGATCTGCATAGTGTGTCCTTCGCTTTACGGTTAATGTTGCCTAACATTCCTGACTGATAGCCATGTTCAGTGGATATTGATGCGGCATATTTGCTAGGGTATATGTATGAGATGCCATACACTGTAGGGTGGCTATTTCCCCTCTTCACCTCCTGCTGTTGCTGCTACCGAATTTTTTGTCTGTTTTTGAGCTATTTTTCTGAAGCCGTTCTCGGTGGAGGTGTTACCTCCAGAACTGGGAATTATTTCCTAGCTGTAGGTTTGACAAGTGATCTGTCAAAATCCAGCTTCTCTTCCTTATTTCAGCACCTGATTGTAGTTTCCTACAATGGATAGTCTCTGGCATATAAGTATACAGCCACACATTCTCAATTCATATTAAAAATCCTCTTAATTTGTCTTTTTATTATTTCTGTTTCTGCTACTTCTTACCCAATCCCCCCCAAATGACGTCTTGCTTGCTGACTTTAGGTTTGCAGTCTCTACTGTTAGATGAGAGGTTGACCAAGCTATTCAGATAAGTGCAGTGCTAATCTTCGATGGGGAACCCCTTTAGATTTCTCTGGTGTTGATGAATGTATTAACTCTATAAAGTGCTACTGGGATACAATTTTAGTATATAGAAAAGTACACGTGCAGGAAGGTCAAGCATAATATACAGTGGCCTAACTATAGTGGAAACAGGCCTAGTAAGCCAAGACTTAGTAGGAGGGAGGCTCCTGCCTGTGTAGTTTACAGTGAAATAGATGCATAACATGCAGGCAAAGATAGGAGGGCAAAACTACACAAATCTTTCTTGATATGTGAGCAGTGACCTGTAGAGGAACTTGCTGGGAAATTGCACGGTTTGCAGTAAAGCTACAGATAAGAATTTATTCATGTCCGAATTTTGAGATTTCATTCAGGTGCCCAACTTATGGAGCTGTGGAACATGGGGATATTCTCCACTGGTGACTGGAAAGAGGTAGAAACCACCTGTGCTGCCCATCATTTGATATTATTAAAGGAAAACTTTACCTTCAAAATGATTATTTAAGCAACAGATGATTTATATCATTAAAGAATCTTACCAAACTGGTATATATATATTTAAGTAAAGATTGCCCTTTTACATCTCTTGCCTTGAACCGCAATTTTGTGATGTTCTCTGTGTTGCCTCAGAGATCACCTGACCAGAAATACTACAACTCTTAACTGTAACAGGAAGAAGTGTGGAAGCAAAAGACAGAAATCTGTCTTTTAATTGGCTCATGTGACTTAACATGTATGGTTTGTTTGTGTCCACCGTGAATCCTACGATCCCAGGGGGGCGCCCTTATTTTTTAAAATGGCAATTTTCTATTTATGATTACCCAATGGCACATACTACTAAAAAAGTATATTATTATGAAAATGGTTTATTTACATGAAGCTGGGTTTTACATATGAGCTGTTTTATGCCATATCTTTCTATAAAGACCTACATTGTCCAGGGGGGTATAGTTTTCCTTTTCCCCTTGGCACAAGTAAGCAAGTATGGTCTGTGTATTGGCCATTGACATGACATACATACCCAGATAGAAATTGTCAAAAATGCCCAACAAAATCTGGACCAGTAGTAGGGTCAGAAGACGAATAAGTAAAGTGGGAGGTGTGTGAGGAGAGGGGATTTTCTTTTTAATGTTTTGTATATGTGAATAAAGCACTTGCTGAGCCTTCTTAAATGGGAGCTGTCAGGAAAAAAAAATGTTATATAAGTAAAAAATAATAATCTTTCTAAATCTCCAGTTAAAGCTTTGAGTTGTTTCTTTATTTTGAAAGATGGTACAACTACACTATCTAAGCAGCGGAATCCGTGATGATAAATTAGTGCTAACTGGCCATTAAAAAATTGACTCTGACGCACACGTAACATCCCTTAAGCATTTATTAATGCTTGGATGGTAAATTTTAATTTTTTCGTGTCAAAACTCACAAATTGGAATTTAAAAGCACCAACTCGAATGTAAATGAGGTTTATTACAACTCGACCATGAAAACAGTTCTAATTCGAATATTCCCCACCTAAGGGTAGAACTACATGGGCGTTTTGACATCCGATACTATCTGTGATTCGACGAGATGCGAGGAAGCGCAGGCGTCGCATCGTAAGTAATGGGAATGTCGGACGTTGTTGCAGCGTGCATCTGACGTGACACGACTGGCGGATGAAAACATGCAGCGTTCCGACAGTCGTGAATTCATTTACAAGTCAATAGCAGAGGCCTGTTGACCCATTTTAATATGTTAATAGCCTTCTTGACATTTGAGTTTTTTTCCGAGGAAATTTGGAATCGAGTTTCCCCCGTATTCAATTAGAATACAAATCAAATTTTCGGGTTGTATTTTAGACGTTCTATCGCATTTGTTCATTTTCGGATCGTATTTTAGACGTTCAAATTTGTTCATAAATAACCTCCCATTCAAGTTGTGAGCACATTCGAATATATTATATTAAAAATTCATTTTAATTTGAAATTCCACCTGTCATACATCTGTCCCTAAACGTCTCTGTTCACCATAGTTTCCCTTTGAATATAACCACTTTCAGTGTCTTAAGAACTTTTTTCTCCCTTTGTCAAGTCAAATCATATAACATTTATGTAAGCCAAGAAGTTGTAAAGTGTAGTGATGTCACAACCTTCATGTGGGGAGTGGAATGATTATTTCAATGAAAATAACTGCTATTAAAGGAGAAGGAAAGATTAAAACTAAGTAAGCCTTATCAGAAAGGTCCACCTAAATATACCAGTAAACCCTCAAAGTAATGTTGTTCTGAGTCCTCTGTCAAAAGAAACACTGCATTTTTTTCCTTCTATTGTGTACACATGGGCTTCTGTATCAGACTTCCTGCCTTCAGCTTAAACCTCCTTGCCCAGGGCATGAGCATGCTCAGTTTGCTCCCCTCCCTTCTCTGCTGTAATCTAAGCCCAGAGCAGGGAGAGACTCAGGCAAGTGATGTCACACCAAGCAAATACTGCGGCTGCTATCCTAAACAAACAGAGAGCTTCTAGAGCTTTTTACTCGGGTATGGTAAAACATTCTACAGAATAAATATAGCATTCTAGCTTTCACTATTGCAGCTAATCTATTGGCAATAAAATGCCTCCATAGCTTTCCTTCTCCTTTAACAATACAGTCTTTGCTGTGGGTAAGATTTTGCAGTGTTCACTATACCAAAGTCTGATCAGAGATAATTAGATGTCAAAAACCATTTATTCTGTAAGTGAATGGAAGGCAGCTGAGATATGTCGTCGGAAAGGTTATTGCTGCGTGTTACTAAGATTTAGCATGGAAAATATAAGGTAAAATTAGTTAGCCTTTAGATTTTAGGGAGACATTTCAAATCAAATCTTTTAGAAAGCTGTACAATGCCCATGGCTCTTAAAGGGAACATGAAAGTTGGATCTCGTTTTCTCTTGTTTCACAGAAAAGTAGGGCAACATACTGCACTGAGCATTCTTTGTATTTGCATTTGTATATTTGAAAGCAGCCCTATGTCTTGACACCTCTGCTGCCGAATGGTGCATAACTGCTTCAAAACACATGTCACAATGGTTATGCTTTATTTTAATTGCAGCTATGTAGTGCACTTTATTGCTACTGAAATTACACACACCTCAATGCAGTGACTGAATGTAGGCCACAGAAGGAAAGTGCTTAGACTGGGGGTTTATTCCATTTTAAAGGGGATACAAGTAAGAGATCACTTCTCTGGAAACTCATTGTCTAGAAAGCTTTAATTTTTAAAAATGATTTCCCTTTTCTCTGCATTAATAAAACCATGTCGTATACCTGATGGTAGCTAAGGCGCATATTGAAAAGAAGCAACTCAAACATTTTGAATTGGGACTCTGTTAAAACCCGTAACCACTACATGTAAGGGTTTCAAAATCACCCTGCTTGCAAGCTATACTGCTACCTGTGTCTCTAGTTGTTCTCTAACTGCTCCAACAAGCATACATTCATTGAACACATCCATGGTAGCACTTTGTTGCACCCATAGATCATCTCATATACTTTTTTTAGAACATGTTTATCTGGCTGCGGGTTTACCTTGGGGTTCAGGCTGACCTCACTAATAATAATAATTTGGGGGATACATTCCAAACGATGCTTCTTTTGTCATTTACAATTTTCAATTCATTCTTACTGGATAAAATGCACATTCTTTCCCAATAAAGCCGCCTCCCTGACCCACATCTGGCCTGACAGACATTACTTAGCACAATTTTCACTGGAGACTACAGAATCCATTAAGGTGGCCATAGACGTAGAGATAAGCTTGTTTGACTATGTCGCCAAACAAGCGGATCTCTCCCCGATATCCCCACATTGAAGTGGGCAATATCGTGCTGATCCAATCGTAGGCCCTAGGGCCCAACGATCACGTCATAATGGACCCAATACGGGCATGTACACGCACAGTTGCGGCTGTGTTCCGACAAGGATATTTTAACCTGCTCCATCTAGATCTGGCCGACTTTCAGACAGATATCGATCGGTAAAGCCCATAAGATGGTCCCAAACATGGGCCAATAAGCTGCCGACTACGTCTGTCGGCAGCTTTTATCGGCCCCTGTATGGGGGCCTTTAAGCTTATCACTACTGGCCTATTTCCCGAGTGTTCAACTTATTTTCTAGATACACCAGTGGAGAAAATACTTTCTTCCATCAAGAGGTTCTTACTGGTTTGATGCTGCTAAATTGATAAGGTATTGTTGGGGGGGTGGACTAAATTAAAAATGTAAATGTGAACAAAATGTAAACCTTTTTTTAATGCTTTAAAATTGGTAAAATTCTCACAGAGGTTTGAGGACTCCTTATTCTAGGTATCTACAACAGTATGAGGATAATTTCTTAAGATAGTAATTAGGCATTGTATATGGCAAATTAGCTCTCCTATTGACTGCACTTTAAGTTTGGATGCTTTACTTGTGCCTAGTGCATAACAGTTTCTAAAGCACATCACCGGTATCCAGGTGACATGTAATAGCACCTGCAATGAGTGCGTATTTGCATGTGACAGCTCTGTATGTGGTGGAACTCTTTGGAGAAGTGTGCATTTCATGTCTGAAAAACAGAAAGACCTTAAAGAGTCCATCTATCATCAAATAAAATATAGACATTTTCATCCCTCATTCCAGCTGAGCTTCTCAAACATCCATTCAAAGTTTTTGTCTTGTCTCTCTGTTTGAGCTTTCTGGATATAAATCTGAAGGCTAAATTTGCCTACTAATTCTGTAACCTTGCATTAAAATAGTTATATTCTAGTAATTATCCTATTACTGCAATAAAGAATTAATTAATAATGACATACATTTGTGACATTCCCATACCTTTTTTTTTTTAGCAACAGAAGATCACATTGAGACTCTCTGTATGACAATCCCTCAGAGCATTCACTTATAATATAAAGGGACAAGATTATTATATAGGTGTGAATTATTTATTCCAATGCCTTGTCCCACAGAGTAAACACTAAACTACCTGAAGTATCAGTGTGTCAGTCTGTGTCTTCACCGTGGTTAAAATTGATTTGACGCTATTTTGAAGGTGGCCCACTCTCTGCCGCCTTGGATTTTGGCTTCATCAGTTGCAGCTCCCAGTAGAGCATGCTTTCTCAGGGATTCTGTAGTGCTGGAGGAAGGGTTAACCACACTGAATTGCACACACAGCTTATCTGTCGGATAACTTTGGTGCCAGAGGTTCTTAAAACAATCCGGTAATACTTTTACTTGCTGTATTTTGCACAGTCTTACTGGTGCCACTGCACAGATGCTTCAATGTCATCCCTTGGATGGTATTCACACAGGCATAGTTTTAGCAACACCCAGTACTCGTACTCACTCACAGCTGAACTAGTCACCAGCACTAGAAAGGGTGTGCACTGTAAAGCCTCACTCCAGGAATCTGTATTATTAAGCCTAACCACCTGAGTACCTTTGCTAGTGGGTGACACCATGGGGTACTGACCCTTTGAGCTCCTGGCTACTCTTTAGCTACCCTGAACCTATCTCTCTTCTAAACTGAGCTTACAGATCTTCCCTGGTGCTAACTTCTTCTGCTGAGACCTACTTCTATTTTATGCTCTCCAGCTCTGACCAACCCTTCCCAGTACGCAGAGTCCAAAGAGGCTGAGAACATACTGATTTCCCTGTTTTAGCCTAAAGAAACCTGATGTCAACTACAGAACTGCCAGGGAACAGCTCCCCCTACCAATTGTGAAAATTAATTTAATTCCCTTTTTAATTTAGGATCCAAAGTGGAAAAGCAGGCAAAGACTGGCTATGTTGAAAATATGTATCCTATGAAACTTCATTCCGTAATCTCAGCTGAACTTTCGTTGATGACATCAAAACCTAAACCTGCCTTGGTCAGGAAGGTTTGGAAGGCCATTCATATGTTGCCCATTGATGGGTTTATGCTTTGCCCCCCCACTATATTCCTCAAACATTATAATGCAAATTCTTAGTCTGTTTCCTTTTGCACACTGGACCAATATAGAGATGTCTTAGCAAGTGCCTTCTCCACAACTCTGTTTAATGCTGGTGTGATTACTCAATATTACAACTATAGGAAGGCATTGCCTATAGTGTGCCACCTTTGTTGCACAAGGATTTGGGGTTTAATAATTTTCATTCTATTACTCTGGTATTGAGACAGTTGACTTTAGGCCTGATGATAAAATTACATGTGAATATTAACACCGTTTCTTCATGTTATCCCTGTATTGGTTATTAGTATAAATAGAAGGTCATTGTTTAATATGTTTGAAGTTGGAAAAAAGCCCAATAGTCTTTGCTGGGCCACGTTACCTTTATTATTATTATACTATTGGAGTAAAGTTGTATTAGGGTAAAGTCACACTGGGAGATTCAGGGAGATTTAGTCGCCTGGCGACTAATCACCTCTTCTTTGGGGCGACTGCTTTCCCCTGCCTTCCGCCTGCTAGAATGAAAAATCGCCAGTGGCATGGGACTCGCGTCGCTTCATTTTCCGAAGTCGCCCGAAGTTTCCTCATGAGGCAACTTCGGGTGACTACGGAAAATGAAGCGCCGCTAGTCGCCAGGCAACTAAATCTTCCAGAATCTCCCCGTGTGACCTTACCCTTAGAAGGCATACTGGGCCAGTCTTAACTATATACGCTTCCAGCAACACAACTGTGACCTGCCCAGTCTGTAAATATCATTCTCCAAAGCCGGGAACCAGTCTTTGGGATTTCTCATAACATGTATGGAAATGATGAATACTATTATGTAGGCATTAATCTGTTTTATACATAATCTTGCAGGAAAATGTAAGGGTGCTGTGGGCAGAGTAGTTTATCAAGATGTCAGAAGGGAATAAATATTTGCTCTGAAACTCAGAGAAAGTCAATCAGAAGGATATAATGTAGCCAATGTTTTAAAGGTGATAAGTCTTTAGTGTATGTATGTGATCAAGAGCATTTTATTCTAATGTGCAGACTTGAGGCAATCACTGCGAAGTGTAGCAAGACATACAGCTACCAGAACTGGCTGAAATAGTAGCGGTATTTCAATTAAATAAAAGCCAAAACCCACTATTAAAGCAATCAGAATGAGTGGTTTTTAATTGTGGTAGCTTTTGATGACTTGATTCCTCTCTTGTGGTGATAAAATTCTATGAAACGTGCTCGGGTTACTAATTAGTAGGGATGCACCTAATCCACTATTTTGGATTCAGCCGAACCCCCCAAATCCTTCAGGAAAGATTTGGCTGAATACCAAATCCTAATTTACATATGCAAATGAGGAGTGGGAAGGGGAAAAATCTTTTACTTCCTTGTTTTGTGACAAAAAGTCACTCAATATCCCTTCCTGCCCCTAATTTGTGTATGCAAATTAAGATTCGGATTCGATTTGGCTGGGCAGAAGGATTGGGCCAAATCCGAATCCTGATGAAAAAGGCCGAATCCCGAGCCAAATCCAGGATTCGGTGCATCCCTACTAATTAGGGGGATCAGAACAATAAAAAATGAAAAAAAATGTATAGGTATTTCAATATTAGCATCTCACCTTGTTTGAATTTTTATGGAATGATCTTTTCTCATTTGTTTATCCTCTTTGCCAAAACCTTTCTTTTCATAGATGTTATTCCAGAAGACTAATACACTTCATGGAGACTTGACAAAGATGCAATCTTTTTGAACGGCAGCCTTTCAGCACAGTGCTCACACACATTGATTCTTTCAAGTAGAAATGTTTTATAGGAAACTGCAGGGCGCTACACAATGTAGAGCAGTGATCCCCAACCAGTAGCTCGTGAGCAACATGTTGCTCTCCATCCCCTTGGATGTTGCTCCCAGTGGCCTCAAAGCAGGTGCTTATTTTTGAATTCCTGGCTTGGAGGCAAGTTTTGGTTTCATAAAAACCGGGTGAACTGCCAAACAGAACCTCAATTTAGGTTGACAATCCACATAGGGGCTACCAAATGGCCAATCACAGCACTTATTTGGCACCCAAGAACATTTTTCATGCTAGTGTTGCTCCCCAACTACTTTTACTTCTGAATGTTGCTCATGGGTTCAAAAGGTTGGGGATCCCTGATGTAGAGTCTCACAATCTGCAATTTCAAATTGGCACACTCTTACTCATCTGAGTGTTTTATAATACAGCTGTCTTTTTATACGCGTAAAGATAAAGAAGGTCACACATGGACAATATATTTAGATTGAAGAAAGGCCTTGATGGCAAATTGTTAGCAATTGTACAATATGACCGCACACATTGTTGGCCAGTTTACACCAACCTGGAGATCGGGTAATTTGATCACATTTTTAAAGTGCGACTCCATGAATTTTGCATTAGCTCATAACCCCATTCGGCTGGCAATGCAAGTTTATTTGTTTATAATCATTCTACGATTTATTCATTCTGGAAAACCATTGACTACGTATATAAATACAGTTATTGCAAATTTAGATATGGATATGGATAAGGGGCTAAACTACACAGGAGATTTTGTAGCATGGTGTTGGATCGACAAAATGTTGAAGTCGGATGTATTTGCACGGGTCAAAATATAATGGGACTGATACATGGAGGATTTGCCATTTGACACAACACATTTTTTTTTATTACTCATCTTTTTTTTTTCAGGCTCTCTCCCATTCACATTCTAGTCTCTTATTCAAATCAGTGCATGGTTGCAAGGGGAATTTGGCCCCTAGCAACCAGGTGGCTGAAATTGCAAACTGGAGAGCTGCGAAATAACTCAAAAACGACAAATTAAAAAAGTTTTTCCAGCATAAAAGTGTCACATTTAGAAAAAGGATCTTGCGTTTTAGTGCTTTGAAATGAAATAATCGCAGATGAAAATGTCTGCGTGCCCAAGAGATTGTAGACATTATTAAAGTTGGCTGGTATACACATATTCTTCCTGGAATATTTAGAAGTTACATAATATATAAACATTAACATTCCTTGGTAGGTAATGAATCTTGAACTGTCAATTATGCTGCAGACTGTGCTGATTTATTTCTCCTCCAACTCTAAATCCAAAGGGAATTTAAATGCTAATTTCACTAGAATGCCCTGCACTGGTCTGTAGGTGCATATAAATTTCTGGAATTTCCCCACTACTCCTTTTTTATTATTACTTTTTATTTTTAAAATGTCAATATATTCTAAGGTCCTTATCACATTCACATACACTTGGACTAATTTTATCTGGAGTCAATTAACATGTGTGTATATTTTTGGAGTATGGGAAGAATCCAGAGTACCTGGAAGAAATCTACTCAAGCACAGGAAGAACATACAAATGAATAAAATATGGTTTCTTCTAGTTAGAAGTTAGAGTTCTCCATATTCTTTTTCTTCCAAAATTCCTGACATTGTAAGCAATTCCCAATTCACCCAATAAGTCTTGTCCCATTTGTATTATAGCATTTTGGACAGCTCCAGGGTAAAGAGTAAAGTTAGTGGGTATATTATTTGTCTTATAAAGGTTCCACTAAATTATAGGAGCAGTGACAGATTGGGCCATTTTGTTGCTTACCTTTTGTTACTGTGACAGAACTTCTGTCATGGAAATAAGAAAATAAAGTTAGAACAAAAGGAGAACAGAAATGACGAAGACACTTTAATAAATGGTGCAAAAAGTGCTAGAAAAGCATGAGAGATGTGTGACTGAGCGGATAAGGGACAGCAGAATAGGTAAAAAGGGGAAAAAGGCCCGAAACATGTTGTGTATAGCAGTCTGCAATAAATGAAAATCCCAAGCAGTTAATCTGCATTAGAGTGCTCTCCTTTCTCTCATCGTAAAGCTGATATTTTGGGATAGGTAAAGGATTGATGCATTCGCTACGTGTGGTTAGAGGCTGTGCGCTGATTCATTAATATTGTCTACAGAGAAGAAATAAATGTAAGCTCCTCTGGGACTGAACTGTGATGATCCGCAAAGGGCTGCATTGGCACTATATAAATTACAGTACAGACAGAAAAGAAAATACATAGTTACATAGTTAAATTGGGTTGAAAAAAGACAAAATCCATCAAGTTCAACCCCTCCAAATGAAAACCCAGCATCCACACGCATCCCTCCCTACTTTCACATAAATCATATATACCATACAATGGGTTATACACTCTCAAAAGAATTTTACAAATATAGACTCAAGTGGTTTTAAAAAAAATCTTTTACTGTTTAAAACAATTTGGCAAAATACAATTGTGTTAACAAAAGTTAAGTTTATACAGCAATGATATACAAAGTAATAATATACATACCACCCAAAGGTTTGTACAAAGCAGAAAAAAGAAGCAACAAGGAGCGGATATACTTGCCACAAATGAGAATAGCCCCAACGTTTCGGCACAAATGCCTTTGTCAAGGGGATTTATTCCAGGGACTACTAGTAAATCGGCAAAGTGCCGAAATGACATTACGCTGGTGAATTTTCGCTAGCGTTAGCCACTTCGCCCTTTTAGTAAATTTGCCCCTATGGGCGCTGCGTTAATTGATATTGGAGAAAGCAGAATGGATGTTGTAAAATGCATTAAACTTCTCTTCCTGCCCCTGTACTACTAGCTACAAATATGTAATAGAATGGTAACAACTCTTCTTGGCATACTTTAATGGGATTATAACACATTATCATGGCCAAGGAAAATAAGAGACTACGGTCCTTCACGTTTAGGTAAAGGTGGTCATAGATGTTTAGATTTTTAAAAGATGTTTTTGTTATGGTAATACCAAGCTTATTCTGAAACGATTGTTTAAATGTACGATTTGTCCTTCAACTAAAAAGACCATTTAGATCGACATTGTGTCGTTGAAGCTAGGAAAACTGTGACTAGCTACCTGCTTGGTCCTGTTAACCATTGGATAATGGATGAATTTCAGTGTGAACAATGAAAAATTTCTAACCCGGCCAATTGATTTTCTGACTGACATTGGACGAGAAATCATTAGACGCACGATAGTTCAGCGCTCGCTAACCTCGTGATAATTTAATGTGTGTGTCTGTATGAATAATGCTTGTGTTCTTGTGTGTGTGAATTCTCATGTCTTGTCTCTACTCAGTGCCCCAGATATGTGTGTGTTTGTAGCAGCACTGCCTGGCACAGTATTTCTCCTGCCATCTGATTCACCATCTGCTCTGGAGCTGCATCTAACTGGTTAACAATTAAAGGGATACTGTCATGGGAAAAACATTTTTTTTCAAAATGTATCAGTTAATAGTGCTGCTCCAGCAGAATTCTGCACTGAAATCCATTTCTCAAAAGCGCAAACAGATTTTTTTTTATATTCAATTTTGAAATCTGACATGAGACTAGACATATTGTCAATTTCCCAGCTGCCCCATGTCATGTGACTTGTGCTCTGATAAACTTCAATCACTCTTTACTGCTGTACTGCAAGTTAGAGTGATATCACCCCCTCCCTTTTCCCCCCAGCAGCCAAACAAAAGAACAATGGGAAGGTAACCAGATAACAGCTCCTAACACAAGATAACAGCTGCCTGGTAGATCTAAGAACAACACTCAATAGTAAAAACCCATGTCCCACTGAGACACATTCAGTTACATTGAGAAGGAAAAACAGCAGCCTGCCAAAAAGCATTTCTCTCCTATAGTGCAGACACAAGTCACATGACCAGGGGCAGCTGGGAAATTGACAAAATATCTAGCCCCATGTCAGATTTCAAAAATGAATATAAAAAAATCTGTCTACTCTTTTGAGAAATGGATTTCAGTGCAGAATTCTGCTGGAGCAGCACTATTAACTGATGCATATTGAATTTTTTTTTTTTTCCCCATGACAGTATCCCTTTAATGTACACAAAACGTGGCTTTTTATGTTAAATTATGGAGTGGTTCTCTAACAATTGATTGGTTCACAGCTTTCAGTCTCCTCTTTCACCTTAAATATGGCGCCCTTCTGGGGCTCATTCTAGCTATTGCTTGTTGGGCTGTCTATGTTCATTTAATAAAAGCTCAGTTGCTTATAGTTCAGAGTGCCAGATTTCATACTTGAAAGCTACAAAATTTAAAGTACAGTACAGGTATTTAAAAAATCACTAAGAAATATAAAAAAAAGTCAAATTCACCACTACTACATTGTACCTAAATAATTTCTAAATTTGCCTTAAAGGAAAACTTCACTTTTAAATTGTGGTGCGCACCAAGAATTTTATGCTCTGACCCGAGCAGACTGTCTTGAAAAATGCACACACACATTAAAAATATTTTATTGCATACATAGCACAGAAGGACTTAGAGGGGTTGAGTGCTTAGATCTGAGTGTTCTGATGGATCCAGAAATATTTTACAAAATTAGCCTGCGCTTATGTCTGCCCCCGCTCTTCGTGTTACAGATTCTCATTGTAAAATAAACTGCGGGGGAAGGAAATTGCTGTTTTGTCATCATTCTTCTTATTATTAATAATGTGCCAACATTTCCCATGGCCTTGGGGAATAAAGGAAGATAAGGAATAATACAGGTGCAGACTGTTTGTGCAATGCTTAAAGGACATGTCAACCCATAAATAGTTTTTTGGCTAGAAAAAAAATCCATGTTCCTAAGTAACTTTGAAATATACATTCATGACAAATTTTCTATGGTGTATATATGTATTGCTATTGAAAGCAGTGTTTGTCTATCCCGTTTTATTTTCTGGCTCAGATTTTTGAAACAATGTAACATAAGCCAACCAATTAACCCAACCTGTCTTGCTGGAGGAGAATGGCTTTTGCAACATTGTTTAAAAAGTAACAACCAGGCGTTAAGCAAATGGGGCTTTCAATAGAAATTACATTTACAAATAACTTAAAGCACAAATTTTTTTAATAAATTAATATTGGGAAGTTGCTTATAATTGTGGTTTATTTTATTACACAACGAATCATGGGTTGAGTTGAATTCCTTTTATAGGACTATATATATAGTGTATGTGTATGTGTATGTGTGTATATATATATATATATATATATATATGTATATATGTGTGTGTGTATGTATGTATGTGTGTATGTATGTGTGTATGTATGTGTGTATGTATATGTATATGTGTATGTATATATATATATGTGTATGTATATATGTGTATGTATATATGTGTATATGTATATATGTATATATGTATATATGTATATGTATATGTATATATGTATGTGTATATATATATATATATATATATATATATATATATATATATATATATATATATATATAGCTTTTTGGGTTTTTTTAATAGTAATTGCAAAATCTAATTTATAGGCATAGATTATTAGGAAACGATGTGTATGCACTAGGGATGCACCAAATCCCCTTTTTCCGATTCGGTCGAACCCCCGAATCCTTTGTGAAAGATTTGGCCGAATACCGAACCGAATCTGAACCCTAATTTGCATATGCAAATTAGGGGTGGGAAGGGGAAAACATTTTTTACTTCCTTGTTTTCTGACAAAAAGTCACGCAATTTCCCCCCCACCCCTTATTTGCATATGCAAATTAGGATTCGGTTCGACCGAGCAGAAGGATTCAGCTGAATCCAAATCCTGCTGAAAAAGGTTGAATCCTGGATTCGGTGCATCACTAGTATGCACATATTTGTATTTGGTCTTTTATATTGTATCTGCCATACTGGATCACAGACCAGCCTCTTACCTTACCTCTAAACCATAATGTGAAATAGCGTCTTAGGTATTTTACCGTCTTGAGAGAGCTTCTTGCTATCCTATCTCATCATAGGTAGTGATGGGCGAATTTATTCGCCAGGCACGAATTCCTGCGTAAAAAAAAATGGATGCCGGCGCCGTTTCACAAATTTCTGGGGAAATTCGTGAATTTTTCAGAGAAGGGAAATGCCCTCAATTTGCCCATCACTACTCATAGGATCATCTTGTAAGGTTGTTGGCAGCTCTCTAGCTATTGCTAAACTACAACGTCTTGTTCTTTAAGATTCTCTTAATGAAAAAAATGTGGTTAAAAAAAGATAAAGCTTGGCAATAATGCTGATGCTCTGCGCTGTACTTACATTTAGGTGTAAGGCTACATACATGTACTTGGAAGTATGCAGAGGAGCCATATTGGCCATCATAGGTTTAAACTGACTTCTGGCATTCCTTTCTCATCCTGGCCAATATGGCTCCTCTGCATTAGTACTTGCACTGGTACTGTCCATTCTCTGAACATCCCTGAGAGACTCTGCTCTGTCCTGCAGCTATGTGAATTAGATAATAATGCATAAAAATATCCATAGTCTTTATTTTTTCCTTTATTGCCAGTGTTCTGGTGATTGGAACTTCTGAGGATAAGTGTTCTATGGTTTTGTGTGCCCTGATAATGAAAGTAAGTACATTAGATCGTTTCCAAAACTGTCTGATGCACTGGCCAAACTGAATTGGATTATTAATAGCTGCAAGGGAAATAAATCAGTTGGAGAAGTAATGTGAACCAGACCTTTCAGTCTAATGCACATGTGTAGTTATGTGCTGGAAGGCTCCCAAGCCTCATTCTCTGTCATTTCACTTGTCAGAAAGGGAAACATCAGATGCAAGGAACGGCCCTTCCTGTGTTATTATTAGTCTCTGACACTTCCCAGTAGGGTCGACAGTCCATTCAATAAAAGCTAAGGGGACACAAGCGTTCTGTGCAGGCCCTAGTGACTAGTAACTGTATCCTCCCTCTCTAATAAGTGCTGACTGGCAGCTTTAGGATGTACAGTTATTTGAATTTCAGAGCTGATATTTATTTGCTTGTATACTTGTAAAGTATATTTTAATGAACCAATAAATGTTTGTTTTTCAGGGCATGCTTTTGAATAATGCATTAGAGTTTTTAACCTGATACAGTAAACAGAATATTAACCGGTATAATGAAATATTTACAGCTTTGCTTCCCCATGCCTTTAGAAAGAGCAGCCATATATAAAGAAATTATGGATTATAGCAAAGGTTGGGGAACTGCCCTTGTAACATTTATTTTAAAATAATGAGGTATGGGAGCTTTTATCCAGAAAATACCACTTTTCATTGTAGAAACCCTCTCCGTTTTCCTGTTGACCTTTCTGTGGGGGAAAGGGGAGACTTGCATCTTCACTCCCCAAAGACTAGCATTTGAATTGCATATATTGCTGAAATTGTATTTTCAGCACCTTGCCATTTTATGAATCAATGATGTGTGGTTGTATGTCTCACCC
This sequence comes from Xenopus laevis, assembly GCF_017654675.1. Classification (NCBI taxonomy): domain Eukaryota; kingdom Metazoa; phylum Chordata; class Amphibia; order Anura; family Pipidae; genus Xenopus; species Xenopus laevis. The sequence goes on along the minus strand of NC_054374.1, from coordinate 144,594,506 downwards.
AAGTGTCTTTTAGTATGCTATAAAATGGCTAATTCTAAGCAACTTTTTAATTGGCATTCATTTTTTCTATTTTATAGTTTTTGAATTATTTGCATTCTCTCTCTCTTTCCAGTTTTCAAATGGGCGTCACTGACCCCGTCTAAAAACAAACGCTCTGTAAGGCTACAAATATACTGTTGTTGCTACCTTTTATTACTCACTTTCTATTTAAGGCATCTGCTATTTATATTCACATATTTTATTCTTATCAGTGCATGGTTGTTGGGCTAATTTGGACCCCATTGCTGAAATTGCGAACTGGAGAGCTGCTGAATAAAAAGCTGAAAAAAACACATACTAACAAGTGAAAACCAGTTGCAAATATTACTCTCATATCATCATCATACTATAAGTTAATTTAAAAGCGAATACCACTTTTAAGAGAGTGGGAACCACAACCTTTCATTGCCGCTGCTGTGCTTGGGCTAAGATTGAGGAAGAGAGAAGTTGCATTCTGGAAGCTCCCAGATTTGTTTGGGGAAATGGTCTCAGAAATAAGTTGTTCAACCTGTTTTAAATGAGCTATTTAATATGAATAAACATCTTTATTAGGGTTTGATTGTTCTTTAAATAGCAATAGATTGGACTCCTGATGTGCAGGTCAAGAAAACTCAATCAACACCTGACCATAACCTGCATAATGTTGCCATTGTTGGACCCTCACCCAACCCCGACCCACGTCATTTCACCCTTTACACTACTTCTGTGTGTGCGCCTCAGGTTCCAAGGCAGGGAAACTCAGGGAGTAGTATTGTCTGACCCGACCCTTAACTGCAATGGTTGCACGAATTGTAACCCAAACCTGCCCCAACTGGTGTTCAACCCACGGGTCACCACAGGTTTTGGGTCATCCCACACATCACTAAACTGGACAAATGCTATTGTTTCTCAATATGATATTCACTCTCTCTCATTAGCATTTGACTTATGGCAAGATTAAATGATCACTTGCTTGCAAGTAAGAACTGACTCAGGCAGGTTGTGGATGGTATTAACTTTATGGTACAGAATTTATCAAGGTTTGGCTATAAACAGTGGCAGGACCAAAGCTAGTTTGTAGCCGAGTCTCCATTTTAGTCTGAGCTCAAATGGTGCAATATTAAAGGTTTTTACTCTACAGTTCAATGGAACCCCATTAACCCATTTGTAGTTGTGTTTAGTCCTACTTCCAGAAAATCACAATTATATCACCTATTGCATACTTTTTGTGAAATATCTTGTGGTTTAACATAAATCCACTCTATCGGCTAACCTGAAGATCTGTGCTGAATTGCAAATAAATCTGAAGCTCTTGCATAAACCTGTGGGGATGCTCTCTGGAGAGTGCATGTATTTTAAATTACTTTTTTACTCCATGCAATATCTGAGGCACTGTAATAGCGTCCGTATATAGCATACCTCCCAACTGTCCCATTTTTAGAGGGACAGTTCCTCTTTTGACAGCTCAACCCACAGTCCATCGTTTGTACTGGAAAGTCCCGTTTTTCTCTGCACTGAACAGCCAGAAAAGAAACAATGTTTTTAACTTAATTGGCTTTTGGCAGAGAGCCCAGAACAGCCACAGCAGAAGATAAGATACTTTTGTAACAATTTTGGCATATTCATATAATTATTTGTTACAATATAAGATAACAGGTCCCTTGGGAAAAGTTAGGAAAAAGAGTTTAAAGGGCAATTCTGTAATAACTGGGGAAAAAAACTGAAATATGTTCAAACTTTCACAAACTGCCAAATTTGTAAAATGAACATGGTAATTGGGGGTGTGGCCACAAAATGGGCGTGGTCGAAATAAGCAGGGCAACCTTTTTGTCCCTCTTTTTATTTCCAAAATGTTGGGAGGTATGATATAGTATCATAGTAACACAAATTGTGCAACCTCCCTTTTTTTAAATTTATACAGGGTCGTCTTTCCATTGTTTAATAAATAGAGAGACTTCATCTGGACCTTGTAGGAGCCAGGCCCTGATCAATGCGCCCCCACCACCCCCAGTTTAGAAAGAAATATTGTTTACCCATCAGGGTTCCGGCACACAAGAAGTCCTCGAATCAAACATTCCTCATATATTTAAATGTTTATCACAGTGTAACATATGATTAGTACTTTTGCTAAGAACATCCAACAACAAAGGCCCTCGTGAGACTTTCTACCTGGCCCTCTGAATTTGGCTATTGTTGGCCAGTTTAATGTGTTCATTGTACTTTGTTTACTAATCTGGTAACAAACTTCATACTGGAATGTTAAGTGCCCGAATAATCCAATTCTAATCCTAATTCCAAACAACTAAATGGGATTTTCTTTGTTTAGGATAAAGTGTGAGCTCCACAATGGGCAGTTATGTGTGGTGGTTTTGCATTTTTCATGCCAGTTAAATTGCACTGGCTGGAATGTGAAGTTCTAATTCTTCTTTCCAATACTGTGCTGAAAAAATATGCTCATATATGCAGTATTATATTGCATTAAAAGGCCTCAAGGGGTTGAAGGCATTATTTTTTTACAGTGCGCTAGACCAGGCTCTGTGAAGGTTTAGCTGATTAGATTTTAAGGGCAGTGACATATAAAGCTAATTCTGGTGCTTTATGCAGCCCCGAAAGTTCCCAAAGAACCCTGTGCCCTTTAGCTAGCTGGGAAAAATACAGTAATTTATTTAACTTTCCCCAGCCTACTGCAGGAATAGCTTTTTATAATATTATATTCTAAATGTATATGTGTGCATGGGGGCAAATGGTACAAACAGCTAATGAATCTTTTAACAACCTGAATTTTGCTCTCATGTCCGTTATGTGAAATAATTCTGGGATCTGTTAAACAGAAACCCGATATCCAGAAATCTCTGAATTACAAGAAGGTCATCTTCAATATACTCCATCAATTTCCCTGTAATAAGAAGATAGTACCTTTTACTTACCCCAGCAAATCAATCCTTAGTGGAGTCAAAACAATCCTATTTGTATTAATGTTTAATTAATGTAAAGATTTAACATTTAAATGATTTTTTAGCCCTGGAAATCCAAATTACCTTTTTTTTAATGTAATATATACTTAAACGTTTAAGAAACATATAAATTGTCTTTGAAACAGTAATTTTATCATAGAAAAATAAATTGTCAAACTCTACCTTGAAACTACAGTAGAACCCTCATTTTACATTTTTCAGGGGACCAGGAAAAAATTATTTAAAATCCGGGAAAATGTAAAATCAGGGAAATGTGTTATAGTAACTTTTTCAAAAAGAGTTAAACATTGCAGGTTAATGTTACACTATGGGGGGCATGTGCAAGACTCTCTGTCAGTCACATACACAACCTAAAGCAATAAGTGATTGGTGCAGGACTGTATGAGGAGCAGACTCATTGGAATTGACCATTTACAGGCAGAACCATGGGAAAATATACATCCGGTTAGTATTTTAAACCACTTTATTTCACAAATAACATTCATAGAGGAAAAAAGCAGTTTTTTTGGGAACATCAGGACACAATTTTGATGTTAAATCCAGGAAAACATTACTTAAACTATGAAGAATTCCGTTTACAATACTGTTCTACTGCCCATCCCCAAATGATTTCCTTCTATACCCTGTACTGCCAGGCCGCACACACTTCAGGCTTCTTGTAATAGGATTAGAAAGCAATAGCAGGCCTGTGGTAGGTGATAAGTGAAGCTGCTTAGGCAATGTGATCTTTAGGAAATTGCATTAAGAACAAAAATAAATATACATTCAGTTTTTGCAGTTAGACAAAGCCATGGGTTGTTAAACGCAGTACAGTTGAATAAATCAGATTGCGGCGCCTGATGAATTATTGTACGTCAAAAAGCCACAGTTCTGTTCTGCTTTCTGGCTATAGAGTTTCTAACTATAGAATATGGTTTTTCATTGGTGAAGACCATATTCTGCTTTATAAAAAAAAAGACAAACCTTCTCTTCTTCCAGTGACTAATCTACCCAAAAATGCTTTCCTGCCTGCAAGAATACGAATCGCAGGCGGGATAGTGTACGAATCGCTTTGGATTTCCACTGTCAGAATTGACCAACACATTTTTATTAAAGAAAGAACAATAAAGGAGCTGTTCACCTTCAAATTAAATTTTAGCATGATGTAGAGAGTGATATTCTGAGACAATTTGCAATTGGTTTTCACTTTTTATTATTTGTGGTTTCGGAGTTATTTCGCATTTTATTCAGCAGCTCTCCAGTTTGCAGTTTCAGCATTCGGGTTCTAGTGTCCAAATTAGCCTAGCAACCATGCACTGATTTGAATAAGAGACTGGAATATGAATAGGAGAGGGACTGAATATAAAGATGAGTAAATAAAAGTAGCAATAACAATACATTTATAGCTTTACAGAGCCTTTGTTTTTAGATGGGGTCAGTGACTCCAGTTCGAAAGTTGAGAAGAATCCAAAGAAAAAGGCAAATAACTAAAAAACTATAAAAAAATAAATAAAGACCAACCATGCTATAAATACCTAAAGTTAATTTTAAGGTGATGCATCCATTTAATGCGGTTAGCAAATTTAAGTAAATGAGACCAAAATCTTGGAGAGACAACCCACTGTGCTATAGGCAGCAGATGTAGAAACAAGCAAGAGAAATTAAGTTCTTCACCTAAAGTCACTTCATAAATAGTAAGTTACTGACACTACACAGGAGTAGTTTCCCGGCACGGTATCTTCACAACAAAGCCAAATGGTTTAGTATCAAAAACCATGTTAGATTGGATATACTTTGATTATGCTCCTAAATCAGGCTTAAAAGTTCATCATTTGAGGGCCAAATTGGGACGAGGGCCACAGCCTGTGACGCTACTACTTGAAAGCTCATCTTAAACTAGCAGAATTGCGTTCCATTAAAGCAAGGTCCCTAGTATCTGCTCCCGAGAAATGTGATGGAAGCAGAATGTTGCATTCTAAGATCCTCGGTTATGTTTGTGGGAAAGGTATGTAGTTTAGTATTCACTTTAAATTACATTCCTGCTGATGTACAGAAAGCTGAGAATATGTTCTTTTCTGTTGGCCTTTCTCCTTAAACTGTCGACATAGAATATGTTACCAGAAGCCCATTGAAGTGAGATGGGACTTTATTTTCCTAACAATCGGCAAGCGGTCCCCATGCTTGCTACTTGTCAGGAAGAAGACATGTATGCTTATTTCAAAGAGCATGTTCTAACAGTCCCACGTTGCAACATTCGGTGACAGCAGGAAATGAAATCTCTGCAAATAACGCAATTTAACTCATCTGATAAGCTATGCAGTATCATAATGCAGGAGCATTGTACTCATAGCCTTTTCAACATTAGGATTTAGGTTTGGCAGATCGGGGTCTGTAACTGGGCAAGGTATTGGGGAAATTACCTTTTTTGTTATCTATCATAACATTGTCTTTATATGCTAATTATAATTTTGCCATAAAAATATTTGCCTGATGCTTTAACATTACCTTTCTTACTACCCTGTTCCTCTATGAGTGGGCTGCCATATTCGTGCAACAGTAGTCCGTTAGCATTAGAAACTCTAATTGACAGGTTAAGAAGGGACAGTCAGGTTGGCAACAGGGCCTGAACTAGGGGTAGGCAGAGTAGGCACGTGTCTAGGGCGAAAGCTGGGGGGGGGACACCAAGCACGTACCGCTCTGTCGCCTACCCCATGTCCGGTCCCCTCTCTCCCCAACTGCCACTGGCATTTTCTTCATCTATTGTGCTCCTGCGCATGCGTACGGTCCATTTTTGTGCATGCACGCAGGAGCTAGTTCCGTTTTCGCGCACGAGAGAGCTCCATTGTGCGCATGCGTGCACAAGCGCCAATAGGGGCATGTGCGCGCGCAAGAGTCAATTCGCCGGCGTGCTCTCGGCTGGCGCGGGGACAGACAGGCTGCCTAGGGGGCCTGGCCCGGCACTGGTTGGCAAAACAGGAACGTCAAGTGACAATTACTTACAAAAGCGGAACTATCAGCAAAAAACGATCAACATGACCTATAGGTAACTTTTGATGTAGATAAATACTTTGAAAATTACATTTTTTAGTGTCTGTATCACTTTAAGGTAGGGCTCTAAATATGAGCTTTAGAGAGAATGCTTATTCTAAATAGCCTTGAGTTTGGGTCTCCTACCTACTACTCTGAGTCCTCCATAGGGGCCAGCTCTAGAGTTGAGGAATGCTGCTGTAGATGTTGTTGATCTGCCCCTCCTAGAACCCATCACAGCTTTTTTTGGTTTGGGGGCCAACAGATCTTGTCTGGTCTGTGACTATAGCAATCATTTTTTTTTCACATAGGAGCAACTTGCTTCATGCATCAATACTCTGCCTTCAAGGAATATATCCCTAAGTGCCTGCTAGCAGTTATTCTCACTCAATATCCACAGCACACAGTTTAATCACTAAGCATCTTATATTCATGCTTGTGTGTCCCTGGGGTGTTATCAGGGAGTCTCAAACATGGTTTTCATTTTAGAATAGGGTCAGAGGAATAAAAGATTTTCTTTGCTCATTCCTCTCTCTGCTGTTAAACATATTGATCATTTTGCATACGTTCTCATTAGCCATTCTCTCTGATGCACTTTAAGGTTTTTTTTTTTTTTTTAGAGCTTGTATGTTTTGGATACTGTAAAAATATACTTTTATTTTTTAGAATTTATTCAGAATGTTGAAATCAAGGACCAGTACCACAGAGAAATCCTCTAAAAGCATTTAAACAATGTTTACCGTGAGGCAAAAAAAATGCATGTTTTTGTCAGTCGAAAAATAATGAAGCATTTAAGGTTTTTTTACGTTTTTTTTTTCTGACCGAATGGAAGATTCCATTGTAAAATGTATCAAGTTGTCAATTGTCTACTGCTTCAAATGACAAGAAAACCATCTCCCGTAGACTCCATTTTAACAAAATAATTAAAATGTTTTATTATGATTTCCCTTTTCTCTGTAATAATAATGCCTTGTGCTTTGCTTTTTATAATGAGATAAGTAAGATGCTGGACAGTGGGGGGCAGTAGATCAATTTGGAAGCGTTTGAGACTGTGCCCCACAAACGACTGCTTTCTATACTAAGGTCTGTTGGGCTTAATGAAGTCGTTTGCACATGGATAGGAAACTGGCTACAGGATCGGGTACAGAGGGTGGTTGTTAATGGGACATTCTCTACTTGGAGTAAGGTTCTTAGTGGGGTCCCCCAGGGCTCAGTATTTGGTCCACTTTTATTTAACTTGTTCATTAATGACTTAGGGGAGGGTGTTGTAAGTAATGTATCAGTGTTTGCAGATGACACAAAACAATCCAGCCCAATTAATTCCATCCAGGATGTGGCATCCTTGCAACATGATCTTGACAAACTGGCAATCTGGGCAGCTAAGTGGCAAATGAGATTCAATGTTGATAAATGTAAAGTCATGCACCTGGGATGTAAAAATATCCACTTATACCCTTAATGGGACTGCACTAGGCAAATCCATTATGGAAAAGGACCTTGGAGTCCTTGTAGATGATAAACTTGGCTGTAACAAGCAATGCCAGTCAGCAGCATCAAGGGCAAATAAGGTCTTGAGCTGTATTAAAAGGGGCATAGAGTCATGGGAGGAGGGGGTCATTCTTTCACTGTATAGAGCACTTGTAAGGCCCCATCTAGAATATGCCGTACAGTTTTGGTCTCCATCACTCAAACAGGACTTTATTGTATTAGAGAGGGTACAGAGAAGGGCAACTAAGCTGGTTAAAGGTATTGAAAATCTTAGCTATGAGGAAAGACTGGCCAAAGTGGGGATGTTCACGCTGGAGAAGAGGCGCTTAAGGGGTGATATGATAACTATGTATAAATATATAAGGGGATCTCTCTAATGCTTTATTTACCCGTAGGTAATCCATTCCGATTAGAAGAAAAGAGGTTCGGCCTAAATATTTGTAATAGGTTTTTTTACCGTGAGAACTGTGAAGATGTGGAATTCTTTCCCTGAATCGGTTGTACAGGCTGATAAGAAGGGGTTGGATGGTTTTTTAGCAAGTGAGGGAACACAGGGTTATGGGAGATAGCTCATAGTACAAGTTGATCCAGGGACTGGTCCGATTGCCATTTTGGAGTCAGGAAGGAATTTTTCCCCCTCTAAGGCAAATTGGAGAGGCTTCAGATGGGTTTTTTTGCCTTCCTCTGGATCAACTGGCAGTTAGGCAGGTTAAAAAAAAAGTTAAAAGTTTGAACTTTTTCAACCTAACCTACTATGTTACTATGTTACTATGTTACTTGTTATTAAGGGAAATTGTGTATCACCCCAAAATCTTGTGTATGCACCAAAATGGGGAACCTAATGTCCATGTGCAGTGCCCTACACAATTATAGAGCCTGAGGAAGGAAGGGGGAATGTGGGGGGAGGAAGGAAGGGGGAATGTGGGGAGAGCAGTGAAATGTAGGAAGTGCTGAATAGAAAGTGAAAGTAATTGACTGCCCCTCCTCTATGCCACGGGCATAGAGGTGGGGCAGGTAATATTTGATTGACAGTTTAGATATTTAAACACCTTTATAACAGGTATGGATGTTTTAATGAAAATAAATTTTGGGGTTCCATTTTTAATTTGCAAAGGACTTTCATTGTGCAGTTTTTTATGTATAGGTGACAGGTCCACTTTAAGGTATGGTGATCCAAATTTTTAGTTTTTAGTATAACAAACTGCTCTGTATAAAAGATACAGTTTGCGTTTTTCTGGATTATTTTCTCTACTTCAGCTAACAGTGGGATTATTCAATTCAAGGTTAGAAAAAGGCCATGGAGAAATCCTATTTTCTTAGTACAGTGTACCTGGCAAATGGCTGCTGTTCTCTGCTGGTATAATTATATTCCGAGCACGCTTCAGAGATTGAGTCATTTCCATTGCAAGGAGCTCAAATATGGATTATTGTAAATTTAATTCGCTAATTTCACTAAGGTTCCTTGAGCGAATTCAGCTTGATTAAGGAACACTGCTAGTGGGTGGAAATCTCATGCAAGCTGGGAGCGTTCAAATACCTTCCAAATGACTGCTTTGCAACAGCTTTATTAAACCAGGAGCCACATCAGTATTGATTTTTCCGATTTCACGATATCCTGCATTCCCTTATTCCTTGATTTTGGGCATTCACGGTTAAATGACCAGTATTAACAAAAAAATAAAGGACTTCTTTAAAATAAAGAAATCCATCCTGGTAAACATTAATTTATATATATCCTTTACTAATTCAGTGGCCCCTTTGCCTTAATAGGGGGGAGGATAATAGATATTTGTTTAACCCTTTAAGTGCCAGCAGAATTTCACATTTTGGTTACGCGAAATGCCAGCCGTTTTTAAACATTTTGTGCTCTCTCACTTTAGGGGCATTTTCTAAGGGGAAACCTATAGTTTACCTAGGAAAACTATACATTGTTTTTTTCGGGAGAAACTGAGCTTTCTAAATCTGCCTGAGTTTTCATGTATTTCCACCTGTGCAAAAAAATTTATAGTACTAAATACCAAAAAAAAAAGAAAAATTACCATTTTTCATCGTATATCAATTTATACCAGAAAAATATTTCATGTTACGGATGAAAATCCAACTGATTTGGAAAGCCTTATGTCTCTCGAATGTGCCAATACCAGATATGTATAGTTTTAGGGAGATTTAGGATTTCTGTACAGCAAAAACTCCCGGCAGTATATTACCGAATTTTGAAAGCACTAAGGCAGAAAACGGCATGCTTTAGATTCCAAGGCAAAAAATCCTGAAACCGTAGGTTTACCCCAGAAAACCATACATTTTTGAAAAGTACACATTCTGCCGATTACAAAATGGGTAACTATGTCTCTCTACTCCCAACTACCAAACATAAAAGCTTGTCTGAACATAGCGGTTTTTCAAAAAAAAATTCAAAATTCTGAAAAATCATTTCAAAGGTTTTATTTTGCTGCTCCGCATATCCCAAACTATATTAGGTACCAAGAAAAAGCACCTGAAATATGATTGCCAGGGGTCCACTGAACAGTTTGATACCCATTATGCATAGGTTTACCAAAGTATCTGGCATTTAGAGACACCAATATGAAGTTAGCACATCCAAATTGTTCAGGACTTTACTTCAGCTACTGAGAAATCAACACATTGACTGCATTTTTTGTGGGGTAAAAACACAGAAATATATGTTTACCCCCCAAACCCATATATTTTTGGAAAGTACACATTCTACTGAAACTAAAATGGGTACCCATGCCTTTCTGCTCCAAACTACTGAGTCACAAGGCTTTCCCAAAATTGTCGGTTTTGGTGAAATATCTGAAAATTGCCTCAAACCTTCAACTTCCCAGCACCATATCGCCCATGTATCATTACGTACTAAGAAAAAGCACCCTAAATATGATTGCCAGGGTTCCTCTGAACATTTTGGTAGTCATTGTTCATAAGTTTACCAAAGTATCTGGCATTTAGATGCCCCAAAATGAAGTTAGCGCATACAAACAGTCCCGTGGGTAACTTCAGCAAATGAAAGATCAACACATTTACTGCATTTTTGTGGGGTAAAAACACAGAAATATATGTTTACCCCCCAAAACCCATATATTTTTGGAAAGTACACATTCTACCGAATCTAAAATGGGTACCCATGCCTTTCTGCTCCAAACTACTGAGTCGCAAGGCTTTCCCACAATTGTCGGTTTTGGTGAAATATCTGAAAATTGCCTCAAAAATTCAACTTCTCAGCACCATATCACCCATTTATCGTTACGCACCAAGAAAAAGCACCCTAAATATGATTGCCAGGGTTCCTCCAAACAGTTTGGTGGCCATTGTTCATAGGTTTACCAAAGTATCTGGCATTTAGAGGCCGCAAAATGAAGTTAGCGCATACAAATAGTCCTGTGGGTAACTTCATCTAATGAAAAATCAACACATTGACTGCATTTTTGTGGGGTAAAAACACAGAAATATATGTTTACCCCCAAACCCATATATTTTTGGAAAGTACACATTCTACTGAATCTAAAATGGGTACCCATGCCTTTCTGCTCCAAACTACTGAGTCGCAAGGCTTTCCCAAAGTTGTCGGTTTTGGTGAAATATCTGAAAATTGCCTCAAAGCTTCAACTTCCCAGCACCATATCACCCATGTGTCATTATGTACTAAGAAAAAGCACCCTAAATATGATTGCCAGGGTTCCTCCGAACAGTTTGGTGGCCATTGTTCATAGGTTTACCAAAGTATCTGGCATTTAGAGGCCCCAAAATGAAGTTAGCGCATACAAATAGTCCTGTGGGTAACTTCAGCTAATGAAAAATCAACACATTGACTGCATTTTTGTGGGGTAAAAACACAGAAATATATGTTTACCCCCCAAACCCATATATTTTTGGAAAGTACACATTCTACAGAATCTAAAATGGGTACCCATGCCTTTCTGCTCCAAACTACTGAGTCGCAAGGCTTTCCCACAATTGTCGGTTTTGGTGAAATATCTGAAAATTGCCTCAAAGCTTCAACTTCTCAGCACCATTTCACCCATGTATCGTTATGCACCAAGAAAAAGCACCCTAAATATGATTGCTAGGGTTCCTCCGAACAGTTTGGTGGCCATTGTTCATAAGTTTACCAAAGTATATGGCATTTAGAGGCCCCAAAATGAAGTTAGCACATACAAATTGTCCTGTGGGTAACTTCAGCTAATGAAAAATCAACACATTGACTGCATTTTTGTGGGGTAAAAACACAGAAATATATGTTTACCCCCCAACCCCATATATTTTTGGAAAGTACACATTCTACAGAATCTAAAATGGGTACCCATGCCTTTCTGCTCCAAACTACTGAGTCGCAAGGCTTTGCCAAATTTGGTGGTTTGGGTGAAATATCTGGAAATTGCCTCAAAGCTTCAACTTTCCAGCATCGTATTGTCCATGTATCATTACCAGCATAAAGCATCCTAAAAATAAACATAGGGGTCTACTAAACCGTTTGATGCCCAATGTGCATAGATATACCAAACTATGTGGCGCACAGAGACCCCCAAATGACAATATGTATAGACATTTTCACCGCTGACGCGCTGGCTGCTGCAATATAACCACCCGGTGTGTGTATTATGCGACATTAGACCACCTAACAGTACAGAGACCCCAGAAAACCATATATTTTCAGAAAGTACACATTCTGACGAATCCAATATGGGTAAATAAGTGTTTCTACTGCAAACTGCCAAACTGCAAAGCAATGCTGAACATAACGTTTTTTATCAAATTTCTGAAAATTGTCACAAAGCTTGAAATTTACCCCATTATATGCCCCACATTTCGTAACTTATCAGCATAAAACATCCTAAATATGAACGCCAGGGGTCTACTGAACACTTTGATGCCCAATATGCATAGATATACCAAACTATGTGGCGCACAGAGACCCCCAAATGACAATAGCGTATATACATTTTCACGGCTGCAGCGCTGGCTGCTGCAATATAAGCACCTGGTGTGTGTATTATGCAACATTAGACCCCCCTAACAGTACAGAGACCCCAGAAAACCATATATTTTCAGAAAGTACACATTCTGACGAATCCAATATGGGTAAATAAGTGTTTCTACTGCAAACTGCCAAACTGCAAAGCAATGCTGAACATAACGGTTTTTATCAAATTTCTGAAAATCGTCACAAAACTTAAATTTTACCCCATTATATGCCACACATTTCGTAACGTATCAGCATAAAACATCCTAAATATGAACGCCAGGGGACTACTGAACACTTTGATGCCCAATATGCATAGATATACCAAACTATGTGGCGCACAGAGACCACCAAATGACAATAGTGTATATACATTTTCAAGGCTGACGCGCTGGCTGCTGCAATATGAGCACCTGGTGTGTGTATTATGTGACATTAGACCCCCTTAACAGTACAGAGACCCCAGAAAACCATATATTTTCAGAAAGTACACATGCTGACGAATCCAATATGGGTAAATAAGTGTTTCTACTGCAAACTGCCAAACTGCAAAGCAATGCTGAACATAACGGTTTTTATCAAATTTCTGAAAATTGTCAGAAAGCTTGAATTTTACCCCATTATATGCCCCACATTTCGTAACGTATCAGCATAAAACATCCTAAATATGAACACCAGGGGTCTACTGAACACTTTGATGCCCAATATGCATAGATATACCAAACTATGTGGCGCACAGAGACCCCCAAATGGATATATAGTATATAAAATTTACAAGGCAAAACAAAATAAGGCAGTAAAGAGTGAAATGCAAAAAAATCCAATAAAACCACAAAACTCAATGTTTTTTTTCCAGACTAGTGTTATCGGCCGTCAGAATCACAGTTTGAATATTTTAGCTGGGCCAAACAGGTTATACGGCTAGAAACAAGTGAACACAACATATGCAGAGCTGAAAATGCAATAAAATGGCTAAAAATGCACCAAAATACCCAAAATTGCAATATAACCACCGAAATAACATACAAAAGGTATTGCACAGTACGGTTAGCGAATACGCTATTCGTAATGGCAATAAAACATTTTTTTCAGCCAAAAAAAGACGATGCGATAAGAAAAAAAAAAAAAAAGCCACAATGCCATGTATGTGCGTGTGCACAAATGGTAAATTACATGTTATGTGCGCGTGTGTGCGTGTGCACGTGTGTGTAAGTGCAGTGAGTGTAAGTGACTCCCCCAATCCCCAAAAATGTATGTGTAAGGGTAAGTGTGAATCTAAGTGTGTATTACTGTAATAAGTGTGTGTTGGTGTGTTTGTGTGTGTAATTGTTGCACTAACCTGAAAAAATCGCTGGAGACTGTTGCAGGCGATAAGGAAGAGCCCCTGGAAGACATCTGCGTCGTGGTTCCTGTCTCTGTGCTGTGGGGGCGGAGATCGACGACGCAGTGCAGGCTGCAGCAGCAGGATACGTAAGTAACACGTGCCTGCTGCTGTTTTTGGGCCCCTGGGCGATCACGCCCCAGGGGCCACTCGATCCCCTGCTCTGCTCGTTGCCTAGGGGCAGGGGATCGAAGCGGAACGGAGCGAGCGGCTCTAACAGCCGCTCCTCTGCTCCAGAACCCGGAAGTGCTGCAGAACGTAGAATCTACGTTCTGTGGCATTTCAAGTTACTTTTCCACAGAACGTAGATTCTACGTTCTGTGGCACTTAAAGGGTTAAAGGTTAATTACGGACTGGGTCCTGGTTTGTAATTCTTTGTAGTGAACAGTATGAACCCTGCACTTAAAGGAGAAGGAAAGCTACAGAGGCATTTTATTGGCAATAGATTAGCTGCAATAGTGCAAGCTAGAATGCTATATTTATTCTATAGAATGTTTTACCATACCTGAGTAAAAAGCTCTAAAAGCTCTGTTTGTTTAGGATAGCAGCTGCCATATTAGCTTGGTGTGACGTCACTTCTTGTCTAAGTCTCTCTTTGCTCACTTATAGCTCTGGGCTCAGATTACAGCAGAGAAGCGAGGGGAGGGGAAGAGGAGCAAACTGAGCATGCTCAAGCCCTAGCCCTGGAGGTTTAAGCTGAAAAGAGGAAGTCTGATACAGAAGCCCATGTGTACACAATACACAATTCTTATGACAGAGGACTCAGAGCAGCATTACTTTGAGGGTTTACTGGTATATTTAGGTGAACTTTTCTTATAAGGCTTACTTAGTTTTAACCTTTCCTTCTCTTTTAAGTAATGACCTTTTATCATGGAATCATTGTCTGTTAGTTTTGTGTTGTTCAAGTTCTGTACTACAGACCAGGAACCTGCATGTTTCAGTGTCATGTTAGGGGAAATAGGGGGGAGTTAACATTTTAAATTGATATTGAATTGAAAGGACATTTTAGTTCTTCAAAGCAGTTGTGGGAGGTGGTAAATAACCTTTTTTTAAGCTCCATGTATAATTGTATGATGTCGCCAAACGAGCGGATCTCTCTCCGATATGCCCTAGGGCCCAACGATCAGATCCTAACAAATGGGATCCGGATCGCGGGACCATATCAACGAACAGATGCGATGGGATTTTTTGTCCCATCCAATTGAGATCTGGCCGACTTTTGGCCAGATCTCGATCGGGGAAGCCCGTCGGGGGGCCCCATACACAGGCCAATAAGCTGCCGACTCGGTCTGTCGGCAGCTTTTATCGGCCCGTGTATGGCCACCTTTATAGGGATGCACCTAATCCACTATTTTGAATTTGGCCGAACCCCCTAATCCTTTGCGAAAGATTCTGCATAATAGCGAATCCGAACCCTAATTTGCATATGCAAATCAGTGAGGGGGAGGCTAAAAAAGAGCCACGTACTTCACTAAAAAAATGTTTACTTCCTTGTTTTGTGACGAAAAGTCACATGATTTTAAGGATTTGGTTCGGCCAGGCACAAGGATTCGGCCGAATCCTGCTGAAAATGGCCGAATACTGAACTGAATCCTGGATTCAGTGCATCTAGGGTTGCCACCTTTTCTGGAAAAAAATACCGGCCTTCCTATATATTTATATTTTTTCCCTATTAATAACATTGGGATCAACCATTGTTTTTACCGGCCAATACCGGCCAGATGGCAACCCAAGGTGCATCCCTAATTCCTTATCTTGCTAGCTATGCTGGGAATTTACATCTGTTCATAGTGGTTGTTTCTTGTAACACTGTAGGATTCATGTTAACTAGTATTGCTGTGCTGAATGTTAAAGTGGCCAAATATAAGAGTTGTTCTGCTATTTGCTGATCCAGTGTTTCAAAGCCTTTCATCTGTTTTGAATGGGGAGTAGCCGGTTCATTGGACTGTATTTAACTGTATCTAAATAATAATAATAAATGGTGGTCTTAAATAAATTGAAGTCAACTAGAACTTCTTTGCTTGCTCCAAGCTTTCCATGTAAAAGTGAAGGTACCTGTGTCCAGGAGTTCAGGCAATGCATGTTACTCTGTTTGCTCCATCTCACTGTAGAGATCTCTATCCTCACTACCTAAGTGAAGGTTAAAGTCCCTCTGTTCTCCGTATTTTGTGGACTTGTTAGTTCTTAGATGGGTCTGAGCATGAATATGTCTTTTCATAGAATGTTATACTGTGTAATGAAAAATTGAGGCTCTTTGATCTCCTTTTAGTCCAACTCATCCTCCTTTGATGCTTAGTAATATGTGTGTGATAGTAAAGAAACTCCCTACAGAGCCATCCCTTCATCTGTTATTATACAATGCAGCAGTGATTTCTGCTGTCACCTGCCTGTCTTTATCAATGACACTTGTAGAAATACATATGGTGATATCCCATTGTTGATGGGAGGTAGGGGCAATTAAGGTGTCAGTTTTTGCTATGGGATACATTAAGAAACTATAAGAAAATAAATAGATAAAATCTGAAATATTAAAAGTCCAAACAAGACATCTTTCTTTCTCTCTCAATGGTTCTCAACTGAACAGATCAGATTTTATTCCTCTTAAAAGTACTGTTGTTTCGGAGACTGGTTGACATCGCATCAGATGTTTATTGGCAAGTAACATTTATTACCACCTTGAATTATATGCTTCGTGCAAACAGCCTATATGTGTTTTTCCTTTTTCCCCTTCTTCAAGTGATCCTTCAAAGTGTGGCTTGTCTCCAAAGATTTCTTAAACTAACGTCTTGCATGGCATTTTTACTGCCAGTGTATTTACCGACCTGCTACCTATCACTTTCACTGAAAATATGTATTTTCACACCAAACTCCATGGCAGATGCCATATATCGGTGCATATTAAAGTGAAACAAACATATAGCAGTTCAATGCTTTTATTAACTTGGTGCACATTAAAATGCCAAAACGGTCATGTCGTACCAAATAGCAGAGGTGTTCTCAGTGCTCCAATGGCTGCTCCCTCTTAAACATGAACTAAAGCTTAACTAAAGAAGTAGCTAGAAGTGTTGTACATTATGTTTTGTGCTTCTGTATCGGCCCAAGGCAACCACAGCCCTTTAGCAGTAAAGATCTGTGTCTCCAAAGATGCCCCAGTAGCTCCCCATCTTATTTTCTGCTGATTCACTGCACATGCTCTGTGCTGCTGTCACTTACTGAGCTTAGGGACCCACTCACAATATACAGTACACATAGAATAGAAATGTCACAATATAAGGCTGATTAGTAATTAATACAGATAATTACTACATGTCAGCACAATTGGCATCAGAATTTAATAATCTTATATTACAGACCAGCCTCATTTTGTGATTGATAATTTGCGATGACCCCTAAATTTAGCTGCTCAGAGCCCAATGAGTATCGGAGACCCTTTCCAAGATGGTGACCCCCTGTGACAAGTATGATGTTCTGGATCATTGCTGCTATTGAGGAGTGGAAACTTTACGCTGATGCAATAAATTCAATTGATAAAATATGGCATTATTAGACATATTCATTTTTAGGGTTTAGTTCTCCTTTGAAACATTTCTCCGCTGGGCACTTCATCAGAGGTATACACTAAGGATGAGGTGGAAAAGTGAACAAGCCATGGCCAATTATACTCGGACTCTTTTTAGCCAATACGTTAATAAGCTCAAAAGTGCTGTTACTGACACTTATTCAGTAGTGATGGACGAATCTGGTCCGTTTCGATTCACTGAAAAAATTACGAATTTCCTGCGAAATTCGCAAAACGGCAAAACATTTGCGAAACGCATTGAAGTCATTGCGCATCAAAATTATTTTGACGCACGTCAATTTCAACACCCGTGACAATTGTTATACACTCCTATTTTGGCCAAATGCATTAAAGTCAATGGGCGTCAGAATAATTTTGTTTATGTAATTTTGTAATGTTTATGTGCGCGACTATTCTGACGCGCTTCAAAATTTTTTTCCACACAGCAGATTTTTTGCCGGCAGCGAAACGTGGAAATTCGCCACGCATTTGCGAGCTGGCGAATTTATTCGCCCATTACTACTTCTCAGTAGATGGAAGGTGGCAGGGGTTCTTTTTGATGGATTTGAAGTTGTCAAGCCACAATATGATCTGAAGGATGATGCAGATAAGTAAAGCCAGTTTGTTGTGTTTAGAGGTATTATGTACTCTTTAATTAAATTAATCTATGCATTTTTCTAGCCTTGGGGTGTGTCTAATGAGTCCCAATGTTCAACAGATTTGAATGTGTTTTATTGGATTCTGAAGTTTCTCTTTTTCTTGATTGGCACACCTGGTAGCACCGCCTACTGGTTTCCCATTGGCTTCCTTCTTTTTAAATATCCTCTATGTAGTGTTCAATGTTTAGCCTTTGACTAAGTGTCCCTGGTAGACACGAAACACGTCAGGCTTTGGTTCTTCATTATGGAGAATAAAATGTAAGCTTTTTAACCTTTTACAATCTGACTCCGGCTCTATTACTTTGTGGGTCCAGGCTTGTGCCCGCCTCTTCTGACGTTTCCTGGTGTTTAGAGGTTGGTAGGGAGTGTTGGACCCATGGGGGCTAAAACCCAGGGCCCCATCCCAATCATGAGCTGCTCCGCACAGAAAACCAAGTACTCTGCTGTACAATAAATGGGTTTATAAATCCAACATACAGAATAACCAATACAAGAGGCAGAGAGGCCCTGCCCAAAATGGCTTATTTCATACCAGTTGGGAGGTATGTTATTTTATTTCTAAAAAACCAAAACTGTGGGTATAATTGCATTCATTTGGCTATATGATGGAAAGAGGGAGAACCCATGGCTATCAGCAACCAGTCATTGCATTTAAAACATATACTATAGCTTCATCCCAATGAATGTTTCCAGGGGCTCTCCTTTAGCATGAAAGAGAAGAGAGATGCTTGTGCAAGTTTCCAATGCGACTCATATTCACATGCAGAGAGTCTGCCGGTCATTCTACTGCTGCTGCTGAAAGTGAAAAAAAGACAGCAGTTGAGGCTTCACATTCTTTTTCTCTATATTTGCATGTAAAACCCATACGCTTGTTCTTCTGCACATTATCTGCATAACTGTTCAACAATAGCTGTTGTAACAAGCCAAGCAGGACACAGCTCTGGGCTCTAAGAAAGGTAATTTTTCTAGTTCTGACCTCAGACAGCAGCTCAGAAATACGAATGTTCGGCATAAGAGATACTTTTGTACTTTTTATTATCACTAGCAGCAGTTTATAGTCCGGAAAGATACTTTTTATCTTCTCTACCACAGACGGCAGTTAAGTTTGGATCAAATACAAGGTACTGTTTCATTATTATAGGAAAAAGGAAATCATTCCGTACTAGCAAAGATACTTTCTATACCATTTAGCACATGCAAGCAATGTAGCAGTTTAATGTTACAGGATTGTTTTTGTAGTTTAATGCAATGATAGTGCAGCCAGGGATATTAGAAGTCACCTAGGAGTATTATATCGTCTATATAAATGCTCATTAAAAACCTGTATATATAGTCATGGAATATACTGTACATATATTTTAAATAGGGGTTGCTTTCGGCATTTTATTATTGGAGCTTGCCCAGCAAGAAATGTTTTTAATTCAGAATTTTTCATTGTATAGGTATGGGATCTGAATTAAGGAAGGCCATCTCCCGTAGACTACATTTTAAACAAATAATTATTTTTTTTAAAATGATTTCCTTTTTCCTATAATAATGAAACAGTACCTTGTATTTGATCCAAACTAAGATATTGGAACCTTATTGGAACCAAAGCCATTCTATTGGGTTTAGTTAATATTTAAATTATTTTTTGTTGACTCAAGATATGGAGATCCAAATTATGGGAAGACCCCTTATCCAGAAATCCCCAGGTCCCAAGCATTCTGGATAACTGGTTCCATACAGTGTCGGACTGGCCCACCGGGATACCGGGAAAAGTCCCGGTGGGCACAGGTGTCAGTGGGCCCTCGTGCTGCTAAACATTTCGCCTATTTCATGGCCATTAAATATTTCTATGAGAACTAAGTGGCTAAATAGATGGAATAACAGATTATAATATGTAAAGAAAAGATACTAGTAGAATAGGAGAGGAAGAATAATAGTACTAAGAGTGGGCCACTTGTCTAAGATTTATTGGTGGTCCCCTGGTCAAAGGTTTTTAGGCGGGCCCCTGGTGTCCCAGCCCGACACTGGTTCCATACCTGTTCTGTCTTTTAAAGTCTTAAAGGAACAGTAACACCAAAAAATTAAAGTAATGAAAATATAATAAACTGATTGCCCTGCACAGGTACAACTGGTGTGTTTGCTTCAGAAACTGCTATAGTTTATATAACAAGCTGCTATGTAGCCATGGGGGCAACCAATTTAAGCTGAAAAAAGAGAAAAGGCACAGGATACTCGGTAGATAACATAACATATAAGCTCTGTAGAACACAATGGGATTCTTCTGAACTTATCTGTTATCTATTGCGTATCCTGTGCTTGAATGGCTGCCCCCATGACTATACAGCAGCTTGTTTATATTAACTATAGTTGTGTTTCTGAAGCAAACACACTAGTTTTACCAGTGCAGGGGACCAGTATATTATATTGTCATTTCTTTAAAACACAGTGTTGGTGTTACTGTTCCTTTAAATGCTTCCTACTATGAGCCCCTCTGTGTGGGCTGGCGGGTGGGCACAGCTCAAAGTTGATTCACGACTATACTGAAGCACCTTGGCATCTGCTAGTTTAACAGCAGCATTATCATTCCTTCATCTAAATATTAGAAATTCATATATGTTATGCTAATAAGCAATTAGGCATGTTATTAATTTTAGAATGTCAATTGTGTACTGGTACTTTAGCGGAAACCACAAGTCGCTAGACAGTCAGACTGAGGATGCCAATTGATGCTGGGGCCTTTTATCACTCACAGACCAGTTACCAATTTGTTTTTAATCAGCTTAGTAAAAACTCTCTCATTTCCTATTGTAGCGTCTTCATTTGTAGCTGTTTATATTCTACTTCTGTGTAGCTAAAGAGGAGGAAAAGGCCATAGGAAATGTATAAAACATATGTATAGAGTTCAAGGGGTTTTCTAATAAAACGGCATGGATTTTACCAAGTATTAATTCAAATTTAATAGCCTTTTAACATTGTATTATGAGGCTATTGTGCCTATAGTTATACTGCTACTATAGGCACCATCTCTCCCTACTATACCTGCTATCCCACAGCCACACTCCCTTCCCAGGGACTATTATCCAACTTCTACTATAGGCACCATCTCTCCCTACTATACCTGCTATCCCACAGTCACACTCCCTTCCCAGAGACTAGTATCCCACTGTTACTATAGGCACCACCTCTCCCTACTATACCTGCTATCCCACAGCCACACTCCCTTCCCAGAGACTATTATCCCACTGTTACTATAGGCACCATCTCTCCCTACTATACCTGCTATCCCACAGTCACACTCCCTTCCCAGAGACTATTATCCCACTGTTACTATAGGCACCACCTCTCCCTACTATACCTGCTATCCCACAGCCACACTCCCTTCCCAGAGACTATTATCCCACTGCTACTATAGGCACCATCTCTCCCTACTATACCTGCTATCCCACAGTCACACTCCCTTCCCAGAGACTATTATCCACTGTTACTATAGACACCATCTCTCCCTACTATACCTGCTATCCCACAGTCACAGTCCCTTCCCAGACACTATTATCCCACTGTTACTATAGGCACCATCTCTCCCTACTATACCTGCTATCCCACAGTCACAGTCCCTTCCCAGACACTATTATCCCACTGTTACTATAGACACCACCTCTCCCTACTATACCTGATATCCCACAGCCACACTCCCTTCCCAGAGACTATTATCCACTGTTACTATAGGCACCATCTCTCCCTACTATACCTGCTATCCCTCAGTTACACTCCCTTCCCAGAGACTATTATCCACTGTTACTATAGACACCATCTCTCCCTACTATACCTGCTATCCCACAGTCACAGTCCCTTCCCAGAGTATTTTCCCATTGCTACATCTTTCCCTCCTATACCACTATCACCCCACCTTCCCAGAAGCTTTGTTCCCAGTCATGTTGGCATTTGGTTGATTGGGGGGGGGGGGGGGTACAGCTGAAAGGCCATATTTGCCAGAGCCCTAAAAATTGCAGTATCTAGTCTTGTTCTTTTGTACACAGGACCCCTGAAGACAACTTTGATTGCTACCCAGTGGCGTAGCACATTTCTTATTTGGAAATGTTATCAATTTTAAATTTTCTCTTGAATTTGTCTGTGTAATGGACAAATTATCTACTTTATACTTTATCTATTAACAATATATTTGCCCTAATCCTATTTCACTTGTATGAACAGATGGCAAGCAGTGCTAAAGTGATTTCCCCAACATCAAAGGTATAATCTTCAACTAAAGGACTTACAATAAGCATATGATTTCTGCTAGGGCAAACTCTCATTTGCAATTCATGCATTTTGGATGATAAATTGGAACTAAATGATATCTAGGCTACTTATATAAGAAATATTGTATTTAAACAAGAAAAATGTGAGCTTTTCACTGCTGCTGGGTTCTGAGCTGGCATTCTGTGGATGTGCCAAGGCTGAAATAGGAGCTGTGAATCTATGTATGTCTGTCTATTTATATCTTCTTCACTTTTCTTTTGAACCATATTCATTAAAATTCAGTGCAAATGCATAGGGTACTGCCAGCTTGGCATAGAACCAGAAAGCTTGAATTCTTGGGTTTAAATGGTTTTTTTTTCAGTATCTTATAATTGATCTTTAATTGTGTATGGTAGACCCAAACCTTGAAGAAAAGTAATGGGGGTCCATAGGGCTGTTTCATCCATTCCCTTCTTTGGCTCCCCAGACGTATTCTCTACAAGGCTGAGCCACTCTGGTGCTTTGCTCCACTGGTTGATGTTGCCAGAAGGTTAATGGTGTTTAGCTGCACTGGCAAATATGGTCCTGGGCGTAACCAATTTCTAAGACCCGGACCCGACCCTAAACAGCAACCCGCAGCCCACAACCCGAACAGCAACCCGCATATTTACCCACTTTAATCCGCTACCCGACCCAGACCCGCAACTGCCTTATCCGCAACCCGCCGACCTCCATCAAACAGGAAGTGATGCTGCTGCAAATCCGTAAGTGATGTCATCAAAAGTGGGCGGGGACAGAAACAACTTTTGTAAAACTTTAAAAGGAGTAAAAAATAGACAATATTACATAAGATAAGAAATTTACATGAAACCCAACCCGCAGACCCGCAGGTATACCCGCCCCTGAAAATCCTCCCCTTATTCAGCAGGCTGCCCTCTTTTTTTTGCGGGTAACCCGTGGGTACCCGACCCGCTGCAGGACTCTAAAATATGGCACAAAGGACTTCTTAAGTGTGGCTGATTTCGATTTTTAATAAAATATGCATATCAAATGTCTTCTATTTATTTAAAAGCTATTCATTTCACACTTATCAGTGCTAAGCTCATTGTATTTTATTCTCCAATTATTCTTCCACTGAACAAAGTGGGGCTGGCAGCCTTACTGGAGCTTGAATGGCAAGCATAAGGCTAAAGTCAGCCATGTTGTTCTCTCCACTACTGTCAGTAAAAATCCAAATGCCACCCATGCCTCATGTTATTGACTTCAATGGCACCCATTGCTGTGCACATGGCAAATTCTGGCCAAAAGATTGCATTTTTGAGGATAAAATACATCCCATGTACAAGGTGACAAGTGAATGTTATTGAAGCCAAGGACATGAGGCATCGCCTGGAATCATTGTTTCCCGCTGGCAGAAAATACACCAGACCTGACATAAACACAATGGCTTATTTATATCGTATTTATTTATTGCAACTGAACACTTTTACAAGGGTAAGGAACACTTCTATTTATATGTGTACTCAACCATTCAGTTCTTTCAGCGTTACTGGATCATTTTAAGAAATGACATTGTACATTACAACGTCTGTACAAACAGTTCCTGTTTGTATCATGTGGTTTTGTTTTTAGGTGCCAAAGTATAGAATTATTTTGCCCTTTCTATTCGTTTTGTGCGGTTATTGTAACACTGTGTAATGCTGTTCTCATGCTCTTGGAATTTGCTAAAATAAAATCCTCCTTTCTGAGGTGCCATGTCATTATTTTGTGCTGTTCATTTTATTTTCCCTAGTAAATCTAGAGAAGTAAATGTAGCCATTGTTGCGTGTATACAAAGACTCTTGTATTGGTTATAATTTCCTGAAAGGTTCATCCAAGCAGCAACACAATTACCTAATTTCCCCTGAGTCTCTCCTGAGGATAGTTGCCCGGTGCTGGCTGGAGGGGTCGGCGCCTCTCCCAACAAATTCAATAAAGAAGGTTAGCCAAACAACACAGGTCAGTGTAGCGGGGATCTCCCCTACACGTTTATTTTGTCAAATGATGTAACGTTTCGGGGGCGTGCCCCTTCATCAGACATGCAGATTCACTCTCAAACAGTGTTTAAAAACCCTAGGTGATTTACATAATTAACGCAATAATTCAATTTATAAGTGAAAAATTAAGCAAAATACATAGTGAACAGTAATACTACGTGAGCAATTTTGACATTATAAGCATTGTTTTTCCCTATGTGTTAGGTTTATGGATCTTCTTCTCTAGATTTATGTATTTAATTATACAAGCGTTTTTTGCACAATTTTTGCACAACTTCTGAATTTTTACAGCAAGGATGGGCCTGTATAAAAAAGGACTTTTATCACTTGGAAATTGGGACTAATACTACCGTAATTGGCCACAGATTTTTTCATATAAATCAATTTTCTTAAAGAAGTTTTAATGTTTTCTAAACTTTTTAAGAAGCGTTTTTACAGTGCTTATAATATCAAAATTGCTCACGTAGTATTACTGTTCACTATGTATTTTGCTTAATTTCTCACTTATAAATTGAATTATTGCGTTAATTATGTAAATCACCTAGGGTTTTTAAAAACTGTTTGAGAGTGAATCTGCATGTCGGATGAAGGGGCACGCCCCCGAAACGTTACATCATTTGACAAAATAAACGTGCAGGGGAGATCCCCGCTACACTGACCTGTGTTGTTTGGCTAACCTTCTTTATTGAGGTTCATCCAAGCGCCAGGCAGGGGGAATTGTGTTCTTTCATCAGATGCACATGGGAAAACAGGGAGAAGAGCATGTGTGAACATTTGGGTACTGGCTGAGAAAACGATTACGAATAATGCCTTCCCCATTTTAAATAATCCATCCTTATAGGGATTCTACTATGTAAAATCTAATTCCTAACCCAAAAAGTGTATTTTTTTTTTTTTTAGTTGTAGTATTGGTGCGTAGGCAGTCATATCAGGTAATTTGGCCTGGTCATGTGCTTTCAGAAAGAGCCAGCACTTCAGGATGGAACTGCTTTCAGGCAGGCTGTTGTTTCTCCTACTCAATGTAACTAAATGTGTCACAGTGGGATTTTTACTATTGAGTGTTGTTCTTATATATACCAGGGAGATGGTATCTGATTACCTTCCCATTTTTCTGCTGCTGGGACGGGGAAAAGCTGTCAAGTGCAATTTTTATACAAATAATACAAAGTCCAGTCATACATACCAATATCTTTAGTGATGGCAAGACCAAAGGCATAAGGGCTTTCTACTTTACTTAAAATACAACTCTAAGCTGTCACTCAATCTTGCTCTCCCTACTATACCTGCTATCCCACAGTGACAGTCCCTTCCCAGAGACTGTTATCCCACTGTTACTATAGGCACCATCTCTCCCTTCTATACCTGCTATCCCACAGTCACACTCCCTTCCCAGAGACTATTATCTACTGTTACTATAGGCACCATCTCTCCCTACTATACCTGCTATCCCACAGTCACACTCCCTTCCCAGAGACTATTATCCACTGTTACTATAGGCACCATCTCTCCCTACTATACCTGCTATCCCACAGTCACACTCCCTTCCCAGAGACTATTATCCCAATGTTACTATAGGCACCATCTCTCCCTACTATACCTGCTATCCCACAGCCACACTCCCTTCCCAGAGACTATTATCCCACTGCTACTATAGGCACCATCTCTCCCTACTATACCTGCTATACCTGCTATCCCACAGTCACACTCCCTTCCCAGAGACTACTATCCCACTGTTACCATAGGCACCATCTCTTCCTACTATACCTGTTATCCCACAGTCACACTCCCTTCCCAGAGACTATTATCCCACTGTTACTATAGGCACCATCTCTCCCTACTATACCAGATGCCCCACAGCCACACTCCCTTCCCAGGGACTATTATCCAACTTCTACTATAGGCACCATCTCTCCCTACTATACCTGCTATCCCACAGTCACACTCCCTTCCCAGAGACTATTATCCCACTGTTACTATAGGCACAATCTCTCCCTACTATACCTGCTATCCCACAGTCACACTCCCTTCCCAGAGACTATTATCCCACTGTTACTATAGGCACAATCTCTCCCTACTATACCTGCTATCCCACAGCCACAGACCCTTCCCAGAGACTATTATCCCACTGTTACTATAGACACTATCTCTCCCTACTATACCTGCTATCCCACAGTCACACTCCCTTCCCAGAGACTATTATCCCACTGTTACTATAGGCACCATCTCTCCCTACTATACCTGCTATCCCACAGTCACACTCCCTTCCCAGAGACTATTATCCCACTGTTACTATAGACACCATCTCTCCCTACTATACTTGCTATCCCACAGTCACACTCCCTTCCCAGAGACTATTATCCCACTGTTACTATAGACACCATCTCTCCCTACTATACCTGCTATCCCACAGTCACACTCCCTTCCCAGAGACTATTATCCCACTGTTACTATAGGCACCATCTCTCCCTACTATACCTGATATCCCACAGCCACAGCCCCTTATCAGAGAATATTATCCCACTGTTACTATAGGCACTGTCTCTCCTGCATTTCCAGGTATACTCTACAGGTACAATCTTTGCTTCCTTTACCTCCCTTTCCTCACAATTGCTGCAGGTATCCGCTTACATTTCTACACCGGCAATATTTTCTCCTCTGTTATTTTCCTCTGTTCACTGGATGGATATTATGCTGCTCCTGCAAATAAGGAGTGAGTTTGTTGTATATTGACCTTTTCTACTCACTACTGCTGTGTAGGCCCATCAGCAATCTCCCCACCTTGGACTTCCTTTAAGGACATGTTTGTATGTAGAAAGTATTGAGACAGCAGCAAGGTTTGGAAAATGAATAAATAAACCTGCGCTGTAAATCTTTAGCTTGAATCCTGTGAACCTGTGCGTAACAATCAAGGCTCCTGTGTTTCTGATCAAGCACACCGATAAATGAGAATCCATAATGCACTAAGAGGAATACATTGTTCAGAAAACTGCTAATTGATTTTGAATAATGGCCAAGTGGAAGTAAATGAAAATGATTGCCAGCTGTTTGAGAGATGCTCCAGAAAATCTGATTCTGTGATTGCAGAGGTCATGAATTTAAAGTAATCAATTGCATTACACAGAAGCAAATTCTCAGTAATTTTGTTTATCCAAGTACAAAGGCATTATAGCTGCATCTGATGCTTTGTACAGACATTAGCCCAGTCTCTAGAAATGTCTGTTTCTGTATTAATAACAACAGTCAGTCTCAGATGACTTCTGTGTGGGAGAAAAGCCGTGTGTCCTCGGAAAGTAAGCGCAGAGCTGTTCCCATCCAGACTTAGAGGTTGTTTCCCTTTGGGTTAACTTTAAGTATGATGCAGAGAGTGATATCCTGAGACAATTTGCAATTGGTTTTCATTTTTTACAACTAGTGGTTTTTGAGTTTTAGCTTGTTACTCAGCAGTTCTTCAATTTGTAATTTCAGCAATCTGGTTGTTGAGTACAACTTACCCTAGCAAATATGCACGGATTTAAATGCAAGCCTGTATTACTCCTCTTTCTATTCAGGCCCTGTCCTATTCATAATCCAAAGTAGAAATATCAATGAATTTGTAGCCTTCCAGAATTTTTTTTTTTTGTTTTTAGATGGGTCAGTGACCCCCCCCCCCCCATTTGACAGCTGGAAATAGTCAGAAGAAGGCAATTAAAAAAAAAAAAAAGAAAAAGGTATTCATGGGGCAGGTTGCAAAACTCCTTCAGGGTGAGGATGACATTGGGGCAAATTTACTAAAGGTCAAAGTGACTAATACTGGCGAGAAATCTCCAGCGTGACGTCATGTCGGGACTTCAATGATTTACTAACGAACGCTGGTGTAAATTCGCCAGCTAAGGAGATAGACTCTAGTGCTACTTCGCACTTTAACAAAAGGCGAATTTTGCGCTCTGGCGAATGGACGTTATTACACAAATTCACTAAGGTGCGGATTTTAAAAAATCGTTACCTCTTGCTCTAGACTTGCCTTCGCCACCTCAGACCAGGTGAAGTGCAATAGAGTAGATAGGACTTCCTCAAAAAGAATTTGTACATTTTTCTAAGTCCCAAAAAACGCTGCAGACTTTTTTCAGTTTTTCAGGGTGATAGGCTGCAAAAGATCGTCATTTTTTTTTTAGGGTACCCGGCTTCCCCCCTACATTTCCTTACATATGGCACATAAACTATATACTAGGCTCATGTGTAGGGCAATATAACAACTCTATTTTCTTTTATTAAGCTTTCCCAGGCTTGTGTAGTGTAATGTATTTGCTGCAACATATACGTCCATTGAAATTTAACTTCCTGGCATATGCAAATTAGCCAACGCTAGCGCAACTTTGATTTGCTTGCCGAATTGACGCTATCGTAACTTCGCCATCATTTGGCGCCCTGGGCGCAACTTCGGATTTTTGTGAATTACCGTTGTCCTGGCAAATTTTCACCTGGCGAAGTGTGGCAATGTGAGCGAAGCCGTCGCTGGCAAACTTTCGGAGGTTAGTGAATTTGCCCCCTTGTCTTGTTGATGCAGTCCTCTGGGGATCCATGCCAGTGATAAACAATCTCTTTAAAGTTCTTATAAATTAAACATATTGACATTGTATAAAGAAAGATAAATAATAACCTAGGATGTCGCCTAAGCTGCGGTCAGATGTAGCAGAAACAGCCAAACCACTCATTCTTGAAGTTATTGGCACTTCATTCCTTGTTTTGTTATGTTTACTCCAGGGAGCAAATATTGAGTAGTAGTAGTCATCTGCAGTACAGCGAGCACCTCCCAGTTTGTGATAATTACTATAATAATACCAAGTGTATATTGGTGTGGGATTTCCTCCTGGGCCTTATGTTGCACTTCAGCATTTGTTTGTATGCAGTTGCTTGAAATAAAAACAGCCTAAGCTTAAATGGCGCTCCTGGACAAACTGATACAGTTATGCAATTTCAAAAAACGGTCCGCACACACCAATGTTGCAGTCGGGGATTGTGCCCCTTTTATTAATGCCACCAACAATCAACGTTTCGGGGGGAACACAGCCTCCCTTCTTCAGGATTGCATAGCAGTAAGGAGACCGGGCTTGGTCAACGGAGGACCAGCACCACCACGCAGAAAAGTGGAAGGAGGTGTGCGGTAATAAATATTTTATCAAACTGATACAGTGCCATAAATATATATATTTTTTTTTTAATAAAATTCTCATTTCTTTCCTATTTTGAATCTACCAAATAAAACTTTTGAAGATATTGAAGTGCTTAAATGCTTTTTAAAGGGGAACTATCGTGAGAAGGAAAATGTAATATAAGCTTCAGCATAAGGATGTAGGAAACTTTGTAAATACAATCAATTAAAGATTTTGTATTGTTTCTGAAATAATCAAGTTTATATTCACTATTTCTCTCTCGGCATCTGTATCTCCTCATTCTGTCTTTATGTAGCAGTTGGGTGTCAGATATTCATTGACAGTTAAAGCTAAAAGCACAAACGCCGCTTCGTTTTCCGGTCGCCCAAAGTTGCCTCACGAGTAAACTTCGGGCGACTTCGGAATACGAAGCGTTGCGTGTGCTTTAGCGCAATCGATTTTTCATTTTAGCCGGCGCAAGACAGAAGAAAGATTGGTTGCCGCAAAGACGAGGCGATTAGTCGCCAGGCGACTAAATCTCCCCGAATCTCCCAGTGTGCCCTAACCGTAAGGTAGAACTAAAAGCTCCCGGCCAGCAATTAGCAAATCGTTCTTGCAATTAATTCTCTTTTCTTTTATGAGTGCAGCTTGTTGCACGCACACAAAAGGAGTGAACAGGTGTTTGTACAGGATGAGCCAAGCACCAACCCTTTTACAAGTGGTCATTAAACAGCCACAATCTATTTTTTCTATCTGTGCACAGATTTCATCTTTCCTGCCAGGAATTTTCTAACCCACGTTTTTTAGGATGATATTGTTCTGTCATAAATGTTGTGGTCCTTTGTACCACATCTGTTTAAAGGGGTAGTTCAACTCCCAGTTTGTGATAATTACTATAATAATACCAAGTGTTAACTTTTATGGGAGAATAAAATATGTTTAGTTTGCGCAAAAAACATTTGCAAACACCTTTGCGATTGTTAGTGACCATGTTTGTTCCATTTGGACTTCCTCGCAAAGTTTGCGACCAGATTGCCCCTTCCCATCCCTAATTTGCATATTTGCCTCTTAATGCTGCGACCCCCTTTATCGGATGTTGCGACAAAGAAAAAAAAATTGTGCGCACTCTGAGACGCAGCACACATTCCGGTGCAGAGACGCGCCGAACATGCCAGAGTGGCAGGGGGGCCAGAGAGGTGCCCTGGGGCAGTAGCCCCAGTGGGCCTTGGGCCCCCCCAGTCCGACCCTGCTTAAAGGGCAAAGAAAGTCTGATTCATTGGAGGTGCAATCCAATCCCTGGGAGGAGGGGGGGTAAAAATTAACACAGCCTGACTCACCAGTGTAGACTCTTTTAAATTTGGGGTGGATGCAATATTCATCTTTCCTTAATAAAATGTTACCATGAGACTTCAAGACGTGTAGCATCTTATCTCTGCGGTTGGTATCATTCAAACACTGGTTGGCTGACACCATGCTGACTTTCTTCTTACTTTGCAACTCTGAAGTTTGTTTTCCTTGAACTTCCAAAACCATTAGATGTTCAGAAAAGCCATCTCAAAACTTTTTAGAAGATTTCAGTACTGTGGGACTTCTGTAAGATGGTACTAGAGTATAGTTTTGAGAACATTGGTTTTTATTCCCGTATTCCCTATAACATCCAAAACGAATTCTAATCTAAATGAATTCTAAAACCAGGAGTTCAATCTGTCAAAAAATACATACAGCCGGACAGAAAATAGTTTGTGCCTGTTTGACTTCCTTTGTATCTTTATGGGCTTATCTTATCGAAAACTGCCTTACTCATATGTGATTCTTTTTCCTTTTTCTAGTTGGTTGGAGGAGAGTTCGACCTGGAGATGAATTTTATCATTCAAGATGCAGAAAGCATAACGTGTATGTCGGAACTGTTAGAGCACTGTGACGTGACATGCCAGGCTGAGATATGGAGCATGTTCACTGCTATTCTACGGAAGAGTGTCCGGAACCTGCAAACCAGCACAGAAGTTGGCCTCATTGAGCAGGTTCTTCTGAAGATGCCCTCTGTGGACGACATGATTGCAGGTACAGTTTGTCTTAATATTGGGGCTGCAGCGATTGATTGTAGCAGGGGGAACAGCCATGTTTTGCAGTATTAACCCCCCTCGCTCCTTCCCATTATCACAAGTGTTTTATGGTTGCTTTGCTAGAATTTACACCTGCCATGAGAACTGTTTCAACACAGTCTATCTCTTTGCAGGTTCTCAACTTGGGTTTATTCCCTTCTATGTTGTTTTTTTTTTTTTGTGTCCATAGCTGTAATGGCATACTTTATTAAAGCATAAGTAAACCTTTAAAATAAATTAATGTAACACTGATGAGGGTGCTATTCTCAACACGTTTGTAATATACATTCATTATTTCTTTTGTTTTTATTCCAAGATATTAAGGGATACATATGCTGTTAAAGGGATACTGTCTTGGGGGAAAACATTTTTTTCAAAATGAATCAGTTAATAGTGCTGCTCCAGCAGAATTCTGCACTGAAATCCATTTCTCAAAAGAGCAAACCGATTTTTTTTATATTCAATTTTAAAATCTGACATGGGGCTAGACATATTGTAAATTTCCCAACTGCCCCAAGTCATGTGACTTGTGCTCTGATAAACTTCAATCACTCTTTACTGCTGTACTGTAAGATAGAGTGGTATCACCCCCCTCTCTTCCCCCCCCCCCAGCAGCCAAACAAAAAAACAATGGAAAGGTAACCAGATAGCAGCTCCCTAACACAAGATAACAGCTGCCTGGTAGATCTAAGAACAACACTCCATAGTAAAAATCCATGTCCCACTGAGACACATTTAGTTACATTGAGAAGGAAACACAGCAGCCTGCCAGAAAGCATTTTCTCGCAGCTGGGAAATTGACAAAATATCTAGCCCCATGTTAGATTTCAAAACTGAATGTAAAAAAATCTGTTTGCTCTTTTGAGAAATGGATTTCAGTGCAGAATTCTGCTGGAGTAGCACTATTAACTGATGCGTTTTGAAAAAAACATGTTTTCCGATGACAGGATCCCTGCACCACCTGCTGGTCATTTTCTACCACTGACCACCAAGTAGTCAAGGAAGTTGTCCGGAGAAAGACACTGCTCTGATGTTCTTCTGCTTAGGAAAGATTTGAGAGGTTTCTAATTTTTATCCTAAGCAGAAGAACATCAGAGCAATCTCTTTCTCCTGACAACTTTCTTGACTACTTCATGGTCAGACTGGTGGGAAAATGACCAGCAGGTGGCGCGGTTGTAACAAAATTAATTCATATTAACTGCACATGTATCCCTTAATATCTTGGAATAAAAACAAAATAAATAATGAATGTATGTATATTACAAAAGTGCTTAGAATAGCCCCATCATCAATGTAACTTTCACTTATTTTAAAGGTTGACTTATCTCTAAAAATTACATGGACAAATGCCGTCAAGGGCTTATTACGGAGAAAAAAAAACAAAAATCATAATTTAAATGAAATTCTCATTAGTCTGCATTATCAACAATTCTATTATTTATTTCTGGTATTTTTATCTCATAGTTTTGTTTTTAAAGTAATGAACGTTTGGCAGTCCTGCACATCTGAGGTGGTAGAGGTGTCCTTGCAGAATGAGGTCAATTCTACAAGGAGTCTATATGTTCTCCTCATGTATCAGTTGGGTTCCTCTCACCCTGTGAAAACATTCAGGAATTTAAATTGGCTTTTGGTTAGTACACATATCTAGTATATAGAAATACATACACAATACTATAAGCCGTTTTATTTCTTTTGCATCAGACCAGCCAGTGACTTGCTGGTAACTTCTGATATTGTGCAAAATAAATAAACTTTTCTTAGGAGTTCAACATGCTGCCGGCTTCCTTCCATTAGGGTTTATTGCCTCCCAGTGCTGCAGTTGTAAAGCCAACCACCTGAAACCAATTTGACCATAGAGTCCCTGTATATTGGGCTGTAGTTGATTTGCCATTTAGAGGTTTTGCCTCTGAACAACTAGAACAGTACATTCGCCCCTTGTTGCCTATTTTGCACAACATGCTCTGGATACACTTGTAAGCTGCTAGATCTGTATATCTGCTTTACTTAAAGGAACAGTAACACCAACATATTAAAGTGTTTTAAAGTAATAAAAATATCATGTAGTGTTGCCTTGCACTGGTAAAACTGATGTGTTTGCTTCAGAAACACTACTATAGTTCATATAAACAAGCTGCTGAGTAGCAATGACGGAAATTGAAAAAAAGGCTTATATGGCACAGGTTAAATAGTGGATAACAGAGAACACTAGTATACTCTACAGAATTTATCTGCTGTGTAACCTGAACCTTTTCTCTTTTGAATGGCTGCCCCCATCGCAACACAGCAGCTTATTTATATAAACAATAGTAGTGTTTCTGTAACAAACACACCAATTTTACTAGTGCAGGTCAACACTGCATTATATTTTTAGTACTTTAAAACTAAAACAATTTAATTTTTTAAAGTTACTGTTCCTTTAACACCCTCAGTTGTCAGCTCCACCGTCCTCATGCTCTGCTATTATTTATATCTTTCCATATTCTTTCCTCCTTTTCCAACTCCCCCCCCCCTTTTCTTTCTCCTCTTTTCCTCCATCATGTAAATAAATATGTACTGTGATTTGTCACCAACTGCCAATGGAAATTTGCCTATAAATCAGTAATGGCATCGGTTCCATTATCAAGAATGCTTGGGACCAGGGCTTTTGCAGAGGAGGGATCTTAACATCATTTGGATCACCACATTTTATCATTCAAATAAAACCAACAAGATTGTTTTGCCACCAATATGATTCATGCAGTTTTGTTACCATCAATTACAAGCAAGTTTTTATGATTATAGTGAACGGAAATCATTAAAAAAAATTTAATTATTTGCATAAATTAGAGTCTATGGCAGATAGCTTCCCTGTCATTTGGAGATCTCTGGATATCAGGTTTCTGGATAAGGGATTCCATGATAAAAAAAAAGTTTGATTTTTTACAGTGATTTAAGTAGATGTTCCTGGGCTCTACAGCAAATTCTATTTAGGGCCCCAAAACATTGGTAAGCTGACCTATTTAACCAAACTCTTACGGGGCCCTCCACAGTCCTGGGCCCTCCACGGTCAGTGACTCCCGCAACCCCCTGTGAGACTTAAATTTTAAAGTTCTTGTTAATTTTTACTGCTTATCTTTTAATCAGGTCCTGTTCATCATACAGTTCCTTGTGTTTTTTTTTTGTTTTGTTTTTTTAAAGATTTTATTTTTCTCCCATTTTTAGAACATAAACTAAAATAACAACAGATAAATAAAAGATGAAGAAAAGTAGGTGAGATAGAGGAAGAGAGAGAAGGCAGAGAGCGTCTCAAGGGCCATTTACGATAGTCAAGTGACTCGTACATCCATATGTATGAATACCTATGTTGTATCATATTCTTTGCACTGCTACCCAGGTGCCCAATACTGCATTCCATTTTTTTGGGCAGCCTCTGGCTACACATGTTCGTTTCTGTTTAGAGAGAGAGTAGTTTTTCTTTCCAGAAGTTGAGTGAGGGGGCTGTCATAGACTTCCAGTGAAGTAGAATTGATTTTTTTAACAACAGTTGTAAGTAACAAAGTCTCACAAACGATAACACAATGGATTCGTATATGACTCCAAGAAGACAAACTAGGGGAGAGCGTTTCAGGCAGGTTGAGATTTGCCGCAATGTATTGTATGACCTCAGCCCAAAACTGCTCAACTACTGTTCACTCCGAAAATTCATGAGAAAAGGTTCCTACCTCAGTTTTGCACTTTGGGTAGGTGTCAAATGCTGTGGGATACAATTTAGCTAGCCTGTATGGAGTATAGTAGACTCTGTTAATACATTCGGTTTGTATAAACCCCTCCTTCATAGACATTTCAGGAGCTTGTTTTAGAGCATCTCTCCAATTATCATCCTCCAATTCGGGGTTGTTATCCTTTTTTGCTTGGGCTTTTCCAATGGATCTTGTTGCATAGTGAAAGTGGCTTTCGCAGACCTGGCTTGAGTAGGTATTTTTTAAAGTTGTTTCTTTGGTCAATATTGGTCTAATAGGGAATTGTGATTGGAATGCGTGCTTAAAGGGGAAGGAAACCTACTTGGCGCAAAAACCCTCCCCCCCTCCCGAGTGTTGCCCACCCTCCCTCCTCCCCCCTGGCCTACCCGTCCCACTGGGCAAATGCCCCTAACTTGTTACTTACCCTTCTGCGCAGGTCCAGTCCAGGGAGTTCACAGACGACATCTTCTTCCACGCGATCTTCTTCCTGCTTTGAACGGCGTTTTGGCGCATGCGCAGTAGGAGCATTTCGCCGGTACGGATCTACTGCGCATGCGCCAAAAGTCATGATGTACTTTTGGCGCATGCGCAGTAGATTGTACCGGCGAAATGCTCCTACTGCGCATGCGCCGGTCAAAGCAGGAATAAGAGGGGGGAGGGTTTTTGCGCCAACTAGGTTTCCTTCCCCTTTAAGCTGGAGGTAGCGAAACACCATGCTAGGGGGGAGGTTATACTCTTGTTGTAAGATTGAAAATTGTTTAATTTCCCCTCCTATAATGATGCCATTTAAAACTATAATGTTATAGTTGGCCCCAACAGCTGATTTCTGGTATGAGTTGAAAGTGGGGTATTGCCCTACAAGGGGATCCAGATTGATCATGCCGAGGAGGTGCCCATTACCATGCCCAGGGCTTTCTGGAAGGCCGCATCACTGTAAGCATAGGTACTGTATTAATGAAGTGTTGGGATGGACCGCTATACAGTGATCTGGCCAACGCTTCAAAGAATCCCACTACTGCTGCCTTGAGGGCCAAGGTTACCCAGTGACAATCCACCAATATGCAAATACCAACTGACTAGTCAGAATATAATTTAAGATCTGGCAGGGCTAAACCCCCTCCTGTTGTTGGGGCTCACAGTGTTTTGAGTGTTATCCCAGGGTGTCCATCTGCCCACAGGAGTTTTCTTAATAGGCTTTCGAGTTTCCTTGTTTAAATCACTGCCTGGTTCCAAGTTTTCCAAAACAAAAAAAAAAAACACTTTGCTACTGAATTTCCAAACTGGAAACTCAGCTGCTGACATACGACACTTTAAACTTTATGCCGTACAAGAAGTAGGGTGATTAAATATATTGTATCCATAACCCTTCACCTACTGTTATATTTTACAGCCTGGAGCCACAAACGCTGGGCATCCCTGACATAGATAGATGTTGCTCTACATATTTGTGTGAGCCCCGTACCTGCACAGATTTGTTGAATACAATACCTGCTTGCCCAGGGGCTATGAAGCTTTTGTAAAATGGCACTTGCTGTGTTTCTCGTATCTTAATGCTGCAATGGTACAAGTAGAGATATGCTGCAGTGGGATATTTATAATCTGTAGGCAACTCAAAACTGTGTCAGTTAGACAAATAAGGTCTGGGTGGGCCATGGGCAGGCCGTGGGTGGGAGGATGATCCCTGTCTCTTATTCAAATCAGTGCATGGTTGCTAGGGTAGTTTGGACTCTAGAAATTGCAAACTTTAGAGCTGGTGAATAAAAACTCAAAAACCTAGAATGATAAAAATGAAAAACAATTTCAAATTGTCTTAGAATATCACGATCTACATGATACTAAAAATTGATTTAAAGGTGAATGACCCCTTTAAGGTCTGGTGCAGAATGTATTGGTTTCTGAGCTGTCGTGTATTGGGAATCTGAATTAATAATTAGGGACTAAAATATTACAGTAGTACCCTGATTTTTAAGGACATTCCTTGGATTTTACATTTAGTCGTGGTCCCATTTAGACAGTTCTCTTCCAGATTTTAGGATTTTCTGGAATTTATACTATTGTTGCAGACGTCCCCCTAGATTCAGGAAGCAACAGAAGCATGGACATTGTTCTAGGGGAGGTCAATTAAGGGCTGTGATTGGCTGTTTGATAGCCTCTATGTGGACTGGCAGCCTACAGGAGTCTCTGTTTGGCATTTCTGCTAGTTCTCATACAACCAAAACTTGCCTCCAAGCCTGGGATTCAGAAATAAGCACCTGCTTTGAGGCCAATGGGAGCAACATTCAAGGGGTTGATTTCAATTGCCCAAGAGCCACTGGTTGAGGATCACTGTTCTGTTCTATAAAGATATGGTTGGTCCCTGAGCTTAGGCATCTAACAACAGGTTATAGCATGTAAACATACTCAGAGACAGATCTGCACAGCAAGGGCTGCAGTTGCCTTGTGCACTTAAAGAAGCCTTAAACATAATGTTTATCATTTTTGGCCTTAGTTTCAGGTTAATTTTCCTTTAATATTTGGTTCTTTTATGGGACACCATCCCTGTAGTCTCTGTTACTTAAAGGAACAGTAACGTCAAAAAATAAAAGTGTTTTAAAGTAATGAAAATATAATGCAGTGTTGCCCTGCACTGGTAAAACTGCTGTGTTTGCTAAAGAAACACTATTATTGTTTATATAAGTAAGATGCTGTGTAGCAATGGGGGCAGCCATTCAAAGGAGAAAAGGCTCAGGTTACACAGCAGATAGCAGATAAGCTCTGTCTGTCTAATGGTGTTATCTGTTATCCATTAGTTAACCTGTGCCATATAGCTGTTTTTCAATTTCCGCCATTGCTACACAGCAGCTTGTTTATATGAACTATAGTAGTGTTTCTGAAGCAAACAGATCAGTTTTACCAGTGCAGGGCAACACTACATGATATTTTCATTACTTTAAAACACTTTAATTTTTTGGTGTTACTGTTCCTTTAAGCAGAATGAACCTGCTAGTCTGGCTAGTAATCCCTTCCCCCTTCCAGTGCTATTTTGTCATAAAACAGTTAGAGGCCCATTTATCAAAGGTCAAATTTATGTAAATACTTTATAAAATAACTCTAATATCTAATTGAATAGTTCTGACTCAAATTCGAATCATATTTGATTCGTATTCGAATTGTAGGAAAAAACTGGATTGCTATTAACATCTCCATATGGCTCAACGGACCTCTGCCATTGACTTGTAAATGAATTCGGCAGGTTTTAAGTGGTGAATTTTCGAATTAGGACTGTTTCCATGGTCAAGTTGTGACAAATCTCACATTCAAATAGGGCTTTTAAAATTAGAATGTGTGAATTTTGACATTCGAAAACTTGAATTCGAATTTACTATTACTATTGCTTTGCCCCAGAGAGGGAGAGAAGTTGTATGGGAACTGTTATTCAGAATGCTTGGGACCTGGGGTCTTCCGGATAAGGGATCTTTCCATAAATTGGATTTTCAGACCTTAAAGGGATACTGTCATGGGAAAACATGTTTTTTCAAAACGCTACTCCAGCAGAATTCTGCACTGAAATCCATTTCTCAAAAGAGCAAACAGATTTTTTTATGTTCAGTTTTGAAATCTGACATGGGGCTAGACATTTTCCCAGCTTTCATGTGACTTGTGCTCTGATAAACTTCAATCACTCTTTACTGCTGTACTGCAAGTTGGAGTGAAATCACCCCCCCCCCCAGCAGCCAAACAAAAGAACAATGGGAAGGTAACCAGATAACAGCTCCCTAACACAAGATAACAGCTGCCTGGTAGATCTAAGAACAACACTCAATAGTAAAAACCCATGTCCCACTGAGACACATTCAGTTACATTGAGAAGGAAAAACAGCAGCCTGCCAGAAAGCATTTCTCTCCTATAGTGCAGGCACAAGTCACATGACCAGGGGCAGCTGGGAAATTGACAAAATGTCTAGCCCCATGTCAGATTTCAAAATTGAATATAAAAAAAATCTGTTTGCTCTTTTGAGAAATGGATTTCAATGCAGAATTCTGCTGGAGTAGCACTATTAACTGATGTGTTTTTAAAAAAAAGCGATGACAGGATCCCTTTAAGGCTACTAGAATGTCAAGAAGGCTATTAACATCTCCAAATGGCTCAATCGACCTCTGCTATTGACTTGTAAATGAACTCTGCAGGTGGAAAATAATTGAATTAAGACTGTTATCCATGGTTGAGGTGTGTTAAATTTCACATTTACATTCAAATAGGAGGATTAAAATTAGAATGTGTGTATGTTGACACTCGAAATTCGAATTTACTATTCGATCCCTTGAAAAATCTGCCCCTAAAAATTTCGACTTCTAAAGTGAAGGAGGAAGCCCTAGCAAGGAGAGTGGGTTCTAATGAGACAAACGAGTTTAACATATTTTTCTCTTTTCAGATCTTCTAGTTGATATGCTGGGAGTACTTGCCAGCTACAGTATCACAGTGAAGGAGCTCAAGCTTCTGTTCAGCATGCTGCGGGGAGAAAATGGAATCTGGGTAAGCTGCGGTCAGAGACACACGATATCGTATGTTGCTTCACTGCAGCTTTAGCCTGTCATAAATTCTCTCCGGAGGCATGTTAAAGTAAACGTGTTTCTTTTGCTGATTAATTGCCTCTTTAAAGTAGCCTCTAACAGCCCATTCTGAATTAAGCATTCTGTTTATGGTCGCTCATGCTGGCTAGTGCTTCTACTAAGCCTGTGCTATTCTTACTGTTTTGGCAGCCAAGACATGCGGTGAAACTGTTATCCGTGCTCAATCAGATGCCACAGAGACACGGGCCTGACACATTTTTCAACTTTCCTGGAAGGAGTGCCGCAGTAAGTTCCGCTTCTTCAAAAATGTATCAGATCTCTTTCATTTCTGTCCCCGCCACTGTGGGAATTCGCTGCTCATTATATTGATGCATAATAAATGGGTTCATGTTAAATTCAGTGTTAATAAAGTATGCGCACGAAGTACAATTGGAGCTGATTTTAGTGATGCACACATACAGTGTACACGACATTCACTCCACAGCATTAATCTCTGTGCGATTCGGAATATGGTGGTTTGTGAGCCAGATGCTTCTTCAATGGCTGCTTCATCAACATTTGGCATCTTTTTAGAGCATAGTAGAAGATTGTGAGTAATTTCTCCAAAAAAATAATAACCAAAATATAATTAAAAGTTCAATCCATTTATTGGGACATACAGGAAAAGGCCTGACGCGTTTCGTGCCTGTTGGGGGCACTTATTCATATTAAGTGCCTCAACAGGCATGAAACGCGTCAGGCCTTTTCCTGTATGTCCCAATAAATGGATTGAAAGCTATATTTTGTTTTGTTTTTTTTTGGAGAAATTACAATATTTTGAGTTCTACTATGTACTATGCGCCCATGGACTGGGGTGAACTGTGAGCAAATCTCCTCATCCTTACTGTTTTTTTCATCACTCTTATTATTATTATATATCGATTTTCAGTGGTGCTAACAGGGTCCTGGTCCAGGGGTTAAACCATCAGGAGTCCTTGTCCCAATCATTGAAGCTTCAAGTAGGGCTTCAGTTAAAAAAGTGTGTCTTAAGCCATGGGGTCAGTGATTCAAGCTGAAAGTGGAAGCATAGATTCCATTGCAAGATGCACTCTTTAGAATAAAATGGGAATATATACACATACTGTGCATAGCTGTCTACAGAATTATAGAATAGAATAGGGCACTTGTTGCCTAGTGGTAGTTTATTTGTATGTGCTGGATACATAGATCCATATTTAAATGTAAAAAATATTTTTTTATTATTTACTTTAAAGCTATACTGGTCATTGCTATATCCGCAGTATACAATGTTCTCTTTTCTTTGCGTGATCCCAGGCTATTGCACTGCCTCCAATTGCCAAGTGGCCTTACCAGAATGGTTTTACTCTGAACACATGGTTTCGCATGGATCCCTTAAATAATATCAATGTTGATAAGGATAAACCATACCTCTACTGGTAAGTCACTCATATTCCTCTGAGCTGCCTATATACAATGCCTAAACTAAGGATACTGTAGGTCTTTGTACAGCAGAACCAGTTTATTGCTGGGAAGCTGAGCAGTACATAGACAAAGCTTCCAAAGCTCAGCCAATGACATGCTTTATTCCAAGTTCTTTACTATTTCACTGCCAAACTAAAGATCTCAAAAGAGACAACAGGAGACATACTGATGGGAACTATTGATAGAGATAGTGAGGCAATTAGAGGTGATTCACCTTTACAAAACCTGTTTTCGTTAAGTAATATGACTTTCTTTACTGTTAAAATGTAAAAAAATTGTTCAATGTAAAAAAATTAAAAAATAACTATTGGGTAAATAGGCTGTGCAAAATAAAAAAACATCTGATATAGTTAGTTAGGCAAAAATGTAATGTATAAAGGCTAGAGTGACTGGATGTCTAACATAATAGCCAGAACACTACTTCCTGCTTTGCAGCTCTCTTGGTTTCCACTGATTGGTTACCAGGCAGTAACCAACCAGAGACTTGAGGGGAGGGCCACATGGGTCATAACTGTTGCTTTTGATTCTGAGCTGAATGCTAAGGATAAATTGCAAACTCACTGAACAGTTTTGTCCCATGTGGAGCCCCTCAAGTCCCTGACTAACTCAGAGTTAGAGAGCTGTGTTCTGTTATGTAGACATCGTCACTCCAGTCTTTATACATTACATATTCGGCTAACCAACTATATTAGAAACATTGTTTATTTTGCACAGCCTATCTATTTACCCAGTTTTTATTTTTACACGGAACTGTTAATATATTAGTTCAAGGCTATTTAACACAAGCTCCACACTCTGTATATGACCCATTGGATTTTGATGCCCCTTTTTCTGTAATATATTTTGACTATAAACATGCAATATGATAAACAGTGTCCTAATATTATTATCACATTTTTAAAGTGCCAGCATATTTCACAGTGCTGCACAATAGACATATACATCAAGCATAAAGATTAAATACAAATATTGACCAATACAGGAGGTAAAGAGGGTTCTCCATATTAGAGCTTAAAGTTGCAGATTGTGGTTGCAGTCAAGAAAGAGGCAGTATAGGGAGGATAATAAATCACAAACCATGCAAATGTAAATCATCTCAATCACCTATTGAAAAGCTGTGAAAAGTTGATTAGAATCTATGTCATTCTAAAAGTTAATAGGTGAATTTAGAAAATTGGGAACCTGGCTATGCAGAGCTGCCACCAAATAATTCATTTTAAAACATACAATTTAGAAAAAAAGGTAGGAAATAATGTAAAAAAGAAAAAACTAGATGTCATGTATTTATTAATAACTAAGTTTCAGTGTCGGACTGGCCCGGCGGGACACCGGGAAAATACCCGGTGGGCCCCGACCCTAGTGGGCCCCCGCCGGGCCAGACCCCCCTCTCCCAAACAGTTTTTCGGAAAAAACTATTTCGGCGCATCGCAGCGCCATTTGCGCACCCGCACCTAGCGCCTTTTGCGCATGCGCGCTTAGTGATTTTTGCGCATGCGCGATGCGCCGCCTGACGGAGTATGCTGATCGGCGCTTCAGCTCAAAGTAGGTAGCGGGGGCCAGAGGGGGCCCTGGACAGCGGTCCCGGTGGGCCCCGGGCCCCCCAGTCCGACCCTGCTAAGTTTTGTGATGGTGTAGTGCCCCTTTAATGACAGGGTTCATATATGTCTACAAATGCAGGGATCAAAGAGCATTATTGAGTGCAATAGCCATGGTTTTTCCCATAGATTTTCAGTTATTATAATTTCAGCATTGTTGAGGTTGCAAGAGGGCTTTGATCCTGCTGCAATGGGGTTAATGCATCAAAATTAGTGTAATTGCACTCGTTCTTAGCTGTAAAACAGATGCAATTGCGCTGTAAAATATACCCAGTCTGGCTGGATTTATTTCCAGTGGCAGAGCGATGTGTACACTCGATTCTTTAGGAGCAAGTTCAGAGTGATGAGAAGACACTGGAGCTACTGTCTGGTCCGGAGGTGGCACAAGCTCCAGGGTTCCTCTAAGTCAATAGGTGCAACTGCGCTTGATTTGAAACAGAATGCAGGAAGGATTGAGCAGCGCTGAGCACAAATATACTTTGGAATTAGTTCATTGGGGAGGTTAAAGGCAAGATAAAAACACTCTTAAGATGAAAGATTACTTTACAATATATCAATATGTGGTTATGTACAGATTCAAGTTCAGTTATGCTCATTAATAAAACTATTTAAGTTTTGTTTCTGAGTAATGTCAAGTCGTTTAAATAACTTCCTAGCTTACCTTTCTAGTAACATTCTTAAGCTGTATTTTTCATTTAATCTATCTTGGTTTTAAGTATGACCGTTAAAGTATAATAAACTGTAAGGGACTTTGTAAGTGTTCCTTTAATCGTGTGAATAGGAGTTGCAATTTTCTTGATCCTTTTTTATCCCTATTAAGCCACAATAAAAATAATACCATCTGTTTATGGCCACAAGGGATTCTTATGTGCGGGGCTATTATATTAAGTATGGAAAAGAATAATAGCATTTATAGCTGTCTCTATGCACAAGCAGCACTGGTGCGGTTCTTTGCTTTTGGCACACATACGACCCTTCTAGTTATTGGCTCATGACTTTGTTTCCCCTGCAGCTTTCGCACAAGCAAAGGTGTCGGATATTC
Source organism: Xenopus laevis (assembly GCF_017654675.1). Taxonomy (NCBI): domain Eukaryota; kingdom Metazoa; phylum Chordata; class Amphibia; order Anura; family Pipidae; genus Xenopus; species Xenopus laevis. The sequence continues at coordinate 144,550,559 of NC_054374.1, read as the reverse complement.
TGCACATTTTGTTGGTAACTGCTTGATAGTGACATCTTTAAAATCAAAAGGCAAAGGTTTTCAGCACTGTGTGAAGTATGATTTCCAGCCCCGCAAGGTAAGTGACAATTTGAATAAATGTGCTGAATACAGGCCCAGGAATATAGCGAACAACTGCATTTGCTATTAATGTGCAACCTGAGCTCTCCCAGAAGAGGGCTAAGATGTACAAGCCAAGACTACGCAGCATGGAAGACGTGCTAACATTAGTAAAGTATTGTCCATATGTATTTTTCTTGTTTCTTCATGTTTCATCATCACAGCTATAGGTGCAGCCCTGTAGGGCAGGTATAGGTGCAGGTGCCAGAACTTGCTGCGACTTCAACCATTATTAGGTTCAAATACTGAAAGTAGGCGCAATTGTGTTTTAAATGGCATCTTAATGATCATAGATGAGCCCTATAATTTTTATTTTAGATGCGTATCCATGATGAAAACCCAATGTATTATTTTTATTTCCAGTGGTATATGATCAGCATTGTGCACATCTACAACCGCTGGCGAAATAGTGAGATCCGTTGCTATGTGAACGGGCAGCTGGTATCCTATGGAGACATGGCATGGCACGTCAATACAAATGATGTGAGTTTTTTTTATATTTATATGTTTTTGTGGAGTGTGTTCTAAACATTTCTTGCAATGTGTACTACAATCTGATACTTTAAACTGATGGTGCTAAAATTAGCTTTCTCCACTAGTGAAATGTCAATTATACACACGCACCTGGAATATTTGAATCCAAAGTATGCTCCTTAATACCACTCTTACTCCAAGACAAGTTTATATTGTGTGTGTGCATATGGTACTGTTCCAAAGCCTTAGCTGATTGGTGAGAATGATAGATAATAAAAGCAGAGGGATTATGATGGCGTGGGCTAGGAAGAGTAGAAAAGCAAATAACGGTCTGTTAGATACTGTAGTAGCCATCATAAAACATCATGTAATTATTATATGGAATGCCACATGCATAGCATTGCCTTAAAGGGGAACTAAAGTCTAAACTAGAATAATGCTAGAAATGCTGTATTTTGTATACTAAACATAATCATGAACTTACTGCACCAGAAGCCTAATTAAACAAATGATTTATGTTTTCAAAGTGGCCACAGGGTTTCATCATCTTGTAACAATGTTATACATCTTTGCAAGACCATGCACATGCTCAGTGTGGTCTGGGCTTCAGTTGGGAGGTTAAGCTTAGGGATCGTCATAACTTATCAAAACAGCACAAGTCAAATAATTTCTGCCATAGAAGCCGATACAGCAAGACATTAATAATCTGAATATACAGACTGCACTGGGTCTGTGGATACAAATCTCGACACAGTCGCCGGCTGCTCTACAGGGAAACAAATAAAGCTGCTTGAGTTCTGGGAAGTAAGGTGGGGGACTCTCCCCTGCTGTTTGAAAGTATGATCGTTTCCCTCCAGAGCAGTTAGGGACCGCTTGAAGTTTCCTATCTGCAGCAGGCAGTCAGGTTTATTATAAAAACGGTACGCATTTTTCAATTAAAGTATATTGGAGATAGGTTTCGTTTTCATTAAAGAATGTAAAAATGTGATTTTCTTTTTTTGTCTTTACATCCCCTTTAAGCAGTATGTTCCAATTGACAGTTGTAGGCTATTTAGCTCAATGTATATCTTTAGGGCATACTGCTTATGCCACAATGCTTATGCCAGAATTTTTAGCTCACCCTATCCCAATGGTTCTCAATCTGTTGTCCATGCCCCCTGGAGACTTACAGGGGAATGTAAGAAGAAGTTTTATTACATTGACTGCGCATTGGCGCAAACTATAAAATTCGCAAACGGTCTTTCACTGTCGGAAGTGGTCGCTAAACAGTTTCCGGGCTCGCAAAAGCTATATTAAATTCGCAAAATTTGTTGGCGCAAAGACATAACTTTTCGCATTGCGAATAGTTTTTCCGTTAGCGATTTTTATTACATTCCCCCGTAAAACTGAAGGTCTGTTAGGGTGAAATCTGGAGCAAAAGCCTGTTTGCTTTTCTAGTTACACCTGAAAGACCACCTTGAAGGTCAATTAAGGAGAGGTTTGGGGCTGGATTGCATTATGAGACCCCAATTTAATGCTTGAACCTCAAAGCGTTGGTACTCAAAATGTCCCTCACCATAACCCTATCCTCTAGGTACTCCTCACACCCTAGAAGCCATGTTTCCATATCAACAGGTTTACAAAAGTAAAACGTCTGGATTCAGGGTTACATAAAGTCTCATAGCAGCAGCCCTTCAAGTTACTCCTATTACTTTATAGTATGAGACAGCTGGTATTGCTCCAATATACTATTTCTAATTTTGTCTGTTATTTTCAGAGTTACGACAAATGCTTCCTTGGTTCATCAGAGACTGCAGATGCCAATCGAGTGTTTTGTGGGCAGCTCGGAGCTCTGTATGTATTCATCGAGGCTCTGAACCCTGCACAGATCTTTGCCATACATCAGCTTGCACCAGGCTATAAGGTAAGCAATATCTCTGCCCAGGGGCGACCCTGGCCCCTCTGCTGCCTGAGGCAGCAGCAGTTGCTGCTGCCCCCCCTCCCCCGGAAATTCGCTCTTAAAGTACCAGGAACAGCATTTTTGCTGCCCCTGGTACCTAGTGGGGCGCTGCTGCCTGAGGCGACAGCCTCAGCTCGCCTCATTGGCGAAGCACCCCTGTCTCTGCCTGTTTCTTCCTGCTTAGCACTCTCTATGTATTCCATAATTGCTAGACTTAGGAACCTGTTAAACGTGATCATTACAGATTGCAATGGTTTGTGGTATGAAATAATCAGGGGACTATTGAAGATGCCAAAATTAAAGGCCTTCAGTTGCACAAAATGATTTAAAGAAAGTGTAAAGGTTTAAGGGTTTTTAAAAGTGGGATTATGTGGTTTTCCCTAGTGGGGTAACCCATAGACACAAATCAACTGCCACTCTGTACTAATTTAGAGAAGCTATAAGAAAGAAACCTGGAGCACCCATCTAAGATCAGGTGCAAAGTTCAGGATTCTAAGCCTCACCCAACTTCTGTTGAACTAAAAGTTGCACTTCATGAAAAACAGGGACCAGCTTTTGTTCTGATAGAAATAATTGTTGGCTGTTTTACTTTATCTCTACTCCCTCAGTGACCCTCTGTTGCTCTATCTGCCCTATCCTAAGACCCATAGCATACAAAAATGCAGCTTAGTGCTAGAAAACACACACCGGGCAAACGATAAGGGGATGATCTTTATTAACACACACACAGTATATTTTCAGACACACAGATGTAATATATTGATATAAAATGCTTTTCTGTATTAAAGTATTTGTGAATGGGGGTTTCCTGTACAAATCTGCAGCAAATTTGAATCGCTTTTCTTAGAGATCATTTTAACTGATCTGCCATGTGCCAAAGCAGATTGCTGTTCTGTGTCCATTAATGAGCCTATTGTTGTGCTGCTGATCATAAAGCTTTACATTAATAGAAGTGCTGCAGGTAGTGGTGGTTGATGCATGGGGACAGACAGCCGAGAGTGGAGTTAGCCATTTTTCTGGATGCCTGTAAGGTGCATGAAAACTGCTGTCACTTGTCATTTCAATTCACTGCCTTTGTTTCTACTTGAAGAGCCTGTAACACAACTTAAAAAAATGGGTTAAGGCACAAGGAGACTGATATTAAAGGGATACATGATAGACAAGTGTCACTCAAAATCATCATCATTTATTTATATAGCACCAGCAAGTTATGTACATTTAAAAAAAAAAAAGTCCATGGATAGTCATCTAACTGTACGAACATCTTTCATATTGCTGCTGTAATAGGCAGTCTTTTTTCTAATCAGATGGTTAGAAAAAGGGAAGGAATGGCTTTAAACTATTCATCACTCAATGAATATGCAAAAATAGGATGTTTGATATTGAATATTAGTTCTTGGCTACATTAGGTAATACAGTTATTGCAGATACCAGTCATCTCTGGCCCATAGTGGATTATGGTAGTGCTAAGCTACATTGGCTCACAACAGTAGATGCTGAAGAGGCAATATACAGCATCAAGGGGTGGCCATTGCTAGATACAGGTATAGGATCATTTAATGCCTAAGGCAAAACCTTCCTGCTCTGTGCTGCTGCACTACCTGGTTTGTGGTCCAGGGACTGAGAGGAGACACAATTTGTAAATTTGGCTGTAGTTTGAGCTGAACTTTTAAAGCTACATGCATGTACTCCATAAGGTCAGATGTAAAATGCTCCTGTAGGAGTGTGGAGGAAGTTTTAGGGTGCTGTGAATGCATTTAGGCACTGTTATGGATTTTTATAGGTGTTTTACCGTGGCAATTCCGGTTTGGCACAGAGGGGATGTATGTTTGTCACAAGTGAGTTTTTTCCTGTAGGCAACAAAATCCCCCTGTGTGACATTGTCCTTAGAGTCTGCACAGAGCTTAAACTTTCATGGGGGTGTAGAGGCACAATAACACATACTCATGGATATTTAACAGACCATACAGCTTGCAAAGATCCTTTTCTCAAAATAAGTTTTCCTTTATCTGAACAGGGTCTTATAGTCTTCTAATTCCAACTATCTGCAAGGCTAGGCCAACACCCAGCCTCAGCTTTATTGATATCCAAGGCTGTGTGAAATAAGGCAGCACAGACCACGACACTCCACTTTGACAAGGCCATGCAAATGGATCACACTGCACCAAATTATGTGCAATACACTCAGGCAACAGGGACTGAATTAGCAGTGAAACTTGAAGTCTTTCGAGCGTATATATTAATAATAGAGATTAAGCTGTGAGTGCAGCAGAGATTGTGGTTGGTGAAAGAGAGACAGTTGGATGGATAATAGAATCAAGCACAGAAAGAGAAAAACTACTTGTGCCAGTAGTGTATCTGGGGGTTATATGTTACATGAACAGTCTACTGATCTGCATAGGAGTCCTGCATACTGTACTAACATTTTTACCCATGAGCAACATTCAGATGGGTGGTGCAAAATAAGGGCTGTGATTGGCCATTTGGTAGCCCCTTTGTTTGGAAATACACATGTTTTTTTTGCAACCAAAACTTGCTTCCAAGCCAGGAATTGAAAAACAAGCACCTGCTTTTGAGGCCAGTGGGAGCAACATCAAAGGGGTTGATGAGCAACATGTTGTGGATCACTACTATATAGGTTAAGCCTTCTCCTTACACTCCCCTATATTAGAGGAACACTTGAAAGTCCAATTCCAGAATAGCAACATCTTCAATGTCAAGACTTTGTGAGTCAGAATATTGTGTTACATAACAATGTACAACTTCAGATTAGGCAGCTCCTAAAGGGCTTGATAGGCTGAGGGGAAGTGTACACATGCCCCTCTAACAAAGACATTGTATTATATTATATAGACTAGAATTACCCTTGGGAGAAAGCTAAGAACTGGTGTTTGTATTCTAGAAGTAATTAGTGGACTACGTTTTATAAATGGAATAAATTGTCTATATCTGAGTTAGAAAGACCTTTCATGTTTTATTAATCGTGGAAATGTATGTGTTTGTAAGATCCTTTGGCTCATTTACCAACACTGACTAAAGTTGCACCCATAGCAACCAATCAATGATCATCTTTATTATTATTAAGAAGAACAATGTAAATAATTGATTGGTTTCCATCGGTTCCTGTCCTATTGCAAATTGGGTCAATGTTAGAAAATGAACCCCAATGTGTCTTTTATAGTATTGTCATGTGATATATCAGGCATGCATTGTAATATAGTAGATGTTGGTGCCACTTTAAAGGAGAAGGAAAGCTCCAAGACAGTTCATTGCCAACAGATTAGCCACAATAGTGCAAGCTAGAACGTTATATTTATTCTGCAGAATGCTTTACCATACCTGAGTAAACAGCTCTAAACAATGTCTCTGTTTATTAAGGATAGACGCTGCCATATAAGCTTGGTGTGACATCACTTCCTGCCTGAGTCTCTCCCTGCTCACTAACAGCACTGAGCTCAGATTACAGCAGGGATGGGAGGAGGGAGGGGGAGAGGAGCAAACTGAGCATGCTCAAGCCCTGCCCTGGAGGTTTAAACTGAAAACAGGAAGTCTGGTATAGAAGCCCATTTGTACACAATAAAAGGAAGGAAATGCTGTGTTTCTTTTGACAGAGGACTCAGAGAAGCAATACTTTGATGGTTTACTGGTGTATTTATATAGACCTTTCTGATAAAGCTTACTTAGTTTTAGCCTTTCCTTCTCCTTTAAATGTGCAGCCACTGTGGAGCAGAATGTCCATTATTTGCAGATGAGTGCATAACGGACCCTTTTAACAACGAGCCAATTTATTAAACGTATTTGGTTCGCTAAAAGTATACTTAATGAAGCAGCCTGCGAATCAATAGAACTACATTCTTAACATGATTAAATGTGGCATTTGTGGTTCATTTAGCAAAAGACTAAAAGGAATGTCAAATGTTTGATGTCTTGTGCTCTTCTGAGCCTTATTTAAAATGTACTCCGCTTACATATGGCTCAGGCAAAAATTGAAAAGAAAAAAGGACCATCAGATAGCTGGGCTAAGCAACTTTATTTAAGTAGAATGCTACAAGCCTAAAGATAATGTAAACCCCTAAAATACATTACAATGCATTACAATATACATTAAAAACACCGGATACTTGTAATGAAAGTTCTTTGTAAATGTAATTACCATTGAATGCAGTATTTGTCCCTTTCTGCACTGCTGGTTCTATCTTGAAAACAATGTAGGCAGTCACAGTCGCATGCTGCTTCAATGGTATTTTATTGCTTTTCTGAAGATTGTATGAAAAGTCAGAACCACCAGGGCAGGTGCTAAAAAGAGACACATATTGCTTTTACTGACCGTTATATTTATAAATAATGTTAAACACAGTTGAAAATTTGTGGCAAAGGTCATTTACCTGTGGTGTAATTAGATGTTAACGACCCACAGCAAATTAAATTTAGGGTAAGAAAACATTGGTAAGTTCTAATTCTGGTTAATTCTACCAAGATACATTAAAAATGCTTATTAATTAGGGCTTGACTGGACACTCGACAAAGGGATACTGTCATGGGGGAAAATGTTTTTTTCAAAATGCATCAGTTAATAGTGCTGCTCCAGCAGAATTCTGCACTGAAATCTGAATTTTTTATATTTAATTTTGAATTCTGACATGGGGCTAGACATATTGTCAGTTTCCCAGCTGCCCCCAGTCATGTGATGAATTTCAGTCACTCTTTACTGCTGTACTGCAAGTTGGAGTGATATCACCCCCCCCCCCCCAGCAGCCTAACAACAGAACAATGGGAAGGTAACCAGATTACGGCTCACTAACACAAGATAACAGCTGCCTGGTAGATCAGCACTCAATAGTAAAATCCAGGTCCCACTGCGACACATTCAGTTACATTGAGTAGGAGAAACAACAGCCTGCCAGAAAGCAGTTCCATCCTAAAGTGCTGGCTCTTTCTGAAATCACATGTCCAGGCAAAATGACCTGAGATGGCTCCTATACACCAATATTACAACTAAAAAAATACACTTGCTGGTTCAGGAAATAAATTATACATCGTAGAGTGAATTATTTTCAGTGTAAACAGTTTAATTTAGAAATAAAAACGACATCAGAAAAATCATGACAGAATCCCTTTAAATGTCTTTATGTCGCTGTCAACTGCTTGCATTGCTTTACAGAGCCATGTCAGACGGGAATGACAGCTTGTTTTATGGCAGTCTCTAATCAGGTCATGCTCGGACTATCTGACATCGTTGCTATGTAACAGTTGCCCATCAATCAGTCCTTGATATGTATTTGGTTCTGTGACATTCTGCCAGTTGGTTCTGAGAAAAATTCTCATAAGCATCAGTCACTCAGCCCTGAGAGGGATACTGTGGGTTTCATTCCACATCAGTGGCCATAGTTTATTAATGATCCGTGGGATACACACGCCTGTGCTCTGTTTCCATTAGGGTTAATGATCATTGCTGGTGCTGTTGGACTTTATGGGGACAGCCTTCCGAAACAACTCTGCTGTACCCTGCTCAGGATATGTCATGTAATGGACAAGGCTGGGTTCATAGACTGTTGTCTTTGCTGAACATTCTGTTTGTGTCATACCTGTACAGTGTCATACCTATAAGCTATTGGAATGCCACACCAAAATATTTTTAGGTCCTCTCAAAACTTTGGGTAGGTGACTTGTCTGGCAAATATTGATCGAAACTTGTCAATGAATGAAGGTGCCGCTGGGCCTATCAACAGTTACAAGGGTCTGTTATTCTCTCTGATAAAAATCATGGTAATTGATGAATTTACAGTTGATGCATTCCTCATTCTGTTTTGATTTGAGATTAAGGGGCCAATTTATCAAAAATCGAGTTGTCGATTTGTTTCCCCTCAATTAGAGAAATACCCATGGACAAGGAAAAAAAAGGTGCGAGTATTTTCCAAAACATCGAAGGGTCGGAATTTGTTTATAGGAAAAAAAACTCAGTCACCAGAAAAAGTAAAAGCTGGCAAGGTTGTATAGAAGTCAATAGGAATGTTCTCTAACAGCTTTTATTTATTTATTTTCTCAGATTTAGCCTTATTGAAAACGAATCATGAGATTCTCGCTGGAATGCCTTAAAAATCTTAACTAAGCTAGCATTCCAGAAAAAATGGCACAAGTTTTTTTCACAAACTCACATTTAATTAAATTTGCCCTAAAACTTTACTTGATTTATCCATAGCATAAAAACCATTAAATTTCTGTTCTAATAGATGCTAGCAAAACAGGCTAGAGGTGGTACTGCAAGGGACAAAGAAGTCAGACTGATACAGTAATTCTTCTGCCAGTATATGTACAGTGTGTGTGTGTGTGTGTGTGTGTATATACATTCACAGAAATAACTCCACACTCACAGGGCTTACTTAAAAAATGAAAAAATCCTTTATATTGTTCAAAATCAAGGTTTCAGCTAAGTGTCATTGATTTGCACAATAAAAAGGATTTTTTTCATTTTTTAAGTAATGTATATATTTAGAATGAAATATACACACTATAGGAGACGCAACACCTTTAAGCAGCATCTGTATTAAAAATAGTTATCCGTTACTACTGTCCCAGGTTGTGTGCCCTAGGCTTGATAACCCAGGGACCTGGAATGCATTTCTGTAACATGTAATCTCTCTTCCTTCAGAGTACTTTTAAATTCAAGTCGGAGAGCGATATCCATCTTGCTGAACACCACAAACAAGTTCTGTATGATGGGAAGCTAGCGAGCAGTATAGCCTTTACATACAACGCCAAGGCGACCGATGCACAGCTTTGCCTCGAATCATCACCAAAGGAAAATGCATCCATTTTTGTGCATTCACCCCATGCGTTAATGCTCCAGGTAAGCCTTTAATGATCTATTCACACAACTTGCTTGCTAATATGGCGAAGTGTAGACTTTAAAGGGATACTGTCATGGGAAAAATCATTTTTTTCAAAATGAATCAGTTAATAGTGCTGCTCCAGCAAAATTCTGCACTGAAATCCATTTCTCAAAAGAGCAAACAGATTTTTTTATATTCAATTTTGAAATCTGACATGGGGCTAGACATTTTGTCAATTTCCCAGCTGCCTCAAGTCATGTGACTTGTGCTCTGATAAACTTCAATCACTCTTTACTGCTGTACTGCAAATTGGAGTGATCTCACCCCCCTCCCTTTTCCCCCCCAGCAGCCAAACAAAAGAGCAAAGGGAAGGTAACCAGATAGCAGCTCCCTAACACAAGATAACAGCTGCCTGGTAGATCTAAGAACAACAATCAATAGTAAAAACCCATGTCCCACTGAGACACATTCAGTTACATTGAGAAGGAAAAACAGCAGCCTGCCAGAAAGCATTTCTCTCCTAAAGTGCAGGCACAAGTCACATGACCAGGGGCAGCTGGGAAATTGACAAAATGTCTAGCCCCATGTCAGATTTCAAAATTGAATATAAAAAAATCTGTTTGCTCTTTTGAGAAATGGATTTCAGCGCAGAATTCTGCTCAAACAGCACTATTAACTGATGTGTTTTGAAAAAAAACATGTTTTCCGATGACAGGATCCCTTTAAGAAATCCAGTGGAGGATATGCTGATCTTTTTATCCAACACAAGTGTGTATGGAAGGGAAGATACCCAAAATGCCCAGGGAACAATACAGTCCATATGTATATATGGTGCACCTATGCTCCAATCTGCTAAGCTTTATCTGCAGCATGATGTTTTCTATTAAAGTCTTTTCTGCTTTTCTTTTACTTTATAACCCTTTCCTTTTGTTCTTTTTTCCGTTTTAATATTTCTGAATTGTCACAAATTGTCCTTCGGCTTTTCCTTTTCTCCTTTTCCTACATTTCTCTTCCTATTTAATTTGCATTGAATTTCAACCCTGCTCAACCCTGCCCTATGTATATTTTGCTGTCCCTCTTCCCTTCTCTTCAGAATATTTTCCCATGTGCCGGGTTTATCAAACTATTTACCCTGCAAGAACCAGGAAAAGTTCAGTATCTGTGTTTGTCCTGTTTAGCTCAGGAAATAACAAAAAAAAAAATTTTTTTTAAATTAAAACCTTTAGCAAAAAGTATGTTCCGCACAAGCCCTATACATTGAATTTATGTTAAACAAGGGGGTATACTGCACCTTTAAAAAACCTAGAGGTAAGCCTATTATTTCTAAGCACTCTTGATTTTGTAATTTGCACTACTTGAATCAGCAATGATTTGGCTTTACTCATCTACTAAAATATTCTACAAATGAGAGAGATTTAAACATATTTAACTAAAGCCAGTATATTGGTGTAAAGCCACGTTCGTCATTTTTTGAAGAGGCTGATAAAGCAAATAATGAATTTAATAGCATAGACCATGATTTGGCATTTTTGAAGCTTGCGTTTGACTTATGTCATATGAATAACTCTTGCCATTCTGCACATAGAGAATTGACATTTAAAGAAACTCTAAGGTGGTATTTATGGAAATGATTTTTTAATCAGAACATCCATAACAATGACTGCACATTGCTAATAAGGATAATGACACACATGGCATATTATAAAAGCCAACAGAAAAGGGCCTTTAAAACAGCCAAGAGCCTTAGCTGGTGCAGTACTTAGTGCTGATGTGCTATGAACATGTGAGTGCAGAGAATCAGTGCTGTTATTATAACACCAATGTATTGCTTGGAAAAGCTTTGTTTTGAGTCCTGAAGTGACAATTCATAGGTGCAAATTCACTAACCTGCGGAGTTGCGCTAGCGCAGCCTTAGACGCACTTCACCAGGCGAAGTTTCGCCAGGGCACAGCTAATTCACTAAAATCCGAAGTTGCGCTCAGGGAGGCGAAAGGTAGCGAAGTTGCGCTAGTGTTAATTCGTCAAGCAAAGCGAAGTTACGATAGTGATGCCTAATTTGCATACGGCGCCAAGTTAAAGTACAATGGACGTATATGTAGCAGCAAATACATTACACTACACAAGCCTGGGAAAGCTTCATAAAATAAAATAGAGTTGTTATTTTGCCCTATACATGTGCCCTTTTTATAGTTTAGGTGCCATATGTTAGGAAATTTAGGGGCGAAGCAGGGTGCCCCCCAAAAAATGTACGATATTTTTCGGCCTATCACCCTTAAAAAAGAAAAAGACGCCAGCGTTTTTTGGGACTTAATATAAATTTCAACTTTTTTTGAAGCAATCCCTATCTAATTTATTGCACTTTGCCTGGTCTGAGGTGGTGAAGGCAAGTCTGACGCAAGAGGTAACGTTCAGCAAAATGTGCAAGTTAGTGAATTAGCGTAGTTACGTCCCTTCGCCATAGCGCAACTTCGCCTGGCGTAAGGGTGTGAAGTAGCGCTAGATTAGGTCCACTTCGCTAACGAACTGATGCCAGCGCCCGTTAGTAAATCGGCGAAGTAACAAAATGACGTCACGCTGGCGAATTTGCGTTAGCCGCTTTGCGCTTTAGTGAATTTGCCCCATAGTATCTGTGGCACCAGCATCTAAACCTGCAGTGTACAGGGCAGGGGTTTCTTATGCCTAAATAAACTCCTTGCAGCATTGTCTAGGGAGAAGCTCTGACTCCATAGTAAAATCACTGGAATTTCTGGCAGGGATTAGTTAATTCCCAGTGGAGGTTTATGGCCCTGGGCAAACCATTTAATCTTGTTGTACTTCAGGAAGCAAATTAAAATAGTATGTGCTGTGGTGCTCTCACTTATTCTGTAGCACATAACATAATTAGTAACACCCAGGTCTGCTATATGCAAGGCTGTACTTACCTTAACTGGTGCCCTGTGGCAAGGCCTGAATATATTATCCATTTACTTTTGTTCATTGTGAAAGGGTTGACAGCAAATCAGATGCCCAGATTCCAGTGTAATGACCTGTTATTCCTATTGCTGTCCATACCTGTCATCTGCCTCCAACCCAACTCATTTTTAGTGCTGATTTGCAGGATATCCTCACAGGAGAACAAATAAATAGACAGCTCTGAAGAATCAATAAACAAATGAATCAATCTGTCAAATATAAGCGAGGGGCTGGCTGATCTACAGTATCTATGAGGATCCTATGCAAGCAGGCAGGGCTGACCAGGCATAGTAACAGAATAAATTGGGCAAACCCAACTGCAATACCAGGGACATTAAAGGGGTTGTTCACCTTCAAACACTTTTTTTCAGTTCAGGGGGTTTCAGATCACCAGAAATAAAGACTTTTTCTAATTACTTTCCATGTTCATGTTTCCATGTGTGACAGTTTTGCTAATATTGAAGTGTAACGTTTCATATTTCTCTGGGAGGGGGGGGTCGCCGACTCTGTAACTGTTCTAAATTGATACATTTAGTTGCTGCTTTTGTTATCTTTGGGCCTGCTGAGCAGAATCACTGAGTTTCATTAAAGGAGAACTTAACCCCCCTTTAGCCAAAAATCCCCACTTGCCCCCCCCCCCCCCTGGATAATCCTACCCCTGAATTGTTTAGGTCTTCTTTAAAGGCATCTGTTAGAATCAATACAATAGTTGCTAATATCCCATAGATACTGCTGAGAAAAAAAACAACTAATTGTATCCACTAAATGTAGCAAATTGTAACAGTTCAGAATCTGCTCCTGGATCACTGAGCTGCCAGACTGAAACACTAGAAACAGGAACATTCAACTTTAAACTTCAATTTTGGGAAACGGTAAAAAATTACAGATGGGAATCAATTGGGAAAAAAAAGTCTTTGTTTATGGTGAACATTCTGAAAGTAACTCAACTGGAAAAAGTGTTCGGAAGGTGAACAACCCCTTTAAAGGAGAACTAAAGCTTAACTAAAGAAGTGGCTAGAAATGTTGTACATTATGTTTTGGGCTTCTGTACCAGCCCAAGGCAACCACAGCCCTTTAGCAGTAAAGATCTGTGTCTCCAAAGATGCCCCAGTAGCTCCCCATCTTCTTTTCTGCTGATTCACTGCACATGCTCTGTGCTGCTGTCACTTACTGAGCTTAGGGACCCACTCACAATATACAGTACACATAGAATAGAAATAAGGCTGATTAGTAATTAGTACAGATAATTACTACATGGCAGCTCAGAAACCAGTGCAATTAGCATCAGAATTTAATAATATTATATATATTATATTACAGACCAACCTCATTTTCTGCTGGATAATTAGTGACGACCCCTAAGCTTAGCTTCTCAACAGCTGCTCAGAGCCCACTGAGCATGTGAGTGTCACAGACACTTTCCAAGATGGTGACCCCCTGTGACAAGTTTGAAGTCCTGGATCTTTGCTGCTATTGAAAAGCTGAAACTTAAGGCTGGTGGTTCAATATATAAAATATGGCATTTTTAGCCATATTCATTTTTAGGGGTTAGTTCTCCTTTAAGCCCACAGTGCTCTAGTCGTTCTCTCCAAGCTTCCCACTGACAGGTGAAGGTTGGTAGTTCCTACTCATAATTTTAAAAGCAAATACATATGCCCACATGTGAGCAGTTGTAAAAAATTGTAATTAAATTGTGCGATGATTGCCTTTTGGTTTTCAGTAACATTTCTACTCGTATCCTCGCCAGCTGTGGTGAGTGTAGGTTTTACATACTAACACCCATATGTAATATAAGGCACTAAGTTTGCCCAGGAGTAGTAACCCATGGCATCCAATAAAATGATTGCATTTAAACAGGTGACTAGTAAATTCTACCTGCTGATTGGTTGCTATGGGTTACTGCCCCTGGGCAAGCTTAGTACCATTTATTACATAACCCCATTTGTTTGCTAAAGTGTCATCCCATTCAATAAATCATAACCCTCAACCCCTCCATGTGAAATTATTTGGTGACCCCTCCATCTTGGTTTCGTCTTCATTCATTTCCTAGACTGCATTCTTTACCATTGCACCGCAAATAAATGAATGCTGTAACTGCTTTCAATAACTGTTTATTAAACGCCATATTGCTTTTTTTAAATGATATTTCAGGATGTAAAAGCGACCGTAACCCACTCCATACACAGCGCCATTCACTCCATTGGGGGAATCCAGGTTCTCTTCCCACTCTTTGCGCAACTGGACAATCGACAACTGAATGACAGTCAAGTAGAAACCACCGTCTGGTGAGAACTTTATATAAATGTTATTAATCTTAATAAGGAGCTAGCATTTAAAGTGACCTCTCTAATACTTACGTATGCCATTAATGATGTTTGCTGTGTAATGTTGACTTGTAAGGTAAATGTTGGTATTGGGATTTTAACTGATTTGGGAAGTAGCTTCCTTGTTCTCAGCCTCTGACTGTTCAGGAGGCTCAGTCTGATGAATGAATATAGCCTCCCTCTCCTAATCCAAATGGGCATGACAAGATATTTGCTGAAATGAGGCAGCCTATACTTATTTGGCTTTACCAAAAGCATTTGGGGAGTGTTTAACCGGCTGTGTTTTTCTCTTACTGGAATAATATTTTCTGTACAGTTTTGCAGCTAATACAGGTATGGGCAGGGCCGCCATTAGAAATCACAGGCCCTGTACGACAAAATTTACAGAGCCTCCTGGGCCCTGCCCTCCCTGGTGCCCAAGCCCCACCCCAGATCCCGCCCACTCCATGCAGACATCAGCGCTAAAAAAGTAATCCCTTCCATACACACAAGTTATAAAAAGCTATTGATGGTCAGGGCCCCCTATAAGTTAAAAAAAAAAAACCATTAGCTCCAGGGCCCTCCATAAAAGTTTTTTTAAAAAAAAACATTGGTGCCAGGGCCCCCCGTACAAGTAAAAAAAAAAAATTGGGGCCCCCAAAGAATATTTTTTTAAAAAAAACATTGGCGCCAGGGTCCCCCTTACAAATTAAAAAAAATTGGGGCCCCAAAATTTTTTTTTTAAAAAAACATTGGTGGCAGGGGCCTATAGAATATTAAAATAATTGGTGGCCAGGGGATTAAAAAAAAAAAAAACGCACAAATTGGTGACCAGTAGAATTGAACTCGTGGCTTCAGGACTTCAACTTCGCCTTTCGTGACTTTGGGTCTTTTCGCCGCTTCAGGACTTCGGCTTCGGCTATTTCCGGGGCTTCAGGTCTTTTCGCCGCTTTGGGACTTCAGCTTTTCGTCACTTCTGCATTTCAGCTGTTCGGGACTTTAAAAATGGCTGCGAAGCTTCAACGCTCTCAAAGGGGGCAGGGCTCTTTCAAAAGTGCAGCACTGCCGGGCCCCCCTTCATGCCCTGGCCCGGAACACTGTCCCCCCCCCTGATGGCGGCCCTGGGTATGGGACAGTAACGTAACGGGAGGGGATCTGCCACTGGTATGGGATCCGTTATCCAGAAACCCATTATCCAGAAAGGTCCAAATTACGGAGTCCCATAGACTAAATTTTATCCAAATAATCAGAATTTTTAAAAATTACTTCCTTTTTCTCTGTAATAAAAAAAACAGCACCATGTACTTGATCCCAACTAAGATATAATTAATCCCAGCCTATTGGGTTTACTGGTTTACATCTGTTATCCAGAATACCCCAGGTCCCGAACATTCTGTATAAGAGGTCCCATACCTGTATATGCAACATTAAATGTTATGCCCCAGTTTATAAACACACATTTTGTGCCTTACATGTTGTGACTCACTGAGGATTATTATAAAATACCCAAATTCCCTTAGAACCTACCCATGTTATTACGATTACATTTTGTGTCCACAATTTAATGTATTTCAATTTTCAAATTACATTTCCAAAATACGTATTCTTTTTGAGTTTGAGATATTTTGAAAGTAGATTTTGTTTTTTAGAATTTTCAGTCATCCTGATATGAGATTTGCAATTGCCAGTGAAATTGAATTATCCTTCTTATTTGTTTCCTTTTGTATTGGAAATGAACTGGAGTCTCTTTCATTTGTGCTGTATGTTGTGCTGGAAACATCCATTTAAATATTGATGAAAATGCTGGTAAAATGGATGTCGGCTGTATAGTTGATATTTACTGAATAAGGGTAATTACTGAAGTACCAGTGCCTCTGTGAGTGTATAAAGGTTTTGGCTTCTTCCCATATACATAGCTTTAATGCCAATAGAGTTGTTTTTCATAATACATCTTCATTATACAGTTGGATTTCATTGAGAAGGCAGCTGAGCCAACCTTAGCCCAAGTACTGCCATTAAGAATATTGCGTCTGTGTTTACATCGTATTTTTTTGAATTCATCACCTTATAGGCTTAGTAATAAAATACACTAAGTTTGCCCAGGAGCAGTAACCCATAGCAATCAATCAGCAGGAATCATTCACTGGTCACCTGCTTAAAAGCAAGTATCTCATTGGTTGGTAGTGGTTACTGCTCCTGGTCAAACTTATTGCTTTTTATTACATTTGGGGGTTAGTGTGTAAAAGTAAATTCAGTTGTATTTGCTGAGAAAGAAGAGACCATAGACTGGGACCTTGCTAGAGCTTGCTAAAGATGGCCTTTCCATAATTTGGAGCTTTCTGGATAACGGGTTTCCGGATAGCAGATACCATACCTGTACTTACATCAAACAGCAGCACTACAGTTATTTTGTAAAAAGTGAAAACCTTTATTTAAAGGGATTCTGTCATGATTTTTATGATGTAGTTTATTTCTAAATTACACGGTTTACACTAGAAATAATCTACTCTATAATATAAATTTAATTCCTGAACCAGCAAGTGTATTTTTTATATTTTATAATATTAGTGTGTAGGCAGCCATCTCAGGTCATTTTGCCTGGTCATGTGCTTCAGAAAGAGCCAGCACTTTAGGATGGAACTGCTTTCTGGCAGGCTGATGTTTCTCCTACTCAATGTTGCTGAATGTGTCATAGTGGGACCTGGATTTTACTATTAAGTGCTGTTCTTAGATCTACCAGGCAGCTGTTATCTTATGTTATCTGTTTACCTTCTCATTGTTCTGTTGTTAGGCTGCTGGGGGGGGGGGGTGATATCACTCCAACTTGCAGTACACCAGTAACTAGTGACTGAAGTTTATCAGAGCACAAGTCACATGACTGGGGGCAGCTGGGAAACTGACTATATGTCTAGCTCCATGCCAGATTTCAAAATGAAATATAAAAAAAACTGTTTGCTCTTTTGAGAAATGGATTTCAGTGCAGAATTCTGCTGGAGCAGCACTATTAACTGATGCATTTTGGAAAAAAAAAATCCTATGACAGTAACATCTAAGTGCCAAAGGCAATGTTTTGGGCTTTACTCTAGCCCTTTGTCAAGACTATAGTTGCTGTAGTTATTGTAATTATAGGCTTGACAAGTACTGCTGTTTTCACTTATTTGTATCACTCTACCTGTATGGAGGGTACACCTGGGACTACAAAGAGCTTATTCCCATTGTGCAGCACACTTTAACTAATTCTATATATTTACATCAGTCTTTCCCATTGCTACTCTTGCATGTTCACTCTTATGTTGCATCCCTTTATGCCAAGTCTGTATTTATGATTGTTAAGGGATAAGTCATTTTATCAATGTACTATTGCAAAACCCCAATAAAGGCTGTCTTAATAACATTGGCTGAGATAGACAACATGTGTCAGTGCTGTACTACAGCCACCGGCATAACTCTGTTTGTTTACCTGCCACTGGATCATTGTGAGCAGTTCTAACTGTACAAAGGCATGTTTTACCTTGGAGAAACGCATTTCATTGTAAGCTATCGCTCAGCATGTCAAGAGCAGTCAATATGTCGACCTATGGAGTTCATGGTCTGGAAGTAGACCTGTCATGGTCAGATTGAATTGTACTATTCCACAATAGCTGTGTGTTCCAGCCTTTAGTTTATGGATTGAAACTGCAGCATGAAGCCAGCTTGTTTGTGTGACATTCTGTCAGCAGCCAATGGAATTTGTTATTTAAACAACGGTTTTTAGAAAAAAAGACTTCCAACAGACCAAACATCGTCTGGTTTTGGAAATCGAATACATTCAAACAATCAAATACTCTAAAGCCCCATGGGTAAGAGCAATACAGATTAGTGTGCATGAAGGTCAAGTTGGTGGTGCAGGTATGGGATCCGTTATCCAGAAAGCTCCGAATTACCTAAATGCTTTCTCCCATAGACTCCATTTTATCCAAATAATCCAAATTTTTAAAAATGATTTCCTTTTTGTCTGTAATAATAAAAACATCCTTTTACTTCATCCCAACTAAGATAAAATTAATCCTTATTAGTAGCAAAACCAGCCTATTGGGTTTATTTAATGTTTAAATGATTTTCTAATCATGATTTTCTAATAATTATGTAAAGATCCATTATCCGGAATACCCCAGGTCCCGAGCATTTTGGATAAGAGGTCCCATACATGTATATGCAGCATTAAATGTTATGCCCCAGTTTATAAACACACATTTTGATTAACTTTGTGCCTTGCGTGTCGTGACTTACTGAGGAATATTATAAAATACCCACATTCCCTTAGAACCTACCCATGTTATTACTATTATATTTTTGTCCACAATTTCATGTATTTCAATTTAATTTAACTTTATATTTCCAAAATATCTGGAAACCTGTTATCCAGAAAGCTCCGAATTGCCTAAATGCCTTCTCCCATAGACTCCATTTTATCCAAATATTACAAATTTTTTAAAAACAATTTCCTTTTTCTCCGTAGTAATAAAAAAGTACAAAATAAGATATAATTAATCCTTATTGGAAGCAAAACCAGCCTATTGGGTTCATTTAATATTTACATGATTTCCTAGTTAGACATAAGGTATAAAGATCCACATTACCTAAAGATCAGTTATCCGTAAAGCCCCCTGTTTCCAAGCATTCTGGATAACAGGTCCCATAACTGTAATATACTTTTCATTTAGAAACATATGCCATGGAATCCCCTTTGTTAAATGTTTCCATGGAGCTACCCAGTACAGCTCTGAGTTTCTGCAAAGTAATAGCACTGACCCTGGATGTTCCCTTCACCACTGATCCGCAGAATAACTTTAGCACAGACCTGAGCACCATGAAATCTCTGATTTTACTCTGGGAAGGCTAAATTCTAGTTAGAACATGTGTAAATAAGAATTGTTGCATTATTTTCTGCATTTATTTAGCTTGATCAATGAATGATTGTTTCATTTCTTGGAAGCTGTCAGATAATGTGGAATAATTGCTCTAATATAAATAGCTTATTTGATTTTTACGTGACACCTTCCTGGACTCCGCTTGCTCTTGAAATGTGATGAGATTGAATCTGTGGTTGTTATTACGGAAATGCATTTCTGTGCCACGGCCTCCATCCTTTAGCCATTGACCACGGGAGATTATTGAATAACTCTCTGAAGGAAAAGGCCATTTTCTTCCTGATCAGAAAACCCAGAAATCAAACATCTGTTAGATTAATCAGCCGGATCCATTATTCATTGTTAGAGATTCATGCTCCTTTCCAGAAGCCTAGTTAGGGCTACGCTGCCCTGAAAAGCTTCTGTTCACGGTATAAACTAGGGTCTTCCAGCTTTTTTTGAACTACATCTCCCATTATACAGACAAGGACTTTGGGAGATGCTGGTACAGTTATTCACCAGTGGCTAAAGAGGTGCTTGTTGCACATCCCTGAATACCCCCTTTAATTGCTGAATTATTTCTTAACCTCATTCATCAACGCTGTGCTCTGTAGAGCCATCACTATTCCACCTTTCAAATTAGGATTACCCTTGTCCAGTACAGGGATTCCCAATTTGTTTACCAGTAAGCCACATTCAATTGTTAAAAGCGTTTGGGAGTAACACAAGCATGAAAAAAGTCCAGAGGGGGCCAATAAGGGCTGTGATTGGCTATTTGGTAGTCCTTGTGTGGACTGGCAGCCTACAGGACTCTCTGTTTGGCACATGGTTTTTATACAACCAAAACTTGCCTCAAAGCCTGAAATGCAAAAATAAGCACCTGATTTGAGGCCACTGCGAGCAACATCCAAGGGTTTTGAGAGCAACATGTTGCGCATGAACCATTGGTTGGGATCACAGATCTAGTATCAGGGCCGGAACTAGGGTTAGGCAGAGTAGGCACGTGCCTAGGGCGCAAAGCTGGAGAGATGCCAGGCACGCACCTTCTGTGCCTCTCCTACCCCCTAGTCCAGTCCCCACTCTGGCTGATGTGTGGAATCTTTGGCTTTTTTTCGCACATGCGCACTGGCGGTTTTCGCGCATGCACACTGGCAGTTTTCGCGCATGCGCACTGGCGGTTTTCGCACATGCGCACTGGCGGTTTGGTCGCTTTGCCCGGCCAGGCTGCCTAGGGCATCTGCCTGGTTTGGCCTGGCACTGTCTAGTATATTAAGTATCCTTAGATGCCACTTTTATTGTTGTGACCATTGTGATCCTTATTGTGCCTCCTGCCCCTGTTACACTGCAGTAGTTATGTGCCAGTTAACCTGAAACCTATGGTGACCTGCAGGTTTACAACCAGTTGGGTGGGTTTGGGATGAAATTTGACCAACCATTGCTGGATAGGGTTGTGTAAGAACTGGGGAAATACTCTCCTTCTTCTGGTTAGGGTTAGGTTTGGATTGAGTTTTTTTTTGTCCCACGCAGGCAAGTGTTTGTCTTACTGCTACCAACTTTAATGCATAGTATGTAAGGATTAAAGGAGAAGGAAAGGCTTAAAGGGTTTCTGTCATGGTTTTTATGGTGTAGTTTTTATTACTAAATTCCACTGTTTACACTGCAAATAATTCACACTACAAATTTCATTCCTGAACCAGCACGTTTTTGAAGTGAACAGCCCTAGAAGGTACATGGTCTTGCTGGGCAAGGTAGACCTATTTATGTAGAGTATTTCAGAGGTTTGTGCAGTTCCTTATGAATATATTCAGTTCAGTCCTTTGGAGTTGAGATGCCTGATGGCTTGTGGAAGAAACTGTTGCACATTCTGGAAGTCAGCGCCCGAATGCTGCAGTATCTTTTACCGGATGGCAGGAGGGTAAAGAGATCATGTGCAGGGTGGGTGCTATCCCTGACAATGCTGGTAGCCTTCTGGAGACAGGGAATGTGGTAAATACCCATAATGACGGGAAGCGAGACCCCAATGATCTTTTCCGCTGTCCTCACCACCCACTGCAGGATCTTGCGATCTGATGCAGAACAGTTTCCATACCAGGTAGTGATACAGCTGCATAAAATGCTTTCAATAGATCCTCTGTAGAAGAAAGTGAGGATAGATGGTGGGAGGTAGGCTTTTTTCAGCTTACGCAGAAAGTAGAGACGTTGCTGTGCCTTCTTCACTGTAGAGCTGGTGTTAAGGGTCCAGGAGAGGTTCTCTGCGAGATGTACCTCAAGGAATTTGGTATTCTTGACGATTTCCACCGGAGATTCATTAATGTATAGAGGAGGGTGATCACCACGTGTTCTCCTGAAGTCAACAGCTCTTGTGTTAAGAAGCTGCTATCTGGTTACCTTCCCATTGTTCTGTTGTTGGGCTGCTAGGGGGGAAGGGAGGAGATGATATGATATGTTTATCAGAGCACAAGTCACACACTTTTCCTTGTAAACCTTATTCTTCTGGATACTACTACTGCACCCACAGCGGAGGCGCATACAATGTATTTGGCTGAAAACTATTTTTTGGTTGTACTGGTAATTAGTCCAATTGACTTTGTTCTCACAAGTCACATGCCTGGGGGCAGCTGGGAAACTGACAATATGTCTAGCCCCATGTCAGATTTCAAAATGAAATATAAAAAAAATCAGTTTGCTCTTTTGAGAAATGGATTTCAGTGCAGAATTCTGCTGGAGCAGCACTATTAACTGATGTGTTTTGAAAAAAAAAAAAAAAACATTTTTCCCATGACAGTATCCCTTTAATCACTGATGGGTGGCAGCTGTTTAGGAATGGAAGCAAGCAAAGTGTCACTGCAGCTCTCCTTGCCTTCGTATCCCAGAAGCACCGGTGGGGCTGGGTGGGGGGGATTGTTTCTGCTTACTTCCAAACAAAAAGAAAACCCCCTCAATGGGTTGCTATTGAGAATGCTTACATATTCCCATTTGATGCCTTGACATTTCTATGATTACCCAAGATACATAGACCCAAATTTTTGAGCCCATGTTTAGAGCATTCTTTACAACTATGGGATAGAATCTTGTGTATTTATGCATTTACTACCCCGCATACCCCGGTTACATCTATACTAGGGGGCAGATTTACTAAGGGTCGAATATCGAGGGTTAATTAACCCTCGATATTCGACTAGGAACTAAAATCGTTCGACTTCGAATATCGAAGTCGAACGATTTAGCGCTAATCGAACGATCGAAGGATTATTCGTTCGATCGAACGATTAAATCCTTCGAATCGAACGATTCGAAGGATTTTAATACAACGATCGAAGGAATATCCTTCGATCAAAAAAACTCAGGCAAGCCTATGGGGACCTTCCCCATAGGCTAACATTGACTTCGGTAGCTTTTAGCTGCCGAAGTAGGGGGTCGAAGTTTTTCTTCAAGAGACAGTACTTCGATTATCGAATGGTCGAATAGTCGAACGATTTTTAGTTCGAATCCTTCGATTCGTAGTCGTAGTCGTAGTCGAAGGTCGAAGTAGCCCATTCGATGGTCGAAGTAGCCCAAAAAACACTTCGAAATTCGAAGTTTTTTTAATTCGAATCCTTCACTCGAGCTTTGTAAATGTGCCCCTAGGTAATCCAGCTTTCCCACCGGGATTGCAGAAAAATCTATGCAAATCTTGCAAAGTGATCTGTCTAAACTGGAAAACTGGGCAGCAAACTGGAAAATGAGGTTCAATGTTGATAAATGCAAGGTTATGCACTTTGGCAAAAATAATATAAATGCAAGTTATACACTAAATGGCAATGTGTTGGGAGTTTCCTTAAATGAAAAGGATCTAGGGGTCTTTGTAGATAACACGTTGTCTAATTCTGGGCAGTGTCATTCTGTGGCTACTAAAGCAAATAAAGTTCTGTCTTGCATAAAAAAGGGCATTAACTCAAGGGATGAAAACATAATTATGCCTCTTTATAGGTCCCTGGTGAGGCCTCATCTGGAGTATGCAGTGCAGTTTTGGACTCCAGTCCTTAAGAGGGATATAAATGAGCTGGAGAGAGTGCAGAGACGTGCAACTAAATTGGTTAGAGGGACGGAAGACTTAAATTATGAGGGTAGACTGTCAAGGTTGGGGTTGTTTTCTCTGGAAAAAAGGCGCTTGCGAGGGGACATGATTACACTTTACAAGTACATTAGAGGACATTATAGACAAATGGCAGGGGACCTTTTTACCCATAAAGTGGATCACCGTACCAGAGGCCACCCCTTTAGACTAGAAGAAAAGAACTTTCATTTGAAGCAACGTAGAGGGTTCTTCACAGTCAGGACAGTGAGGTTGTGGAATGCACTGCCGGGTGATGTTGTGATGGCTGATTCAGTTAATGCCTTTAAGAATGGCTTGGATGATTTTTTGGACAGACATAATATTAAAGGCTATTGTGATACTAAACTCTATAGTTAATATAGGTATGGGTATATAGAATTTTAATTAAAAGTAGGGAGGGGTGTGTGTATGGATGCTGGGTTTTCATTTGGAGGGGTTGAACTTGATGGACTTTGTCTTTTTTCAACCCAATTTAACTATGTAACTAACTATGTAACTATTTCATACAGAGTTGTTGGAATATTGCTAAATCACACAAGATATCTAGCTCTTTTTATGAAAGGTGGTGCACTAGCGGGATAGCTCCTAAAGGGGCTATTTCAATTTTATATATGCAGTTTAATACCCCGGCTCAAGTATTAGAATTAGGATATATTAAGAAATGGGAAATGGATATTGGACAAACACTGCCTGAGCAGGACTGGTTATCGTTATGGGATAATACACGTAAGAGTTCCATCAATACAGTCATGTTGGAGGCAGGGTACAAAGTCTTATTTCGCTGGTATCTAACCCCAGCCAGAATAGCTAAATTTTATCCAGAAGCCAATGATAAATGCTTTAGAGGTTGCTCGGCGACTGGGACAATGTTTCATATCTGGTGGACGTGCCCAAAAGTCATTCGATTCTGGATAAGGGTCTATAACTTTATTATATTTATTATATATATTATATCTGTTCTACGTGTTAATTTAAAAAAGGGACCCATATGTTGCTCTTTTGGGAGCAGTTGCTGATGGTTTATCTAGAAAGCATGTTCGTCTGTGGAAATCACCATACTTAAAACATGAAAATATCAAAGTGAAACTGGATTGGATTCTCATTAACGAGAAATTAGCAAGCATCCACCTTGATAAATGTCAGATTTTCCAAGATATATGGCAACCCTGGATAGACTATAGACACCAAGGCACCCTTCCACCTAATATGCTTTCTTTATAGAAATAGTCAGGGATTGCAGCAACCAAGTAGGGAAAAGATTTATATAATACATTATGGTATATAAGTTTAAATATGCCAAATAAGACAAACAAAGTAATGGCAAAATGTTCTTTATTATGAAGCTTGATTTTAATATGCAACGGTCACTAGTGTATTTTTATTTTATTTTTTTTATCATTCATTTTTCCATTTTTTTTTTCTTTTCTTCATTGTACAAAACGGTTGTTGATTACTGTTTCTAACACAAACCAAAAGAAATAAGATGTGTATTAAATAATATACTGTACATGCAAAATCTTCTCAATTGCATTACAATTGTTAATTGACATTTACATTGATGTTTGTACAACACATGAATAAAAATGTATGGAAACAGAAAACAGCAGTCTGGACAAATTTAAGGAAAAGCTTCCCACATAAATCTCCATTGATTCTGCAGTGGCTCTTGAGCAGCAAAATGCTAATGAAGCACCTCGATAGTCCCACAAAAAAGCAAATCTTAGTTGTATGAAATCATTTATCATGGCACATATGATATCAGGTGACAAAAACGGATATATGTATGTGTTCCAAATGAACAACGGTCACAACAAGTGTAGAACTATTTGAGGTGTATCTCCTGAAATTCTTTGGAGTGATTCTCCCAGACCACTATCACTGAGACAGACCAATTATCAAAATCATGCTTTGTGTTCTACTGCATATCCGGCATGCTGACATTCTATTTGCCAAAACAATTTCTCACTTGTTTATCACAAATTAAATTAGTAAGCATTTCCTTTGCCTCTTATTTGCTTATGGGCCGAAGAAGGGTATTTCATTTTATTGGAAAATATAACATTCTGTCTCCTCAATGGATGGTCTTGACAAGAAATGGATCCTGTGCCAGTACAACTAGCCAATAAACATTTTGCCAATAAAATCTTAATTTCCTTAAAAAAAATAAAAAGTAAAAAATTGTAATAAGTATGAATCATTCTGGCATTTTACACATTAATACTTAATGATTAATCATTGTGTTTTCTCAACAGTGCCACCCTCTTGGCTTTCCTCGTTGAGCTTTTGAAAAGTTCAGTAGCCATGCAGGAACAAATGCTCGGTGGAAAAGGCTTTTTAGTAATTGGCTACCTCTTGGAGAAGGTAATACTTAAAAGCTTAAATATAAGTTCTTTTAGGGTGGTGGCACATGTGGCTACTTGGGGAGATTAGTCGCCCAGAAACAAATCGTCTCTTCTTCGGGCGACTTATCTCCCCGAAATGCCTTCTCGCTGGCTAGAATGTCAATCGCCGCCGGGTTGGCCCTCAGATCGATTCGGCTTTCCGAAGTTGCCCCAAGTTTCCTCGTGAGGCAACTTTGGAAAACTAATCGATCCAAGTGCCACCCTTAAGGTTTTTCACCCACCTACAGGCCACTCTGTCTGATATATGACACTCCGTCATATCTATATTCTGTATATCAAAGCAATGAATCACTGAGCAAAAGAGTCTCCTAAAAGTTATTGTATTTAATAAGAGAACAGCAATATTTATTACTACGCAAGTCTATCTTACATGGCCCTTGATATTAATTTATACCTATGTTATGTATTTTTTGTATGTGTAGATTGTCAGCAGGTACTTCATGCCATCAGAAAGTTACAGACCTATATTGACACAGACTGTTTTGGAATCTAGGGCCTTGTGTATCACAGTTGCTTGATGTTTTATTTATAATTTGTTTTTCTTTCTAGTTTATTTAACTGGTATTGTTCTTTCTATTTACGACAGTCTTCAAGAGTGCATATAACCAGAGCGGTTCTGGAGCAATTTCTGTCATTTGCAAAGTATTTGGATGGCCTTTCTCATGGAGCACCCTTACTCAAGCAGCTTTGTGATCATATCCTATTCAATGCTGCTATTTGGATACACACGCCAGCAAAGGTATTACAGCACAATGTTGGTTACTTTTATCCAACAGGCTCTTTACAGCAGTCTGAATTTGTAGATTTTTTTTAAGTTGCATCCCAGCTGTTCTACAATTAAATTGGATAAGTGCTCTTAATTGTTGCTAGCCTTATAAACAAGGAAAGACAACTCTTTTCCCACCCAGGCCCGGATTTGTGGAAAGGCCACCTAGGCCCGGACCTAGGGTGGCATGATTTTAGGGGGGCGGCATGCTGCCCAACCACACCCACATTGGTTCAAAAACACTGGGGATGCGCTGGAGATACAATATTTTTTAAATTTCCCATGCGCCAATCCCCATTGCTCCTGTCCCCCTGGAGGGGACATGGGCGATAAACGGTAGTGGACCTAGGGTGCCCACTATGTAAATCTGACCCTGTTCCCACCTGGTATTTGTACAGTTGCAACCGCCAGCATCTTCCAAGCATTCTGGTAGTTTTAGTAATGCAACAACTGAAACAGGTTCACACTGCATTGGTTACAGACTGTCTGGCCTAAACCTGTCTATTAACTTCATTTCACCTCCTGCTATATTCCCCTAAGAAGCAGGCAGATTGATGCTATTGTGGTGTGAGCAGACAACAGTATACACGAATATTTCTACACACATCTGCAGCAGTGAAATTACCCTATAGCCAATACATGACATTATATCATGCTCCTGATCTCAGATGCAACACAGCTAAATACCTCTCTGTTTTGTTTCAGGTTCAACTTTCCCTGTACACCTATTTATCCGCAGAATTTATTGGCACTGCCACAATATACACCACCATCCGACGGGTGGGAACAGTATTACAGCTCATGCATACCTTGAAATATTACTATTGGGTTGTTAATCCAACAGACAGTAGTGGAATCAACCCAAAGGGCTTAGGTAAGTTGCTTAACATTCATCAGTATCTTAAAAACCTTTATAATTAAGTGCTTTTTTTTACATAGATCGTTAGTTCTAGTGCAGTGATCCCCAACCAGTAGCTTGTGTGTAACATGTTGCTCTCCAACCCCTTGGATGTTGCTCCCAGTGCCCTCAAAGCAGGTGCTTATTTTTGAATTACTGACTTGGAGGCATGTTTTTAATTGCATAAAAACCACATATTCTGCCAAACAGAGTCTCAAGTAGGTTGACAGTCCACCTAGGGGCTACCAAATGGCCAACCACAGCACTTATTTGGCGTCCCAAGAACATTATTCATGCTTGTGTTGCTCCCCAACTCCTTTAACATCTGAATGTTGCTCAAGGGTTCAAAGGTTTGGGGATCCCTGCTCTAGGGGAATGCAAATGCAACTCAACTGCAGAAAATTGACACACAGTGGGGCTCATTTATCAACACTGGGCAAATTTGCTCATGGGCAGTTACCTATAGCAACCAATCAGTGATTAGCTTTTTGAAGCCAGCTGCAAGTAGAACAATCAATGCAGCAATTTGATTGGTTGCCATGGGTTACTGCCCATGGGCAAAATTGCCCAGTGTTGATAAATGACCCCCAGTGTATTTAGCTAGTGCTAAATATATATTTTCAAACTCATACTAAACATGTAAAAACAGGTTAAGGAAAACTGACACTGGATCAATGTTAGATTGTAAGCTCCACTAGGACCGCCCTGATGAGAATGATGAACGTTGTTAGCAATGCGCTGTGTGTATGTATTTGAATGTATATATATTTCGGTCTCCATCTTTGTCTAAGATGGAGACCGAAACGTTGACCAGATCATGTTTTAAATAAGTATTAAATAAAAATACGTTTTAATTTTTTAAGAAATCCCGCTGTGCATCCACTTATTCACATTTTTGTATGAAAGCACGTTTGGATAGCACCTGGGTCGGAACAAGTATTTTCTTAAATGGTGTGCTGAGATCAATTTCGAGATTCTGTGTGAGATTCCTTTTAGTTTCCAGCCCCTTCAGGCTTCACTTTATAAGAGGACTGTTTGTACCATGCCCATGTAATTTGTATTTGCTTTGAGGAGATGGCAGTAGCATCTATGGGACTTTATAGGCAGCAGCCTGCAAGAGGACATGTCTAGTCAGTATGATAGTCTGTAACACTGTTCCACAGCTAATCCTATCACAATCCTAAACCATGGACAAGGATCAAATAAAGGCTGACTTTCAAGCTGGCAAGTTAATGAGGAGCCTGCATGTGCCAATTGTCCCAATTCTGGGAGGCAGCAGAAGTACGTTCATGCATCCCAAGTGCTGCCCTGGGAGCAGAGAAACCACTGCCAAATCATTCATTATGTGCCAGCTACTTAACCACAAAATACAATTCTGGCTGTAGTTATAAAAGCCCAGAAAAACCACATAAATGCAAATTGCCTTTTACTTCAAATGAAGACAAATGTTGCTTGTGAGATTTCAGAAACAAAGCTTGAACACCGTTATAAATTCTCACTCTCCGCTCTCGGTCTTACAGTCCTGTGTAAAGATTTTAAACTTGTGAAAATAAAATGAGGAAATAAATTCATTTATAGTATCTCCCTGCGTGTGTGCATGGAAACAAGCTTCCCTGTTTTGCTTGGATTTAACTGTGCTGTGTCCTTACTGATGGTGGCAATACAAGGGCAGATTTAAGCTGCTGATTTGGGACCTTTAGACAGATTCAACATCTTATCTATGGGGCCCTCCAACAGGCCTCCATGGTCCTTGATTCTCCTGTCGTATCGAGGGCCACATTGACTCATTGATGCGGTCCTCACTCTGACTTTTCATGTCCCCTTCATTGTAATGTGATTGTTTGGTCACATTAGCACGATATTGGGGTAAAGATTTGCTTGTTTGGCAACCTCACCAAAGGAGCGAATCTTAGTGTATGGCTACCTTTAGTTGACTGCGCTCTATCCATTGCACTGGCCATTATTATGCTTGCCCTGATAGCAGATCATGTGTAACGTGGCAGACCAACTTAGGGATATATGGACAAACTGGCAACTTGGCCAGCTCAGTGGCAGATAAGATTCCATATTGGTAAGACATTTTGGACCGATTCCATTGCTTAATAGATAATTTTCAATGTATTGGAAGGTGTAAAAAAATATATTTTCTCCACAGTCCATCTCCATCCAAAAATATTCTACATGTGCAGCCGTTTCAATGGTCATTTCTTTTTTTAAGCATCAGATACAGGCACAAAATCAAATAACAATCACATCATTCATTTTAAAAGCAAATCTGTAACATAGACTACTACAGTCAATATTCAAACATGGTTTGTTCTTTAGGGCAGAGACACAAGCGAAGATTTGGGGAGATTAAATCTGCCCGAATCTTCGCCCCTGTCTCTGCCCTTACTGTCTACCAAGTCTAGGACCCAAGTCAGCTGCTCTGTAAAGCCACAAATTTGTTATTGCTATTTCGCTTTTTTTTTTGCTCTTCTTTCTATTCAGACCCTTTCCTATTCATATTCCAGTCTATTAAGTGTAGAGCTGCTCATCTAAAAGCTAAATGCAAAAAATAGAAGCAAACAATTAAAAAATGACCAATGGCAAACTGTCTCAGAACAGTACTCTCTATCCTATAAAGTAAATTTAAATTATATGTGTGTGCTGCTTGCAACATAAGCTAAAATCACTCTCATCTCTCTCACTTATGTATTCTTTTAGCCTGGATAAGCTAAGAGCTAGAATGTGTTTCTTCCAGTGCCGAACAGTGATGGGAGATTTGCATTTGTGCAACTGGTATACATTCATTGGCAGCACACACTGCTGCAATATATAAAAGTTATGGAATACATGACTGTTAAATACCTGCTGGTATGGACTAAAATAGCAATGTTCCTGTAGACTGTGGGTATGGTAATGTATTAAAAATAATGTGAGCCTGAGAAATGCCACTATTAATATTAGGTTGGTATGCTTGTGCACAATGTTCCTGGGTTGTGGCAGTTCTGTGGATGATTAATAGTCACTGGTTCATTTGGGAACTTGATCCAGACAACAAAGAAATTATTTTTCCTATGGGAATAGCCCTGTTCTGTGGTTTGCACAAGTTCACTGCAGTCCCTGCATTTTTCCATACTGCCGGTCTAGAGCTTGTTATATAACGCACAATTCTGGATCAGGAGTGACAGCAGGCAGCATACTGTGCTATGTTCAAGAGACGCAGACCATTTACTAAACACATTGTGTCCCACTATCTCTCTGAAACTCAGAACAATGCAGAAGAGGAACTTGACCTGCTTTTTTTTTAGCCAATCAATCAGGAGGTTAAATTGTGACACCTTGGATCAATTGAAGAGTGGGCCAGCAGCCTCCAGCTCCCTGATGAGGAGCTGGAGATGAGTGAGGAGCTAATAAGAGGCAGCCAGACCTGTATTGTGAGTCTCTGTGCCTCCTGGGGATGTGGGCTTTGTTTCATTACTGGCCCAGTGTGCTGAGTCTTAGGATATCAGGGGCCAGATTTGATTTAATATAATAATAACAATAATAAAGAGCTTGATATATGTTCCAGAAATTGCTTTGTTTGCAGTTCAGCTGCACTGTTTATTTCTTTGTGGGTTCAGAGGTTGAGTTAGAGAAGTGAGAGCCCCTGGCAATGAAAAAAGGCTCCTCTTTCCCACCTACTGTATTAAAAAAAACCCAAAAAAAACATTCATGCTGTGCTCCTCCTTCTGTGTTTTTAAATTGAAGATAAAACAGGCTGGCACACAGAGCGTATTAAACCGGGGTCCTACCCCTGGTGTGTTTATTGCATCACACAACGTTTCGGAGGGGGTTCCCCCTTCGTCACCTGACGAAGGGGGAACGCCCTCCGAAACCTTGTGTGACGCAATAAACACACCAGGGGTAGGACCCGGTTTAATTCGCTCTGTGTGCCAGCCTGTTTTATCTTCATATTGGATTGTTGGGAGTGCCATCTCTCTTAGGTCTTGTGCACCAGTGGAAATTAATTGAAGGGCCTGAGCGTGCACGTAACCTCTCTACACTGTTTAAATTGCAACTCCCATCAGCCTCCAGCCTTGGGTGATGATATGATGTTTGAAATTGAAATATGGGCTTGTCATATATTGTGATAGTGTTGTTTAAATTGCTTCCAAATACTGAGACTTGCCTCCTTGCATGAAGCTTTCTGTGTTTTCTCATGCACAACAGTGATGTGGCCTGATGAGCCTTGTGGGCTCCCTAGGAACTTTTACGACTGGTTAGCAGAAGACTCCAATAATCAATGGCCTTGCAGTCATAACACATCCCCACCTTGGTAATGGTCATGAATTTTTTTTCTCAAAATGAATCAGTTAATAGTGCTGCTCCAGCAGAATTTCTCAAAAGAGCAAACAGATTTTTTTTTATATTCAGTTTTGAAATCTGACATGGGGCTAGACATATTGGCAATTTCCCAGTTGCCCCAAGTCATGTGACTTCTGCTCTGATAAACTTCAATCACTCTTTACTGCTGTACTGCAAGTTTGAGTGATATTACCGCCTCCCTTCCCCCCCCAGCAACCAAACAAAAGAACAATGGGAAGGTAACCAGATAACAGCTCCCTAACACAAGATAACAGCTGCCTGGTAGATCTAAGAACAGCACTCAATAATAAAAGCCATGTCCCACTGAGACACATTCAGTTACATTGAGAAGGAAAAACAGCAGCCTGCCAGAAAGCATTTCTCTCCTAAAGTGCAGGCACAAGTCACATGACTGGGGGCAGCTGGGAAATTGACAAAATGTCTAGCCCCATGTCAGATTTCAAAATTGAATATAAAAAAAATCTGTTTGCTCTTTTGAGAAATGTATTTCAGTGCAGAATTCTGCTGGAGTAGCACTATTAACTGATGTGTTTTGAAAAAACATGTTTTCCGATGACAGGACTTTTCTGTATTCAGGGTTGATTAATGAATAGGCTATCCTAGACTATAGCCTTGTGGGCCCAGAGAAATAAGGGACCCATCTAGCTTTTTTAATTATTTTTCATGTATAAATAGCCCAGAACATAACAGGATGGCACAGTGGTAATTTCATGTGTAATACCCCAATAACTCACAGCTGAATGACACAGTGGCATTTTCATGTACAAATACCCCCAGAACTCACAGCAGGATGGCACAATTGCAATTCCATGTATCAATATCCCCAGAACTCATAGGATGGCACAGTGGCAGTTTCATGGATAAATACCCCCAGAAAAGGACAAAAATTAGGATAAAGAGCCAGATTACAACAATATAAGAGTGATAAAGGAAGTGGATGGCAGACAATAAATACCACCACTAAGTAGAAGGAATATTACTTGTTCATACCTGCACAGTTGGGGGGAGGGGGGAACCATACCTCCCAACATTTTGGAAGTAAAAAGAGGGACAAAAAATTTTTTTCCACATGTAGCGCAGCAATTTTTTGACCACACCCCTTTCTGTGGCCACACCCCCTAATTACCATGTTTGTTTTACAAAATTTGGCAGGTTATGAAAGTTTGAAGATATTTCTCCTTATCTAAACTGTGTTTTTGTGTCTCAAAATTGTTACAAAGTATCTTATTTGCACCTGTGGCTGTTCTGTGCTCTCTGCTAAAAGCCAATTAAGTGAGAAACTTTGTTTCTTTTTCTGGCTGTTCAGTGCAGAGAAAAGAGGGACTTTCCAGTACAAATGAGGGACTGCGGGTTGAGCTGTCAAAAGAGGGACTGTCCCTCCGAAAAAGGGACAGTTGGGAGGTATGAACTGCAGAGTAGTAAGAATGGTCAGAGCTTAGTTTAAAACCTGTTGGCTTCAGTCACTTTTTTTCAGTCATTATCCAGTAGCTGCTTGTTCCCCCTCGCCTGCGTTGGCTGTTGAAAAACATCAAAATTACTTGACCTTTTAAAGAATATTGTTTGTATCTTTGAGTGCAGTTTTGAAGTTTATTATTGTGGATGGAAATAGCCGTGCTCTTTATATAGACAATTTAATTGCTCATTTTCCAGAGCCTGCAAAGGTGATCTGAAAGTGAGTGGACTGCAAATTGAATATTGTAACCATCTGACTTTGTTTTTCTTTCTAGAAGCAAAAACCTATTTTGGTGTCTATGTAAAGGGATGGGATTACATTAATGTTGCTAATGTTGAAATGTGCACAGAACTCTGTCTGGCTTTGAAATCAGCAGGTAGAAAAAGTAGCCCAACCAGGGCCGCCATTATAAATCACGGGGCCCCACACTCACGCCCAATCTCCACCCCATATACCGCCCACTCCACATCACAGTTAAAAGACCACACAGACATCAGCGCTAAAAAAGTAACCCCCCCACACACAAGTTATAAAAAGCTATTGATAAGTTAAAAAAAATTGGGGCCCCAAAAAAAATGTAAAAAGTTTTTTGTTTTTTTTTTTACATTTTTTTTTTTAAAAACAATGGTGGCAGGGGTCTATAGAATATTAAAATAATACATTGGTGGCTAGGGGATTAAACAAAAAGAAAAGAAAACACAAACTGGTGTTCAGTAGAATTGAACTCAAGGCTTCAGGACTTCCACTTCGCCTCCTTTCATGACTTCGGGTCATTTCGCCGCTTCAGGATTTTAATTTCGGATGTTTTCGTGACTTTGGGTCTTTTCGCCACTTTGGCTTCGGCTGTTCGGCTTTTTGGCACTTCCGCATTCGGCAAGCTACGAAATGGCCGCATTGCTCGGCCGCTCGTAAGGGGGGCCCGGCTCTTTCAAAAATGCAGCACTGCCGGGCCCCCCTTCAGGCCCGGGCCC
This sequence comes from Xenopus laevis, assembly GCF_017654675.1. Lineage (NCBI taxonomy): Eukaryota > Metazoa > Chordata > Amphibia > Anura > Pipidae > Xenopus > Xenopus laevis. Next base: position 144,516,098 of record NC_054374.1, on the reverse strand, counting down.
GGGACTCTTGTCCCCCCCTGATGGCGGCCCTGTCCCCAACCTTTTTTTACCCATGAGCCACATTCAAATGTAAAAAGACTAGATAGTTACAAAAAAATCCAAAATGTTCCTGGCGGTACCAATTTAGGGCTGTGACTGCATATTTGGTAGCCCCTATTTGAACTGACAGCCTACAGGAGACTCTGTTTGGCAGTACACATGGTTTTATGCAACTAAAACTTGCCTCCAAGCCTGGAATTCAAAGGGGCAAATTTACTAAAGGGCGAAGTGGGCTAGCGAAAATTCACCAGTGGGACGTCATTTCGTTACTTTGCCGATTTACTAACGGGTGCTGGTGTAAATTCGCTAGTGAAATGGACCTCCTCTAGTGCTACTTCGCACCCTTACACCAGGCCAGAAGTTGCGTTATGGCGAAGGGACGTAACTACGCTAATTCACTAACTTGTGCATTTTACTGAACATTACCTCTTGCGCCAGACTTGCCTTCCCCACCTCAGACCAGGCAAAGTGCAATAGAGTAGATAGGGATTGCTTCAAAAAAATGCGGCATCTTTTTTGAGGGGGATAGGCTGAAAAAGATCGTAAATTTTTTTGGGGGTACCCTCCTTCCCCCCTACATTTCCTAACATATGGCACCTAAACTATACACTGGGCACATGTATAGGGCAAAATAACAACTCTATTTTATGAAGCTTTCCCAGGCTTGTGTAGTGTAATGTATTTGCTGCTACATATACGTCCATTGTACTTTAACTTGGCGCCGTATGCAAATTAGGCATCACTAGCGTAACTTCACTTTGCTTGATGAATTAACGGTAGCGCAACTTCACTACCTTTCACCTCCCTGAGTGCAACTTCGGATTTTAGTGAACTAGCGGTGCCCTGGCGAAACTTCAACTGGCGAAGTGTGGTGAAGTCAACGCTGGCGCAACTTCGGGGGTAAGTAAATTTGCCCCATAGATCATTATTGTTAATAGGGTTTCTAAACCTTTGGGATGGTACAGTAAGTTTTTCTTTAAGGCTGTGGTTCTGTTTTTATGGTTAAGGATCACATTCCTAGTCTTTTCCAGGGTGCCCCTTACTATCCGCAGTATGGACATGACACTCGATTTATGCACAGTATTATACAAGGATTCTTCAAAACATTTATTATATCTTGCCATGAAATAAGAATTGTACCTGACAGGAAATGTTGTAATACATGCTGTTTTTGGAATTATCAATTTACATATTTTAAAGCATTTGGCTGAATCTGTTGGAACAGCTAAGCAGACAAAGGCACATATGGTTGTGTTCAGAATAATATAAAAAAGTGAATACAGCTCAGTATCCTTATAATAGCTTTTATTTTCATGCACACAAATGCACTGGGAACATTGCACATTCTGTTCCAAATCAAAACATGAAGACAATTCTATCAAATTTGTGTTATTCCTTTACAAAAAGTGATGGATAGAGAATATTAGGCTGTTCCAAAAAAACATCAGTGTCTACATTCTTCTTTACAAACTCAAACATTCACTGAATAAATCTGTGTGACATGGAGTCAACCAACTTCTGGCACCTGTTACATTCCACAGTTGTTCTGCATTTCTTGATTTTACCTCAGAAACGGCATTTGTCACCCCACAAGTTTTTTTATTGGATTAAAGGAAAAGGAAAGTCATTTTATACTTGGGGTGGCAAAAGTTAGGCACCTCCAAGTAATTGTATTTATTTACCTGACACTCCAGAAAATGGCACGGGTTCTTCCAGTGAACACCACAGAGCGTTCCTCTTTCAACTCATGGCTGGGCATGTGCAGTAGAGCGAACAGCTGAACTTTAATAAGAAAAAAGTTGGCTATTTCGTTCTACTGCGCATACGTCTGCCCCGGGAAAGAGCCAAGAAGCGGGAAGAGGATCGTTCCATGGTGCTCCCTGGAAGAACCCTGGGCTGGAGCAGTTTTCTGCTGATCGGAGCACTGGCCCAGAGTGTTGGGTAAGTAAATACAATCACTTGGAGGTGCCTAACGTTTGGCACTCCATGTATAAAATGACTTTCCTTCTCCTTTAATGTCTGGGGATTGGGTTGGTCACTCCATAACATCAGTCTTGTTGGTCTGGAGCCAAGATGTTGCTCATTTACTGGTGTGTTTGGGGTCATTGTCTTGTTGAAACTCCCATTTCAAGGGCATGTTCTCTTCAGCATAAGGCAACATGACCTCTTCAAGTATTTTGATGTATTGAAACTGATCCATGATCCCTGGTATGTGATAAATAGTCCCAACACCATAGTATGAGAAACATCCCCATATCATGATGCTTGTGCCACATGTTTCACTGTCTTCACTCTGTACTGTGACTTGAATTCAGTGTTTGGGGGTCGTCTGACAAACTGTCTGTTGCCCCTAGAGCCAAAAAAAACAATCTTGTGTTCATCAGTCCACAAAATGTTGTGCTATTTCTTTTTAGGCCAGTCAATGTGTTCTTTGGCAAATTGTAAGCTCTTCAGCACGTCTTTTCTTCCACAATGGGACTTTGTGGGGGGCTTCTTGCCGATAGTTTTACCCCACATAGGCATCTTCTAATTGTAACAGTACCACAGGTTACTTTACTGCTTCTTTGATCTTCCTGGAGCTGATCATTGGCTGAGTTTTCTTTTATCCATTCGAATGGTAGTTTTCTGTTTTCTTCCATGTCTTTCAGGTTTTGGTTGCTATTTTAAAGTATTTGAGATCATTTTAGCTGAGCAGAATCAGCAACATGCATGTCATGACTATTGGGTTTCTATTACTCTATTACACCTACTAGTAAATTTGCCATGTAGAAATATCATTTCTATCAAAAACAGTGGCTGATCCGGTTAGTAACGTCCGGACTGCTATTATTCTGAACACAAGTGTATATCTCAGTATCTACAAGAAGATCTTTATATTATTACCTGGCATGACAGTTGGCATGGGAAATGAGTTTGACACTATATATTCGTTTTCTACCCCTTTTATTGTAGTAGCCAGGACTGAGTAATTCCGTGTGCTCGCATCCTAAAATATAAAATAAAAACCTTGAAACAATAGCTAATAATGTTAAGAAACCTTAGTGTAAGAAACGATAAGATTTGACAGTTTGCCTGAATTTAATATCTACAGTATTGATATCCTATAACTCAAAAGTAATAAAATATCTCTCTCTCTATCTCAGATGGTTCCCGGCCTTCACAGAAAGAAATTATTTCATTAAGAGCATTCATGCTGCTATTTCTGAAGCAGCTCATACTTAAGGTAAGGAATCTTTCTAAAGCAATAATTTACCTTTAAATCAGGCCTGTACCGTCTACATTTTATTTATTTGCACCTAAAGAAAAGTATTGCTGCCTGCCAGCTGCACTCGTTTTGCTACGAGACTCATTGTACACACTGTACACACTCAAATTTACACAGAAAAGTGATATTGAGTGTTTATAATGTCAACCTATTCTGTGGGTACAGTTGTCAGAGCTGGGGTGTCTGCCTTCAGCTTAAACACTTCCAAAAAACATCCCCCATCGTGAGATCTAAATCCATTCATGATGCAGATAGGCTATTCCAAATGAATGAATCTAAATTCAAAATAACTTAAAACTCCACATTGAAATATGAAAGGCTTTTTTTGAACAGGTTGTTCTCATCTGTTATATTACTGCCTTCTTTCATTATAAGCAGAGCTAGTGATTAACATGGGATGAACCTCACCCTGCTGGACACAGTGTTCTCGGCTACAGTATAAGTCGCTGCTGTGTTTACCAACTCCAATTGTGACTCTGACCCTCTGTAACAGAGAAGGTCTTAGCATTTGGTCTAACTTCACCCTCCTCCACTTTGCTTGTACCGCTATGGGATCAATTATCCAGAAAGCTCAGAATTACGGAAAGGCTGTCTCCCATAGACTCCATTTTATCCACATTTTTTAAAAATACTTTCTTTCTCTCTGGACCTGGGGTTTTCTGGATTAAAAGGATATTTTTGTAGTTTGGGTCTCCATACCTTAAAGGGATACGGTCATGGGAAAACATGTTTTTTTTTCCAAAAAACATCAGTTAATAGTGCTGCTCCAGCAGAATTCTGCACTGAAATCCATTTCTCAAAAGAGCAAACAGATTTTTTTTATATTTAATTTTGAAATCTGACATGTGGCTAGACATATTGTCAAGTTTCCCAGCTGCCCCCAGTCATGTGACTTATGCTCTGATAAACTTGAATCACTCTTTACTGCTATACTGCAAGTTAGAGTGATATCACACACCCCCCCCCCCCCCAGCAGCTTAACAAAAGAACAATGGGAAGGTAACCAGATAGCAGCTCCCTAACACAAGATAACAGCTGCCTGGTAGATCTAAGAACAACACTCAATAGTAAAAGCCATGTCCCACTGAGACTGATTCAGTTACATTAAGTAGGAGAAACAACAGCCTGCCAGAAAGTAGTTCCATCCTAAAATGCAGGCACAAGTCACATGACTGAGGGCAGCTGGGAAACCTGACAGTATGTCTAGCCCCATGTCAGATTTCAAAATTGAATATTAAAAAATCTATTTGCTCTTTTGAGAATTGGATTTCAGTGCAGAACTCTGCTGGAGCAGCACTATTAACTGATGCGTTTTGAAAAAAACATGTTTTCCCATGACAGTATCCCTTTTAAGTCTACTAACAAATCATGTAAACGTTAAATAAACCCAACAGGCTAGTTCTGCTTCCAATAAAGATTAATTATATCTTAGTCTGGGTCAAGTACAAGCTACTGTTTTATTATTACAGAGAAAAAGGAAATCATTTTTAAAAATTTGGATTATTTGGATAAAATGGAGCCTATGGGAGACAGGCTTTCGTAATTCAGAACTTTCTGGATAACCGGTTTCGGGGTAATGGGTCCGACACCTGTGTAAGTAAATGACATGTCATATTTCATGGAAGGCAGCTGTGCCATTGAGGGTTTTAAGTGATATATGTACTGTGGTGGCAGTATTTTATGTTGTGCAGAACTGGAATGCTGCTTTAAGAATGGTTTCTTTGTATTCCCCTTAGGAGGCCAGCAGCCCTCTGCCAGTTAAGTAAGATCCCCTGTGCCACCCAGATCTAACTTTTCTGCCCTCCAATACAGCACTCTTTCTACATGTCTTACAGGGTTTTAGTGAGTGCAAACTGTATTGCCCCAAGTAAGAGTACAGAAACTTATTTTAATAGGATACCATTACATTTTCAAAGAACATTTTATCTGTTTTACAAATTCATTCCTTACATGTTATTGCAATAAAGCACAATACTATATCACTGTCGTTCTATTACAACACCGTGAGTACATTTTTTAAATGATTTTCTTTTTCTCTGTAATAATAAACAGTACCTTGTACTTGATCCCAACTAAGACATCATTAATCATTATTGGAAGCAAAACCAGCCCATTGGGTTTAATTCATGTTTAAATGATTTTCTAGTAGACTTAAGGTATAGAGATCCAAATCACGGAAAGATCCCTTATCCGGAAAACCCCAGGTCCCGAGCATTCTGGATAACAGTGTGTGTATATATATATATATATATATATATGTATATATGTGTATATGTGTATATATATATATATATATATATATATATATATATATATATATATATATGTATATATGTGTATGTGTGTGTATATATATATATATAAAGTGATATAAGTGATTACTAGGATTATTGCAGTATAGTACATAGCTTTCTATGACCATTCTTTCTGTTTAAACCTATAGGATCGAGGTGTGAAAGAAGATGAGCTACAGAGCATACTGAACTACTTGCTAACAATGCATGAGGTACGTCTTGTTTTGCCTTTCCAAATACAGTTGTTTGGGCATTCGTAGGATAGTAGAACATTTGTGTCTGTTTTCACAAGAATGTACAGACGACAAAAAGCAGAATATTTAGACTAGGGTCAAAAGACATGTTTTTACTTCAGTAAGATCTATTCAGATTGTAATAAGATATTCTCCAGACTGGCTTAATGTGCATTAATCCCCCAAAACGACTTAAATACACTTTGGCATAATGTCTACTGTAGCATGGAACTTTCTTAAAGGGAGACAGCAGCATTTTGTCTCTTTTGCCACCATTTTGGAAATAGTCCTTTCATGGAAATAAGGTGATGAATCAGAATGTCCTTCTGGCCTAAGCAATAGGAAGTATATGCAACGTACTCCAAAATAAATATAAATAAATAAAATAGCTGCTACAATCGTTTAGCGGTGGCTTTATGCTGCAGGTGTCATATGGGCAGTGTATAAGGAATTATAAACTGCAATCTGACCACTTTGAGGTTCTCAACGCACTGTACTTAATAGTATTTTTCTAAATCTTTAACCTTTTAAGAGCTAAGGGGAGAACCTGACCAAAAGTTGCTGCTCCATCTTGAGCTTAAGGGCAAGGGTATTGATTTTGGCTTCAGTCACCGCCAAGTTGTTGTTGTTTCTTAAAATTTCCTTTAAACATCACCAGCAATCACCCTGCACCCCTACTAATATGCTTTTTACCAGTTGCATGTCCAAATATTGACCAGCTACCATTTGTATACACAATTCTTAGCTTGTATTTTAGTTTCCTCAACTATAGAACCAAACCTGTGTGGATGCTCCTTCTGTAAAGAGGTTCATTTAAAGTTAGATGGACCTATTCAAAGCAGCTGGTGTTCATTGCGTCTTCTTTTTGCATATGGTTATTTAGCTTTCCTATTCTGCTTATTTCTGGCCTGCAACTGGTTATTGTGTTATTGACCCTGTCAACCAAAAACATATTGTCTGTGAGGCTTCAGGTTTATTCTAATTATTATCATCCATATTTTAACATTTTCCTTCCCTTGCTGCTAGGGTAGTAAATATCAAGCCTGACAACTGCACTACCAAAATCGAAATCATTAAAATACCTTATTGAATTAAACCAATTTAAAAATATCTTACAATAAACTTTCTACATATTAACTGTACTACTCCATTAAGTATGTTTTGTATCCTTTTTTTTGGGAAATTTTGGCAATTTTCTACGCACAGTTTGTTTCCTTATCTGTGTGTTCAGACCTAATCATGTAGTCAACAAGCTGTTTAGCTTTACAATTCCATCTTAACGGGCCTTGCCTTCTGCTAGTTGTCAGGTCTCTCAGTGGATATGTAGCGGGATGTGGAGCGATGGCTGTATTTTATTAGAAAAAAAGTGGGACTGAGTTAGAAATAAGGCAACTGTCAACTTGTAGCAAAAGCCAGCAAATGAGAATTTGGCAGAACAGAGGCAATCTTCCCCTGCCTCTGAGAGACACAGAAGGTGAGCAATCTTGCAAGTAATTTGGGAAAGATGAAGCAGCAGGCTTTGGCAGGAAAATCATAGGAGATGAAGAAACCATACTAATCTCCCTTCAGCTTTCCTATTGGGAGAGTGCAAATTGCTTCAACAGTCCTTACTCGTTTTTCCACTCCATTTTAGGGTGAATTATTATTCTTTGTATAGTGCCAACATATTGAGAAGTGAGATTGTTCACCCTTCATATCAGTCTGTGCCCCAGCTCACAATCGAAGGTTTTTATCCTTTTCTCATAAACGAGAACAGGATACTGAGAGCTGCTTTGTGCACTTATCTCTAGGTAAACTGAGTAGAATGAGAAATCATTAATTTGTAGTCAAGAGAAAAAAAAAAAATCGACTTTCATTTTGAAACTTAAAGACTGTAAGCTGTATGGCCGGTCAATTGTCATGATTTGGGTGCAACACAATATGATTTATGCATTACGGGAAAGATGAGCAGCATGGCTAGTCATAGTGTTATATTTTAATGCACCTTTAGAGGGCCATAGAGAGAGAGAGTGAGATCTAGAGCCGGTTAAAGCTGGCCACAGACGCAAAGATCCGATCGTACAAATCATTGTACGATCGGACTTCCCCATCTCCCGACCTGCCACTAACCATTCAGATCAAATAAAGTACAAAGAACAGATCAGCTGATGTTCTGCCCCTGACAGCAATCGGACGAAAGTAATGTCCGACCAAAGCAGGTGACAGTCTCCCACTGAAAATCGTACGGTCAGCAATACACGCAGAGATATTACCCGCAGCCGACAGAAATCTTTTAACCTGTCCGATCGACCAAACGACCGATCTCCGCCGGACGAAAAATGTCGGTACTCTCATAGATCTTTGCGTCTATGGCCAGCTTAAGTCTAATATTCTTCAACTGTAGCTCAGATCACATCGATATGTAGGAGATTTCAACTCACCTATACGTAATTTCTAATGCAAAAAAATACAATTATGATATGCCGTAATTACACCACCATAGGAAGTTGACAGCTTCAGTGCATTAAATTCTCCATTAGGAAAGTGGTTGATGCTTCATTGGGCAATCTTGCTGTTTGGTTCCCTGCAGGATGAGAATATTCATGATGTGCTACAGTTGTTAGTGGCTCTAATGTCCGAGCACCCAGCCTCAATGATACCTGCATTCGATCAGAGGAATGGAATACGGTAAGCAATCAACCACATAGTCTAACTGCCAGTTTTTCAGTTGTACACAGCTTGAGCAATGGTTCTTGGGTATAGCACTAGGGGATTCCTGAAGATCACTAGTGGGGGAATGTAATAAAAGTCACAAAGAGCAAAATAATTTGCGCAAATAAGAATAATAATTTGCATTTCGCAATGTAATACTGTTCCTTAAACTGTTATTGCATTGAGAATTTTAATTGCGCATTGCCCACTTTTAAGAAGTGCTTGAAGGTGTCGTAATCTTTTGGAGCAAACGTAACAACTTTTTCAGTAAGACATTTATTACATTCACTGTGCACTGGCATAAACTTTAAAATTCGCAAACCTTCCCCTTTTGGAAGTGGTTGCTAAACAGTTTCCCAGGTTTGCAAAAGCTATATTAAATTTGTGCAAGGGAAAATTTGTTCACACAAAGGCATAACTTTTCACAGTGCGAATATTTTTTCCGTTACCGGAAAAATTGATGGCTGTGCGCTCACCTACTTTTTTGAAGATCTTCGCAGCTCATGGTGCATGAGATAGAAAGAATTTTATCAAACTGTATACACTTCAAAAGGTGTCTCATAAATCGCACTCTGTAGTAATACTTCAAAATCTTATCACTTTTATTACTTGAGATCTCCCAATGATTACATTTACAATAAATCATTTAGTAGATTTCATGTATCAATTCATCACTACATGCACAATTTCATACTGCACAAAAAATGATTGCATAAATACCAAAATCAAATTCATTATAACCAACCATAATGTCCTTAATTCATAACTGACAGTCCAAAATTATTTTTGACCTGTTAAAAACATCAAGAAGACTGCAAGCGACCCCGGTTATCATTTTATCAAGCTTTATTAGTCACTTGGCTCCATACGTAGGATATGTTGTTAGTATGAAAAATAGCCCCTGTGTGAGCTGCTGAGGGTGGCTTGTCCAACTGGAGCACCCATGTAGCATAACACAGTTCTCTTCCAGCCTATCACAAGGTTTGATTTCTTGTTGATGCCATTTCAGACCATTTTTGTGGTGCTGCCAGCACAGTGACACACTGGGGCTCATTTATCAACACTGGGCAAATTTGCCTATGGGCAGTTACCTATAGCAACCAATCAGTGATTAGCTTTTTAAAGCCAGCTGCAAGCAGTACAATGAATGCAGCAATCTGATTGGTTGCCATGGGTTACTGCCCATGGGCAAATTTGCCCAGTGTTCATAAATAACCCCCAGTGACTCCAAGTCATGTCTGATCCTACCTCTATTAAAAAAAAAAGCACTAATAATAAAAAGTAATAAACTTTAATTTTTTACCCCTAGGCCCGAGTTTATGTGGTTGGCCCATTAATCCTGGCCTGACTTAGTGGAGCAAAATCGGGAAGTTTTATGTAGTAGCTAGTCCTTCTCAAACATCCACATTTTTGTATTTATAAAGTGCTTAGCATAGTTTATACAATGTTTACTTGCACTATACAGTGGTTCATATCAACAAGTCATATTCTCACATACACTGTTAAAAAGCGAAGAAGTAGATGAAAAAGTAGACTCATCACAAGGTCTTGATCATCTATACCAGAAGCACAAGAATGGCCAAATGTGCCATTACAATTGTCTCGTTTGTGTGCTGGGCACAGTCATTGCATGTGATGGAATAACTATTTTGTTGTGGTTTTTCAGGGTAATCTACAAATTACTTGCTTCTAAAAGTGAAAGTATCCGCGTGCAAGCTTTGAAGGTTCTTGGATACTTCCTAAAACACCTAGGCCACAAGTAAGTCCCCCCCCCCCTCTTACTTTCAGCACTGCACAAGCCCATGCCTTTGTTTAGCAAGTCATCCATCAGAACAGCAACGCAATCAGCAGGTGTAGCCAAACTTCACAACCCACATTTATTTGACCTTCAGGCCAGTGAATTGGGTAGAGGGAAAGTTGGCTTTAGAAGAATGTGTGAAATACGACAAAGATCACATAAAAGAGTAATGGACCAAGTTCTCCAAAACCTGTGATTTTTCAACTAATTGAATAAAAACTCCTCTTCCTAATCAGGATAATGGTTGCCTATATTATGTTGCCTAAACACATAAAATGGATACTCCGACTGTTATACCTATGATACCTCTACTGGCAATGCGTTGCATTAAGCAGACTTGTGGCATGAGTACATATAAAATATTACATTTGAAGTCTAATGTTGTTTAATTGTTTCTCATTTAACCAATTTTATCTCCCCCTTCAGACGGAAGGTTGAGATCATGCACACTCACAGTCTATTCACTCTGCTCGGAGAGAGGCTGATGCTCCATACGAATACTTTAACAGTCACAACGTATAACACGTTATATGAGGTACCTAAATCTGTATTTCTAATAGGAATCCTTCAGTCAGTAGTTTATATCCATAGTTCATAGTATTGCGTGTATATTTGTATATGTATGGCTTTGTTAGGCTGGCAGCAAATATCCTTTTGGTTTTATTCTGATCTTCTGAGAATGCGTTCTGACAATAACTGCGAGCATTAAATGATTCTCAACGGGGGATTCCCTACCCTAATTATCATCATTTCACAGCCGTGCACATTGTAATTAATGGGATTAAAATTCTATGGTAGCTTGTGTAGCATATGTGAATGTGCCAGGTCTGCTCATATTTAAAAACAAAACTACAACACTATTTGCACAGGGTTATTCATTTGTTAATGCAGGTTATTGGCAGCATGCTTCTAAGTACCCTAGGAGTTGTTCTTCCTTTTATAAGTACAGGCCCCTCCATATTTGTGTTGTGCTTCTTGTACTGTTTGAAAAACTTTCCACCAAGCAAGAAGAGGTCTAGTCTAAGAGGTCTAAGAGGAATAATAGAAAATGTATCCCAGGGTCCTTTATGTCCTTTTTTTTTCTATGCAGCAGCCTGGATTTTTGAATCATGTGAGGTTTACCTGAAAAACAATGGAGGTCGGGTTGTTTTGTGACATCTAGACATTAATGGCCTTTGTCCATTGTTTATACAAACTTGATTAATCTAGTTTTAAATTAGAACTGTTTGGGGCTATGTTGGTTTAGCCCTTATTTAAGGAATGATCGTCCTCCTTGCTGGACTACAGCCCCCACCATGCTAAATGATTTTGAGAAATTCTTTGAGTTTAGTTCATTAGTCTATTTGGATATCTCTGACTATATAGATTTATATTCATTCTGCTCTGATTGAGGCTCCAGTCATTATGAAAGGCCAGGGTCCACCTTAGCACGTGAGGCAGAAGATTCTTCCTACAATCTAGGCAAACTGTAGGCAAATCCATTACATTACTGCTCTGCTTGTGTAGAAAAAACGTGTACAAACCCCCCCATCGTGGTATGTTGCAGTGGGATTATATCCAGGCTCAGTTTTGTGGGCTTCTTTTTTTCTTCTGGTTGAAGTTAAGAGAGAATCCCTGACAGCAGATCATCCACCTGTCTCTGCTGCTCTGTAAATAAACTTGCTCCCGGGGATTGATGTTCACATTTTCATTCTGAGGGCATGCTAAACGCACTTGAAAGTTTTTAAATGCACAATTGCAGGGATAAAATGGCAGGCCAGCTCCCCAACTTTCAGCTTGGGCTCTGAATGAATGCTCAGGCTCTGGGTTAAGTGATTTTATAATATACCTGCTGGCGGTCCTGCTGAGCATGGCTCATGGTTTACATCTATAACAGCACAGTTTATAAAGGAATACGGTCACGCCATACAATTTCTGTACCTTTCCTGTACCACTTACACTTTAAATGCACAAGAAATTGCTATGTGCCGCTAGTTAAAACAATTGTGCTTTGGGTTCTCTGCTTATGTCTTGCAAAGGCAGACATTCAGAGCACATTTCCCATTTACCTGATGTTCAAATAACTACCAGCAAGAGACAGTGATCTGATCATCGTGGCTTTTCCTGGGAATACTGGGACCAGTAAGCCATTTGTTAGAGTGATGTAAACCATTCTTAACTGACCTGTGTCAGAAGAAAAAGTACATACTTTCTAGCACAAAATTGATTACATTAAAATACTTTATGTTTCCTCTACTTTACTAGACACCGCACAATGTTTGTAGACGTAGAACTGGATGCTCTAACAGTTCCATTCTTGTATACATGTTTATTATCAACTGGGGAATAAAACTTAATTCCTAGATTTATTTGCCCTTATCAACTTTATTGGTGTGCATGAAGTGAAGTGAGTATGGAAAAGGAGCGAATACTCTACCAAATTTTAGTGGAGGAAGTTGCAGTAGGTTGCTCAGTGCATTGATTGCTCAAAATGCATACAGTTTAACCATGTGCAAAAATTTTTAATCATTTTTATAATCTCTCTGATTCTACAATGGAATGAGGCTCCTAGACCTAGAGCTGATCTCTGGACGAATGATTATAGTTTGGATTTCATTTCCTTTTTGCTATGCAGGCTGTATCTCACAGATCTATAAATGTATTGTCTAATTTCAGCCTGTAGAGTGAAGGTAAAAAAAAAAAAAAAGACATAAAAAGCAGATGGTAAGATTTAGCTAGGTAATAGCAAACCGGATAACTTAAAGAGAATCTCCAATTTGCAGGAATAGAACTAAAATACATTAAAAGTAACACTTGGCTTACGTATTCATGCCTCTTCACATGACAGGTCTGCATGATTAATCCCAGATCCCTATCACAGTTTTTAAAAGCCAACTGAGACTTTGTTAGATGCACAGAAAGTACTAAGAACCCAGATATGTCAGCAGCAATTATATATTGAATGACAAGAACGGAAATCGGAGGCATTAATCTAAAAATAACTTCCATAGCACTTTAGATTCTTCGTTTGAAGCCATTGGGTTAGATGAAGTAATTGTCGTGTTAAAGGAACTGTTCAGTATAAAAATAAAAACTGGGCAAATAGATCGGCGGTGCAAAATTAAAAAATGTTTCTAATATAGTTAGTTCACCAAAAATATAATGTATAAAGGCTGGAGTGACTGGATGTCTAATATAATAGCCAGAACACTACTTCCTGCTTTACAGCTCTCTTGGTTTCCACTGACTGGTGACCAAGCAGTAACCAAACAGTGATTGAGAGGGGGCCACATAGGCCATAACTGTTGCTTTTGAATCTGAACTGAATGCTGAGGATCAATTGCAAACTCACTGAACAATTATGTCCCATGTGATCCCCCTTTAAGTCGCTGACTAACTCAGAGTTAGAGAGCTGAAAAGCCGGAAGTGGTTTTCTGGCTATTATGTTAGACATCCAGTCACTCCAGCCTTTATACATTACATTTTTGGCTAACTAACTATGTTAGAAACATTTTTTATTTTATTTTGCACAGCCTATCTATTTAACCAGTTTTTATTTTTACACTGAACCGTTCCTTTAAAGGAGAAGGAAAGGTTAAAACTAAGTAAGCCTTATCAGAAAGGTCTATATAAATATACCAGTAAACCCCCAAAGTAGTGCTGCTCTGAGTCCCCTGTCAAAAGAAACACTGCATTTCTTTCCTTCTATTGTGTACACATGGGCTTCTGTATCAGACTTCCTGCCTTCAGCTTAAACCTCATTGCCCTGGGCAAGAGCATGCTCAGTTTGCTCTTCTTCCCCACCCCCCTCCCTTCTCTACTGTAATCTGAGCCCAGAGCAGGGAGAGACTCAGGCAGGAAGTGATGTCACACCATGTTAATACTGCAGCTCCTATCCTAAGCAAACAGAGATCTTCTAGAGCTGTTTACTCAGGTATGGTAAAACATTCTACAGAATAAATATAGCATTCTAGCTTGCACTATTGCAGCTAATCTATTGGCAATAAAATGCCTCCGTAGCTTTCCTTCTCCTTTAACACTGCCTTTGGTAACCAGCAAGGTTTTCCCCACCGTATTGGCTTCCTCCCTGTTTGTTTATACCATATTCCCATTTTCAAAAATGATTTCCTTTTTCTCTGTAATAATAAAACAGTACCTTGTACTTAATCTAAACTAAGATATAATTATTCCTTATTGAAGGCAAAACAAGCTTTTTGGGCTCACAAAGCCCCCCGGCATGAGCTCATAACAAGGTTACAGCTATAAATGAACTTTCGCTCTAATGCCCACTTTTATGGTCAGGTGCCATCGGTACATGAGCCAAAGTGGCCTTCAGGATGGTCGCTCTCATCTGCTGCATTCCTTTAGGGGTGTCATACCCCATGCTATAGGAAACACTGGTCTAGAACAATTTCAAGCCTAGGTTCTTAGGTTTATAGTATGTAGCTTCCTTAGATAGGATAGGAGATCCCTCATCAGTTGTGGGAAGGGAGAGCTATTATGAATTACCAGTGGATGAAAAATAAAACTCTGCTTATCTTTAAATAACCCCCTTCAATGTCTGTCCATGTTCAAATCAAGATCAAACTGAATGAAGTAAAATGGAACCCAGGGGAGAGAGAAATCTTAATAGAATTCATCCATTCTACTTATAGCTCATCAGATGCAAATGGTGATCTTTATCCCAACTCAGATGCAGATGTGGGCAAAGGACATGGCAAAAGAATGTATCACGGCTATTTTTTTTCTTTTTGCTCCACATATTATATATTAGAAGTAACAAGCTCCAGACCAAGTTTTCTGCTTTTCTTCAAGGCTTGTGTCAAAAAAATGAAGGGGACCTTTAAAGCTTCATAATAGGAGAAGAAACATGGCCATCATGTTTAGACTGTATGTCCATATATGTCCCTGTACCGTATCCAACCAATTCACCTGGCGAATCTCAGATTTCACAGTTCGTTTCACTTTTAGTATTCTTCTCAAATCACACCAAAATGCCTTCTTCCTTCTGGCCCTGGCTGAGGATTGTGTGAATGTGGCTGGTTCTTGGTTTCTGTTCTATGAACTGAGGGGTTTATAGTTGTCAACTTGCATTGTAGTTTTAAATTAATTATTATTTTATTCTTATTTCTATTTCAGATTTTAACAGAGCAAGTTTGCACCCAGGTTGTGCATAAGCCTCACCCAGAGCCAGATTCAACAGTAAAAATCCAGAATCCCAGTAAGTGTTTTTTGCTGTTTTTTATATTAATGATGACGTTTTTTACACCAGGAAATCCAAACAAAATGTGCAAGGTCCACATATGTCCCTCAAAAAATATGTACATTCAATAAAAAGCCTGTTATTTATTCAATGTAGGATCTTGTCAAATAATCTCAAATCCATCACTTTTATTTGATCCTATGACAATCGCTTGTGGGAACTGCTCCTAATAACAGTGTTATTAAGCTTGGCAGATCATTTGTTAAATCCATAGTCTTCATTATGATATGTAGCATAACTGAATAACACAAGATTCTGTCACTTATATTTAACTTCTCTTATATAATTGTAAATGTCCTTTGCTTTTAGTGATTCTGAAGGTGGTGGCAACACTGCTAAAAAATTCCACCCCAAGCTCAGAGCTAATGGAAGTACGGCGCCTGTTTTTGTCGGATATGATAAAGCTTTTCAGCAACAGCCGGGAGAATCGACGGTAAGGAAATACTCTTCTCCAATAAAACATATACAAAAATATGCATATGAATGTGTATTAATAAACCGCTCTTTATAATACAGGTATAGGATCCCTTATCCGGAAACCCGATATCCAGAAAGCTCCAAATTACAGAATGGCTGTCTCCCATAGACTCCATTTTATCCAAATAATCCAAATTTTTGAAAATGATTTCCTTTTTCTCTGTAATAATAAAACAGTGGCTTGTACTTGATCCCAACTAAGATATAATTAATCCTTATTGGAAGCAAAACCAGCCTATTGGGTTTATTTAATGTTTAAATTAATTTCTAGTAGACTTAAGGCATGAAGACCCAAATTACAGAAAGATCCATTATCCGGAAAAACCCCAGGTCCCGAGCATTCTGGATAACAGGTCCCATACCTGTAATTGCTCACTGAGGAGATTGTTGGCAAGTGCTTGTTCATGAGACAAGAGTAACACTATAACAGTGCACTGTTACTGTTTTCCCCAGAAACCCCAAAACTCTGGGCTGCTCAGATTAGTGGTTTGATACTGGTTATTAATCTCCGATGTAGATATTGGTAGCAGCTGGTGAGCTACAGGTTCCTCATGTCATCTCTAGCCATGAGCTGCTTTCCTTTCTGATCATGGACTGAGCTACCATTGCTAAGGAACTACAATTCGTTTCTCCCTTTCCATCTAGTTGGGCGGTAGAGACATAACATTATAGTTGTAGTTTTATGGATTCATTTGGTTTTCATATGAAATGTGACTGTTATCAAGGCTCTAACTATAGATGAAGCAGATCCTGCAACTGCTGGGGGACCAGAGAGGAACTCGCATATAAGCAGTTTCAATAATTAGGGGGACTCTAAAATAATTTTGCTGTGGGGTCCAGTAACTTCAATTCCACCACTGCCTGTGGCTTATATTTTTAAATGCATCAGTTATTTTAAAGGAGAAGGAAGGTTAAAACTAAGTAAGCCTTATCAGAAAGGTCCATCTAAATATACCAGTAAACCCCCAAAGTAGTTCTGCTCTGAGTCCCCTGTCAAAAGAAACACAGCATTTCTTTCCTTCTATTGTGTATACATGGGCTTCTGTATCAGACTTCCTGCCTTCAGCTTAAACCTCATTGCCCTGGGCAAGAGCATGCCCAGTTTGCTCCTCTTCCCCCCTCCCTTCTCTACTGTAATCTGAGCCCAGAGCAGGGAGAGACTCAGGCAGGAAGTGATGTCACACCATGTTAATACTGCAGCTCCTATCCTAAACAAACAGAGAGTTTCTAGAGCTTTTTACTCAGGTATGGTAAAACATTCTACAGAATAAATATAGCATTCTAGCTTGCACTGTTGTAGCTAATCTATTGGCAATAAAATCCCTCCGTAGCTTTCCTTCTCCTTTAAAGAGTAATTTGAGAGGTATATAAAGGTGGGTTAAAAGAAAAGCGGTATTTTATTATAGTAGTGTATTTTCTTCAAGGATTAATAGTATAAAGGAGAAGGAAAGTCTTCTTGCACTTGGGGTGCCAAATATTAGGCACCCCCAAGTGATTGTATTTACTTATCTGAAACCCCGGGCCGGTGCTCCTATCAGCAGAAAACTGGCCCGGGGTTATACCAGTGAGCACCATGGAGTGATCCTCTTCAGTCTTCCTCTTTCTTCACGCAGTTTTGCACGCGCAGTAGAGCAAAAAGCCGAACTTTAACTAAAAAGTCGACTATTTCATTCTACTGTGCATGCGTCTGCCCTGAGAAATTTGAAGAAAGAAGAAGCTGGTGCAGTTTTCTGCTGATAAGAGCACCGGAGTTTCTGGTAAGTAAATACAATCACTTGGGGGTGCTTAACATTTGGCACCCCCAAGTGCAAGATGACTTTCCTTCTCCTTTAAGAGGTTTAGGAGGTTGTCATGAGCACACCCAATATCATATACAATAAATAGCCAATGGGATATATCTGTTATATGAGTTCGTACAAACATAGTGCTGCCTTAAACTGAGCAAAAAAAAATTGAGCTTATTGACTTTATCGATTATGGGAGAAGACATGCAAATGATTCCTTGTGTTCCTGTGACCAACTATGTGACCAGAACCGCTGATTTCAGAGATTTTCAAACTTACACATTCAGTCTCCTTTATTCTCATCAATGTAATATATTGAAATGTGGCTTCTGAGAGGGGGTTGGACATGGAGAGCAGCCACGCAAAGAAACCGTCAAGTTTAGCATACCCCATTACCCCGTTATTGCTGACACCAGGGATTTACTAACTGCAACAAAAATGTCTGACAGTTTACTTGCAAGTTCAGACAGGCCGTCAGGTGGCGTTGAGGTTCATGATCTTTTAGTAAATATTAAGACAGAAATGCAGTAATGCAGTAATCTTAAATCAAAAGCTATTCCCATAGAAAAACTAAATCATTTTCATTCATATTTCTAGCCATGTCAGAGCACTAAGCATAGACCTGACCTTGCCAAGTTATGTTTTCCTATTAAGTACCATTTCTGCTGTTATTTATTAATTCAATGGGTTTATTTAGCATTAACATGAAAATGAACTCTGTCTACATTTTATAGTGTACTCTAAAGAATACATTTTCCAATTTCTGTTCATAGTTATCATTTTTTGATAAAATAATGTATAATGTAATTTTCCTATTTATTTCTAGGTGCTTACTTCAGTGCTCAGTGTGGCAGGACTGGATGTTTTCCCTTGGTTACATTAATCCTAAGAGTTCGGAGGAACAGAAGATTACAGAAATGGTGTACAACATTTTCAGGATACTTCTGTATCACGCAATCAAATATGAATGGGGAGGTTGGAGAGTCTGGGTCGATACCCTGTCTATAGCACATTCAAAGGTAGTTTCTGAATTTTACTTGACTTTATTAAGAAGCGTTGCTCCCAGAGTCCTGTACCTACAGTTAGCCGAACCGATCTGGTGCCATCTTGTGGCTCACGTAAATCAAACCTGCAGCTAGAGATCAGTCATACCATTTATAGAAAAAAATAAGGGTCACCAGCATAAATGCTAAGAAAGATAAGGGACATGAAATTCCATCTTAATAGAATATTTATTGAGCTGCTTAATAATTTTGAGAAAAACATTTTCTTTGACGCCAAAGATATGTTTTATTTCTTAGATGATTTCTTGTTACCCCCATGTCAGTGCACTTGAAGTTGCTTAAAGGGGATATATTGTCAGAGCACCCTAAGCTAACAATCACTTATTTAATTTTTTTTCTGCTGAATGCTGACAAATCATTTCCTAGAATTAACAGTTCCCTCATTTTAATCCATTTAAAGAGCTTTACTTCAGATACAACATGAGTTGTATTTATTAATTAAAGGTGCTAGAACCCATTTAACAACCACTGCTGTTAAAAAGAGGGTTGAATTGATAAAATTTGAGGCATGTTTGTCTTAAAAATTTACATGGCAGTACATGAGAGTGGTCATCGAAAGAGAGAATTGCTTTGTGTTCTTGTGAATTGATTTCTGAAATGATGCCCTGCACTCTGTTTCTAAATTTGCTATATATAAGTTTGTTTACATTGTATAGAGAATCATGGAGAGTAATAATATACGATGACCCTTGTGTTTTTTTAAGGTCACCTATGAAGCTCACAAAGAGTATTTAGCAAAAATGTATGAAGAATATCAAAGACAGGAGGAAGAAAACATCAAGAAAGGCAAGAAAGGAAATGTCAGCACCATATCTGGCCTTTCCTCACAAGCAGCAGCTGTCAAAGGTGGACTAGAGCTTCGAGAGATAGAAGACCTTTCACAGAGTCAAAGCCCGGAAAGTGAAACGGATTACCCCGTTAATACTGACACCAGGGATTTACTAATTGCAACAAAAATTTCTGACGGCTCTCTTGCAAGTTCAGACAGGCCGTCAGGTGGTGTCCGCGTGGAGGTTCACGATCTTTTAGTTGATATTAAGGCAGAAAAGGTTGAAGCCACAGAGGTAAAACTAGATGACCTGGATTTATCTCCTGAAACTCTAGTTGGCAGAGAAAATGGGGCTCTAGTAGAGGTAGAGTCACTATTGGATAATGTTTATAGTGCTGCGGTAGAAAAACTTCACAATAATGTCCATGACAGTGTTGGTATTATAAAAGAAACTGAAGAGAAGGATGGACCTTTGATAACTTTAGCTGATGAAAAAGAACAAACTACCCCTAATAATACCTCATTTCTTTTTGATAAGATGACAAATTCTGAAGACAAACTCTTACCTGAACTGTCTAGTAGCAACCACATTACCCTTGCAAATGTTCAGGATGCCCATGTGCACCTAGGTGTAAATGACGATCTTGGTCTACTGGCTCACATGACCGGAAGTATGGATCTCACTTGTGCCCCAGGTGTAATTGGGGACAAGGATTTCAAGATCCATACTACAGCCGATAGCCTGAGCAGCATCTCTGATAGGGAGTTGGCGTCTTCTTCAAAAGGTCTCGACTACCATCAGATGACTTCTACAACTCTTGAGCTTGAGACTTCTGGGAGTAGATCCAAAGGTAATATGGATACGAGTAGCACGGTGTCAGATACAGAGAGGTCAGATGATGGCAGGGAACTGGGAAAAGAAATCAAGAAAATCCAGACAACTGCTACTACTACACAAGTAAGTTTGCTTTGTTTACCTGTATCTCAGTGTTGACATATAGAATGTTCCAATCTGACTATTTTGCTTGTTGCAACAACAATTGTGTTGTTTTTGCGTGTTTATGCCTTGTGCATTTTAACTGGTAGTTTTTTGTAACACCCTGTATTCAGCCAAACTGTAAACGTATGAGTTGAGCGCAACCCCTACCGAATATTATATATATATATATATATATATATATATATATATATATATATATATATATATATATATATATATATATATATATATAATTTTTTTTTTTTTTTTTTCCCATACGTAAAATATTTTTGTATGTTTTTTACTGGATCCACTTATAGTCAAGAGTCTCTGTAACAATATGCAAACAAGTCAGTACAGTTACATTACTGTAAATGGTTGGCTCTGCTAACTCATTGCAATTATCCTTCATGTGCTTGTGTTGTTTTCATCAGCTAATCATGTATCTAACAGAAGAGGCATTTTTTTTGTTTTTACTTAATTAGTGTAGAGTGCCATAAATAAAACACAAATAAAGCAGTATAAAATTACTATTTACTTGCATATGTTACTCCTCTTCAGGGAGCTCTAAGGATCAGGATATCCCAGTGGTACTACAAATGGCACAACGTTTATCCCTTAGGACTAGAGGAAATGAAACTACTTTAGAAGCAAAGGGAAATAATGCAATAAAGGCAAAACATATATTATAGTCATACGATAACTTATCCAGCCAAACAGTTATTGATCTTTACTTCAGGTTGACTGTTTAACAATGTCTACAAGCATCAGATATTCATTCATAATTGCAAGTGAATTGATATGTAAAATGAAGGTTTAATTGTATTTGCAGCCTTTGGTCTGAATATTTGTGATGCAAATGGTTGGTAGTATTGAAAGGGCATAAAATATATAGGGATGCATCAAAGATAGGATTTAGCTTGGGATTTGGCAGAATCCCAGAACTTTTACAAAGGATCTGATTTTGGCAAAAAAAAGTGTACAGCTGGACCAAATCCATGGTAGTCATAACACAGTGGTTTGTTCACAAATCATGTAATGTTTTTAACTTTGAATTTGCAAATCAGATTTGATTTGGTATTTGGCCAATTTTATTTTTCTTCTGACTGATTTTATTTCCCTTCTGAGAGTATTTGTTTCTTTCTTGCTGCCAGTTAGGTGGGAAATATGGTGGTGCCTTATATAAATCTTCCATTCACTGGCTCAAGCCTCTTAATTAAACTGATTGGGTGAACTGAAATCTGAAGTTTTAATGGTATGAGAACACAGACAGAACAGAACAGAAGATGGCCCTTTTGAACTTTGCTGCACAGCTCTGCAAATTTAAAACAGATTTGCAGAAGGGCAGGGAAATACTTTGGACAGGGAGCTTGGGGCGTGAGCAGTGAAGGACGTCAATGGTTTAGTTCTCCTTTAAGGTATGAAGATCCAAATTATGAAAAGATTTATCAAAAAAAAAAATCCAGAGTCCGATCATCCTGGATAACAGGTCCCATACCTATAATATAAATAATATATTCTTAGGTTATGGTTACAGACTATTCCTTATGCAATGTTAAAGTGTAAACCCTTTGTCCAAAATTGTGTGACTTAATGAGGAATAGAGCTCTCTCCCCATGGGAAATGTACTCAATCTAGCAGACAGAACTGAAAAAACTTCGAAATTAACTCTCCCCAAGTGTCTTGGAAATACATAAATGTATCGCATCTATTCCATGTGACAAGCTGTCACTTGTTTGACCTCTGAGAAACACTTGAAATGGTAGAATGAGCTATCCCACATAGAGAGCAATTCTTTCTTCTCTACCTGTAGGCGCTGAAATGCTCAGACACCTCTTGAACAGCAGCTGCCAGCTCCAGCCTCGACTTGCTTACTGACTCTAGAGACCTTGTTACTGTGATTTAGGACAGTAACAAAGTGTGGTTGCTATGTATACAGGAAAGAAATTATAAATGCTTGTGACTTTATGTGGTTTCTTAATATTTATGGTTATTGTAAGTTACAATCTCTGATAGAGAACAGCCACAATCATTGTCTATAAATACCAGAGCTGTTTATCAGGAAGCCACTGACTCAATAGAAACAAATATACTGTCTCTATTGATCTTTGGAAAACAGCATAGTTGTAGGAGCTAGCTAATAAAATATATAAAAATGTGGATGTGTGTAACAGGATCATTAAATGGAATAGTTTGTTTAGACATCTACATCAATAAGTTGATGTGATATTGTATCGGTATGTTGAAGGCCACAATTATAAACTCTGTTGGGATCTTATGGTGTTGCCTACATTTGGAAATAATTTCAAGGGACCCTGTACTGCGCCAATGCTTGAGTTTTACACTGAAGTTTGAATTTAATCCACCGTGAGTGATCTCCGCGATGTTTGATTTCTTTTTCATTATGTTCCGTATTCCTTACTGAGAGTAGATACTGCCAATTACAGAGGCCCCTAAAATGCCTTGAGTTTACGGAGTGTGGCTGTTTGTGTGATCTCCAGCATTAGTGAGAGGCAATGAAACCTAGAGGTCATCAAGACCACTTAATTAAGCCGTTGAGAATGGAGGACACCACAGAGCAAGCAGAAGATGGCTGTGATTAGAAAATCAAGCAACTACAAGGACTGGTGATTAGTTGCCCCTTGGGAGGGAATTTTGGCAGCCCCGTCCATGCACTATTTTTCGGTCTTGCCATCTAGTCTGCTTATGTCTATTATAGATACAGCAGTGAAAATAAGCAACGAAAACATTGTTTTTCTCAGTAAATATATTTCCAATAGGGCTATTGACATCAAATTTACACCAGATGTCGATAGGAACCTAAGTAATCCACACATGCACAGAACTCAAAACAAATAAGTCCATTAATGAAGTTATGTGTAGTAAAGTGGAATGACACAGGGAATAGTTATTGAACAAATGAAGAAAAGGAGGTGTAAAAGGGCATGGAAAGCAGAGAGACCTGCTCAAATCTGTCAGTATTCACAAAGCAATGCTGCCCCTATAGTTGAAAATTATCATCTGGTTTAGTCCTAATTGATGGCCTATAAAAAGATTTCTCACAGAGGAATCACACAAGAAGCATCTCATGATGGGTAAAAGCAAAGAGCTCGCTCAAGACCTTTGCAACCTAATTGTTGCAAAACATACTAATGGCGTTGGTTACAGGCGTATTTCTAAGCTTCTGAATGTTCCAGTGAGCACCGCTGGGGCCATAATCTAGAAGTGGAAAGAACATAATTTCCCCCTAAACCAGAAGAGTTATTCAAGAGCCAAGGATCACTCGCAGAGAGCTTCAGAAAGACCTTGAATTAGCACAGACAGTTGTTTCAAAGGAAACAATAAGTAATGCACTCAACCGGCATGGCCTCTATAAATGTTCACTGTGCAAGACACCACTGCTGAAGAAAAACCTTGTTGAAGCTCATTTAAAGTTTGCTGCACAACGTTTGGACAAGCCAACACAATTCTAGGAGACTATAGTCTTGTCAGATGAGACCAAAATGTAAGTCTTTGAATGTCATTGCACACACCATGTTTGGAGGAGAAATGTTGCTGCACATCACCCCAAAAACACCATCCCAACAGTGAAGTTTGGAGGTGGGAACATCATAGTGTGGGGCTGCTTTTCAGAATATGGTAGTGACAGACATCATATAATTGAAGGATGGATGGATGGAGAAATTTACTGGGACATTTTTGATAATCTGCTGCTGTCTACCAGGATGCTGAAGATGAAACAAGGGTGGACATTTCAGGAAGACAATGATCCCAAACACGCAGCCAAGGAAACAGTTGGTTTCAGAGAGAGAAAATAAAGCTGCTACAATGGGCCAATCAATTGCTGACTTGAATCCAATTGAAAATTTATAGAAAGAACTGAAGATCAGAGTTCATAGACGAGGCCTTCGGAACCTTCAAGATTTGAAGACAGTTTGTTTGAAACTGGGCCAAAATCACACCTGAGCAATGCATGAGACTAGTTTCTCCATATAGGAGCCGCCTTGAAGCTGTCATCACCAACAAAGGCTTTTCTACTAAGTATTAATACTAAGTATTAAATACTGGAAGCATATTCAATACTTGTTCCCTGTGTCATTCCACTTTACACATAACTTAATTAATTGACTTGTTTGTTTTGAGATGTTTTGAGTTTGTATGTGTGGATTACTTGGGTTGTTACTGACACCTGGTATAAATTTCATGTCATTAGCCCCATTAAAAATATATTTTAAGATATTTATGTTGACATGAGACATTCAAACCTCCTGTTAATTTCCCCATAGACGTGACGATTCTTCTTGCCAAACGACCGATTTTAGGGAACTCCGACCAATCCTTCAAAATTATCGTGCGGTTAGTGGGATTCGAACAATCGTACATCTTACAATTTTTCGGCCGACATCTGTCAGGAAATTGATTGGCCAGGTCAAAAAATCTTTGTCGGTCCCAGTGCAATCTATGTTTGCAGGGCCAAGCCGGCAGCTCCCCTTTGTTGTCCTGGCAAATTGGTCTTTTTAGTTGATGGTCAATTCGTATGATCGTACGATCGTTCCGAGAAAATCGTGGTCTCACGATGAGGATCGGATCTTTTAAAATCTCAACATCTATGGCCAGCTTTAGGCTGGAAAATATTAGACCTGAAGCAAAGTTGCATATCTCCCATAGCTTCATATAATCTTGAAAGCTGTTCATCCTGCGTGTTTCCAATGGATGGCTGTTTCTTGCAGAGCAGGGTAGTATGTTTGATTTCAAATGTGCTACACTACAGTGTGGGTTCAGGAGGTTTTGTTATGATCAAATGAAAGGGCATCTTGAGGTTCTTCAGGCTTAAGTCGCTGAGTCATATTTTATTTTTTGACATTTAATGTGCTGTGTAATAAATTCAGTGTCGGCAACAATGCAAGCCCAGAAAGCAGGAACGAGCTTTTAAATATAAACAGTAGAAAGCTGTTTACCCCGAGGTGGTTGCCAGATCAGATTTAAACCCCCAAATAATCTGAAAATGAACTTAATGATACACATTTTGTAGACAAGGCAGAAAAGATGCTGAGAATAGTAAGAGGACAGAAGGATAATGCTCTAGTCTTCCATGCCGTTGATGTAATTTGTTTCTCCCTGATCACTGAGCAGGAATACTTCACGGAAGGGCTTCTCACTGTTTAAGAGCTGCGCCTGTCGCTAGGCAACAAATTGAATTTCTGCTTTTAACTTTGGAGGCGTATTGATTCAGAAACATAAATGCTTAAACGCATTTACTAGGGAAGTTCTAGGCCACCTAGGTTAGAGGTTGCAACCTGCAATCCTGCTGTTGCTCTTGTTGTCCTGGCAAGGGGACAAGCAGAGGAAAAAGCCACTTAAAATACTTCTACAGTTAGAAATGTATACTTCAGAGTATAGACATCAGAGATGGTTCAATCAAAGGCTAATAAATACAAGAGTCCTCTGCACTCAACCCATTATCAATACACTCAAGACAGAGACATTCCGTACACACTGCTACCGAAAAACGCCTTACCCTTCAAACAAAACAGGGACTGTCCGTCCATATATTGCAATATATCTAAGCTGGCCAACTACGTCAAAGTCATCCCATATCTGGCCAGTCCCACGCTCAATTTTCATCTGACTCATCAAGAATCAATCAAAGGCTATCAGGAGTATGCCTACAAGATATTGCTTTCCATTTTCCAACTTGTGGCCATCCAAAATGCATCTTATCATTCATGCAAGATTGTTGCAGTATAGAATTTAATGATGTAATTAAATAACAAGCCAAAAGGCCATGCACAGCCCCCTTCCCCAACCTCGGGTCCTGGGAATGCCCTTAATCCCCTGTATAGAGTGACTGGTGGCTGCCATGACTTGCCTCTTCATTTCCAACTTCTGGCATTGGAAACTGTATCATGCTCACTGGAAGTTGGCTTTGTGCGTCCGTATGTATTGTATTCATTTCATCATTGCTTGGATATTTTTTCTAGTCCAAGATGATATCCAAGCCCTTCTAAGGGAAGGAGGAAATCCTCTATCACAACATCACAGGCAGGGCATTCTGTTTGGAATGGGATTAAAAAAAATCTGTGTTCCATTGATGGACCTTATATGTTGCTGAATGTATATTAAGGCTGGAACAGTCTATTGCATCTATTGCAATTTTGTTGTTACCCCAAAGCTTTGAGGGCCCATTGAGCATTTTGTTGGAGGCAATTACTACATTTTGTGATGGAATTGAGAAAAGAGCATCCCAAGCCACTGATTTTCATAGGGCCTGCTAAGGTTTTATTCCACCCTAAACTGAGAATTCATCTGCCCCAAAAAAAATAACTCCCTCCAGGGTCAGATTAGAACTAGTCACCTCTTGCTACATCTTTTAATTTTTTGTAAAATGTCTTCAATGCGAATGGGCATAGTGGGAAAGGAGTTTCAAAGCTAAAGATGTGAAAACACCGGGTAAAGTTGTTAAGGTCGTTGTGTCCCAAGCTTTATTTGGTTACTGTTTGTTACCAGATTACAAACACAACTTTTATGGCGTAAGTGTCCCAATTTTCAGTGGAAAGGTGTTACATTTTTTGCTTGTGATTGACATTAGAACTGTCTGGGCTCATATAACACTTGTTTTGGAAAGATTGATTCTGATCGATCTATGTTGGCAGCAAACATAATTAGCTAGCAAAGTGAGAAATACAACATTGAGTATTGCTTTAAGTCCCATAGTACCTTTTGTTTTCACCTGAAGTCATGCAACGGTGGCCCTTGCTGTAGGACAACACCGATCATGTCTCCCAGAGCCATGTTAATGGGAATATCTTTTTAAGGTGAATTAATATCTAATGAATTTCATAGTGGGCTCTTAATTTTGTGTTCTCTGGTGACCCTTAAGTCCAACACTAAATATATGTTCCTCAGGAGACAGACTCTGGCTTTCTACTTAATACTCCTGGTTTAGTAAATGGGGGATGCTTCTCTTACTTGTTTATACTGCTGCTCCTCTGGGAGAATATTGACATTTGAATCCTTGTTTGGCTTCCATTATCCTTCCAATGTTTCTAAAACAAATATCATACGCAAGCTCTTTATTAATGGCTCCTGAGCTCAAGAGAGCTTTTAACGCCAAATATGTTTAACCTTAATATACAGTTTTAACCCCTTTCATAGTTTGTGAATTCTTCATAGACTCAGAATTCCAGAATAGCAGTAGACTTCCAGCAGTGCACGGATTTCCAATACTGGTTAAAAAGGAGAAAATTGTAGTGTAGGCAGCATTAATTAGCAAAGCAGGGATTTTAATTAATTCCTTTGAGAGCATTATTTTCTATGGTTCCCTTAGGTTATCTCTTTTTTCAGTGCCAAATTGAAGGTCTCAACTAATGAAATCTTTGTTACTGTATTGTTCATAATCACATATCTATTAAATTCTAGTAATCATAGCGAATATGAATAACTCTCATCTTTATCAAGGACGCTCACCCAGTTCTTGTACCATTCTGTAGCTTTCACATGTCAATCCTAGCACCCTACTTTGTCTCACAGTTGGGTGCTCTGTTTAAATCCCATGTTTGTAGTTAAGACTATAGAAACCAAAGATTGCAATCACATACAACTTTAGCAGTAAGTCCAAATAATGCTTCTGGACCTTTATCAGTAATCATGTTGTTCAAAACATTATACTGCCCCCCTGGTATTCCACTGTCAAGACGAGAGACCATCAAGGTAAGGACTATGGAGAAAGCAGATGCTGGGAAACAGGCAAAAGCCTGCTACAAGGGAAGGAAGCCGAACATGGCAGGTTCTACTAAAGCAGAATATTATTCAGGTAAAATTCAGGGTTCACCAGAAAACAGGCCAAGAAACAAACTGGTAGTAACGATGCTGCATTCACTCAAGAACAGGCTCTAGGTAGACCTACTATCAGGCAATTGCATACAAGTTCACATTGTACTCAAGCCGGTGCTCTGTTCCTGGTTAGGCTTGATAATGTCTTCATCTTTGTGGGGTGTGTTCATGATATTCCAACCATGTCTCTTTATCATTATAATAAACTTTTAAAAAGTACATTTTTTATGATTAATAAGAATATTTCCGTTGGTGTTATTATAGTCTGTAAAGCCTTCATGTATTAACACTGCCCAGTATTCTAGAACATTTAATTATGACTTGTCCCTTTTTATATTGGTGGCTCTGTCTCCAAATCAGCCTTATAACAATAGATCTGATGTAGGTTCCATTAATTCTTTTCACACAATATTGTTTAGGCTGTTCAGGGTCGAGCACTGAATCCGCATGAGCGAGACCTTCGGGTTGACCTGGGATTCCGTGGCATGCCAATGACAGAGGAGCAGCGGCGCCAGTTCAGTCCTGGTCCACGTACGACAATGTTTCGTATTCCTGAGTTCAAGTGGTCTCCAATGCACCAGCGGCTCCTCACAGACTTGCTCTTTGCTCTCGAGACAGATGTTCATGTTTGGAGAAGGTAATGCAAAATAGTTTTCCCATTTTCATGCAGCATTTTGCAAAATACTTGGTTTATACATTTTTTTCAATGCTATAAAAGCAGTGTGTGCTTCTAGCTTGGCGTTTTTATAGAGAGTAAAGGATTAGAAGCAATGCTCAGAGATGTTCACTGAGGCAAATTATACCTGCTATTTCCCCAAACGTATTTGGAATGGTACATATTGGAATAAGCTATTTAGGCTGCAACCGTCATTACCAACACAAGTGCCAGTACATCAAAAATTGACACTCCAAGCGTTCTGCTTTGTGATCAAATACTGTAGTCAAATAGAGCTTATTTCATCATGATGTTGTCTCCTGGAGAAGGCCTGACAGAAGCTTAAAGGGATCCTGTCATCGGAAAACATGTTTTTTTCAAAACACATCAGTTAATAGTGCTACTCCAGCAGAATTCTGCACTGAAATCCATTTCTCAAAAGAGCAAACCGTTTTTTTTATATTCAATTTTGAAATCTGACATGGGGCTAGACATTTTGTCAATTTCACAGCTGCCCCAGGTCATGTGACTTGTGCCTGCACTTTAGGAGAGAAATGCTTTCTGGCAGGCTGCTGTTTTTCCTTCTCAATGTAACTGAATGTGTCTCAGTGAGACATGGGTTTTTACTATTGAGTGTTGTTCTTAGATCTACCAGGCAGCTGCTATCTTGTGTTAGGGAGCTGTTATCTGGTTACCTTCCCATTGTTCTTTTGTTTGGCTGCTGGGGGAAAAGAGAGGGGGTGATATCACTCCAACTTGCAGCACAGCAGTAAAGAGTGATTGAAGTTTATCAGAGCACAAGTCACATGACTTGGGGCAACTGGGAAATTGACAATATGTCTAGCCCCATGTCAGATTTCAAAATTGAATATAAAAAAATTTTCTCTTTTGAGAAATGGATTTCAGTGCAGAATTCTGCTGGAGCAGCAATATTAACCGATTCATTTTGAATTTTTTTTTTCCTGATGACAGTATCCCTTTAAGTTACTGACGCATAAAGCGTGACTCTCCTATGCTCATTGTGTAATGAGTGGAATCCTCAGGGAACACATTCAGGTTTTTAAATGTTTTTTTGCTGTTCTGTCCAGCCCAGATCTAAATAGAACAGCAGAGGAAGGTTCTAAGTTACACATACTTTAAAATGTAAATGTGCTCAGAAGGGCATTTGGAGTAATTCTTCATTGAGTTGTGTCCAATGGTATTTAACCCCTAAAAATGTTTGTGCACATTTATAAACAGGCCCATTAGGCCTTAGCCCAAAGTACTTTTGATCTACTTTCACAGACTGGTTGTCTTTATAAAGCTTTATATATAAATGCTGCTGCTATGGGTTTTTTTTTATAGTGTAATATTTTCAGTAAGTGTTCTTTTACGGTTTCTGTTTATGTGCCTGCTTTCCCACTGAAAGTACTAAATTAGAGCAGGTTGCCTGCTTGAATTAACTTCAAATGCTCTTTAGGCTCTTAAACAGAATATTTTGACTGTAAACACTTTCTTTTTTGTTAAAGCAGGAGTTTAACATAGTATTTCCACATATAAAGTAATTGACTTCTATCCAATTACTTTCTATTTTCTACTATTATATTTTCTAAAATGAATGAGCTTATATACTTCATCTCATAAAAGTTGTGTACGCCTGGTTGCCAGCTGAGAAATGGCAGCAACATTTTTCTTTGCACTTTACATTGTAAACTTTAAAGAGCTTGTGACCCCCCCCCCCCATTTAGCTACTGTAATCCTTCAGCTGCAATAAAACTATGTCAGCTGTGACTGTGACAGCTGTTCTGTTGGACACTCCTGTATAAACAAACCCCTCCTTACACCCTTTGTTGTGACTGATTTGGCTTACAGATAAGTGGAAGTCCGTTATTCAGGTACCTGGAAGCTGTAAATATTGATTGGCTTCAGTTTCCTTGTTTGCCTTGTTTAGCTCAAGAAATACAGTAACACAATTCCTTGATTTTTGTGATAGGCAAATGTATGTACTGGCCACTGGAAGGCGCTGTTTCTATACACAAATACCCATATAATGATTTTCTATATACATGTCAGTCCAAACACTATGGCAGCCCTTGCTTAGTATTTAATATCCACCTGGATGTGGCTCCTTGTGCAGAAGATGTGCATGTACTGCGGAGCAACTTGATCTTTTAATTGTGTTGCAGACAATGGGGAATGGCACAGACCATTCCTTGGTTCCCTAGAAGTTGCAGCCATTTATCCGTGTGCTAATATGGCAGCCTGGAAGTTACTGGGAGGCGCTCAGTCATGTGCAGGGTTAACGCTATGTCCTCCTCGAGCGAATATATTGCTGTTTAATGTAAACATATCATGCCTGAGTGTTCTGGAAATGAGGAAAAGTGAACATATGCCCCACTGCGGAGATTACATGCACCGCGTCTTTTAACAACTTGTAATTACATCTTTATGCGGCTGCAGCCTGTTTGCTTGGTAATTAGTTCATGTAAAAGCAGCCGCCATATTATTCTAGAGACATTTTTAGGAAAGTGTAAGGATATGGCCTACAGGGCATCCCTGACCTAACTAGCAGAAAGCAGTCACCCTGCCATTGTGCTTAGGCCCTGTGCCGGAAACATGGAGTTCCCCTCTGTAGCGATACAACTTCAAAGGGTTTTATGCTAAGAGAATGCTCCTCACTAGTCTGCAATATTGCCACTGGCACTAACGGGACTTCTTTATTCTCCAGCCATTCAACGAAATCTGTCATGGACTTTGTTAACAGCAACGAAAATATTATTTTTGTTCACAACACAATCCACCTGATTTCCCAGATGGTCGACAATATCATTATTGCGTGCGGAGGAATATTGCCTTTGTTGTCTGCCGCCACCTCGCCAACTGTAAGTACAACATTTCCCTCCAGTGGTCGTATGATAGAATGCAGAATAACAGTTTTCTTATTTATCTCATTCTAGCAAGTAAGGTTAAATTGTCGCTTTACAATACGCATAATTGAGGTTTGCAGGGAATGTAAAGTATCTGCCAACAGAATCACAGTTTGCATGAATAATGCAGCAAACAGCACTCGCCAGCACAGTACATAGAGTAGTTGAATATATTTGTCTGTAATATAGTAGGATATCGTAGGTGTATTCTGCCTTCCCAGCACAGTCCAGCTGTTGGTATAGGACACCATAATGTACTTGTCCCTAAGCCCCTATATACGTTTGATTCCCAGGCTCCTGTTTATCCCTGTAGACCGAGGTAGACTCCCGGCATTCAGTGTTGGTGGAACCTGTGGTTCATCAATACCTTTTTGCAGTGTAATTGTTGTGCAGACAGCTGAGAAATGTAATTGTTGGAATGAGCTGTCTTATATTGTGGTTTGATTTTAATGCTTTTCTTTTTCTTGTATTGTCGTGATCTGTTGTTTGTTTGTCTGTTTCATGTCCAGGGTTCTAAGGTTAGTATAACTGATGTAAGTTTCCGTTTTATTCTTATTTTCTTTT
Source organism: Xenopus laevis (assembly GCF_017654675.1). Classification (NCBI taxonomy): domain Eukaryota; kingdom Metazoa; phylum Chordata; class Amphibia; order Anura; family Pipidae; genus Xenopus; species Xenopus laevis. Next base: position 144,483,505 of record NC_054374.1, on the reverse strand, counting down.
TTTATCCCTTTTCCCCATCCAAGTGCTTTCATTTCTATGTTGGACTTGCTAATCCCACTTTCAGTGTCTGTACAACAGTGCATGCGCTTTATGCCAGACCAGCACTTACACACAAGCCATAACTGCACTTTATCCTGAATAGGCTATCTTCTGCTTCCTTTCCTTAGCACCTTTTTTTCTTCCTTCCTTTCTCTTGCCTTTATTTCCCTTACTTTTTGGCATTCTTTCCGCTTTTTTCCTTATCCTCTGCCTCTTTCCTTCCTTCGTTCCCTCCTTCCCTCTGTCTGGTTCTTTCCTTCCTTTTTTCCCTGTCTGGTTCTTTCCTTCCTTTTTCCCTCTGTCTGGTTCCCTCCTAGTCCTTTCCTCTTTTCTTTCATTCCTTTGTTCCATCTTCCTCTCTGCTTGTTTTTTTCATCAGCCTACTTGCCTGTTAACTATTTCTGAATCTGTCTATTATGTCTTTCTTGTTACCCTTTTCTCATCCTTCTTATACACAACCTATGGACAGTAAAATTACAATGGATGTAGAGTCCCATATACTTTCACCCTTTTACAAATATTCTCATTACCTCCTAAGTCACTGAAATATCATTAGGCCAATAGAGATGCATGTTCCATTCCAGCTTTGTCTGTAAGTAACATGAATCCATTATTTAATCGGTTACCTGATTTAAGTGACTCTGTTTTGCCTAGTACAGGTATGGGACCTATTATCCAGAATGCTCAGGACCAGGGGCTTTCCGGATAACAGGTCTTTCAGTAATTTTGATCTTCATACCTTAAGTCTACTAGAAAATCATGTGAACATTAAATAAACCCAATAGGCTGGTTTTGCTTCCAATAAGGATTAATTATATCTTAGTTTGGATCAGGTACAAGCTACTGTTTTATTATTATAGAGAAAAAGGAAATCATTTTTAAAAATTTGGATTACTTGATTATAATGGAGTCTATGGGAGATGGCCTTTCCGTAATTCGGAACTTTCTGGATGACGGGTTTCTGGATAAAAGATCCTATACCTGTACTGATCTTTTTTATATTATTGGCATAAACTTCCCATTTCTTAGAAGCTTTTGGGGTCTAGCTCTTTCTGAGAATTCATACCTCACTTCTCCCCAAGCTGTAGTGCCATTACACCCAAGCACAACGTGTAGATCAGACTACTGATGAACTGGCCTTCAGCTTTGCATCACTTTATGGAACTTTTTACATTTTAATATTAGAAGGGCTTCTCTATAAACAAATAAAACAAGTATAGTTTCTTGTTTCAATTCTATGATCTCGAGGATGTCCTTTGTCCTATTAGCACTTCCAAGCACCCTTTCAATGAAGTACTACTTTAAGTAGAGTATAATGTCCTGTAACATTTGCTTTATGTGGCTCATTCAACTTTTTTTTTTTTTTTTTTACTGTTGAGCCTGATTCAGATGTAAAAAGAGTTTGGCAGCAACACAAGCATGAAAATAGTTCCTGGGGGTGCCAAATAAGGGCTATGATTGGCTATTTGGATCTGTTTGGTAGTACACCTGGCTTTATGCCACTGTAACTTGCTTCCACGCCCGGAATTTAAAAATAAGCACCTGCTTTGAGGCCACTGAGAGCAACAACCAAGGGGTTGGTTAGTAACATGTTACTCACTACGCACTGGTTGGGGACCTTGTTACTCATCTCTAACCAAATCATTAATCTACAGGACCTTTATATAGAGTAGATAAATACTAATGTAATTTGCTTCTATGTAAACTGAAAAGTGGATTTGCAAACTTGAATCAGTCCTGAATCGCACTAGATAGCAGTTCACTCGGAGGCCATTGTCTCATTATTGTAAAGACTATATCGGGTTTGTTGTAAAGCAGGGTCAGTGCTTCTGTATCTGGTAACAGTTAGCTGATCAGCTGAATTTGATTGAGCCAAAATACTGGAGTTGTAGTTAACATGATTTGACATTTTCTGATGGAGTCATCTCAGTTGACAAAGTAGCTGTTGTCTGCACTGACCAGAGCTGATCATCTGAGTCTCTTGGTCCAATGCCATCACACAGGAAAGTTAAGTAAAACCAAACCCAAACACAAAAGTCATGTGACCTCATAGATCTGGAGAACTGAACATCATGAGTTATTGTTCACATATGATGCATTTGGGTTTGGATCCAGACAACTCTTGTGGATTATTCCATATTCTACCAAATTAAATAAATATACATTTAGTGCACATTTTGTCACATTTCATGGCAAAGAGCTGCCCTTGTACAGGGATGGGGCCTGTTATCCAGAATGCTTAGGACCTGGTTTTTTCTGGATAACTTTCCATAATTTAGATCAGTGGTCCCCAACCAGTAGCTCGTGAGCAACATGTTGCTCTCCAACTCCTTGAATGTTGCTCTCCGTGTCCTCAAAGCAGGTGATTATTTTCAAATTCCAGGCTTGGAGGCAAGTTTTGGTTGTAGAAAAACTAGTTGTACTGCCAAACAGAGCCTCAGTGTTGGTTGACAATCCATATAGGGGCTACTATAAGGCCAATCACAGCCCTTATTTGGCACCCAAAGAACATTTTTCATGCTAGTGTTGCTCCCCAACTCCTTTTACTTCTGAATGTTGCTCACGGGTTCTAAAGGTTGGGGATCCCTGATTTAGATCTTCATACCTTAAGTCTACTAGATAATCATGTAAACATAAAATAAATCCAATAGGCTTGTGTTGCTTCCAGTAAGGATTAATTATATTTTAGTTTGGTACAATTACAAGCTACTGTTTTATTATTACAGAGAAAAAGGGATGCACCAAAATCCAGAATTCTGTTCTGGATTTGGCCAGGATTCTGCCTTTTTCAGCGGGATTCAGCCGAATCCTTCTGCCCAGCCGAACCGAATCCAATAGCATATGCAAATTAGGGGTGGGGAGGGAAAGCGCCTTTTTGTCACAAAACAAGGAAGTAAAAAATGCTTTCCCGTTCCCACGCCTAATTTGCATATGCTAATTAGGATTTGGATTCGGTTCGGTATTCAGCTGAATCTTTCCCGAAGGATTCGGGGGTTTGCCGAATCCAAAATAGTGTATTTGTTTAATCTCTACAGGGAAAAAGGAAATAATTATAAAGAAATTAGATTATTTGGATAAAATGAAGTCTATGGGTGAAGGCCTTCCCATAATTCTAAGCTTTCTGGATAACGGGTTTCTGCAAAACGGATCCTCTACTTATAGTTTGTTAATAAAAAAGTATCTAAGTAGCAACAAATGATGGCATTTCTCATGTCAACAAAAGAAACTGAAGGCCAGATACTTGTTATATAATTCTTTTACTAAACTTTTGGAACTCGTTGACAGTGGGGCCCTAAATCTACACAGTAATGCTATGTATTTAGTCACATAAGTGCAAGACATTTTAGTGGTTTAGTGGCTGCCCTTAATCACCTTAATGTGTACCCCCTGGTGCTAAATAAGTGAAACCACATTTAGATCCTAGAATGTTTAGCTCTAATCACAGTTCCTTTACCATTTTAAACCATTTTCCTTTACTATTTCAAGCCCTAGTATTGAATATATACCCTGTGTTAGTATATATATATATATATATATATATATATATATATATATGGAAAAATAATGCTCAATTTGTCATGATCTATGCTGTGTGTTCCTACATGTCTAATTAGTCTGATTATTCCCAGTCCATATGAATCAGTATATGTTCTTTTAAATGTCTGCATCAGTCTGTTCTGCCTGAGTACATGGATCCAGAGGCATGTACATAGGCTAACACTGTGTCTTTCCTACAGTGCGTGTGTTATTTGGCAAATAAAATTACAATGTCCTTTTATTTCTTTTCACATTAAGACTGAGTTGGAGAATATTGAAGTAACCCAAGGAATGTCGTCGGAGACTGCCGTGACTTTCCTCAGCCGTCTCATGGCCATGGTTGATGTACTTGTTTTCGCCAGCTCCCTAAATTTCAGTGAAATTGAAGCAGAGAAGAACATGTCTTCTGGAGGCTTAATGCGACAGTGCCTGAGGCTTGGTAAGGTCATTTTGGGCAGTACTGACTTCATAGCACCTCTATTATGCCTTCATCCAGCTATCACAGGACACTTGTTTGTCCAGACTTGAATATTTTTCAGCTCTCTTGGTTTCTACTGGCAGTAACAGGCAGTAACCAATCAGTGACTTGAGGGGGGAGCACATGGGTCATAACTGTTGCTTTTGAATCAGAGCTGAATGCTGAGGATCAATTACAAACTCACTGAATAGTTATGTCCCATGTGGCCCCCCTTCAAGTCGCTGACTAACTCAGAGTTATAGAGCTGAAAAGCAGGAAGTAGTGTTCTGGTTATTATGTTCCACATCCAGTCACTCCAGCCTATATACATTACATTTTTGGCTAACTAACTATATTAGAAACATTATTTATTTTGCACAGCCTATCTATTTACCCGGTTTTTATTTTTACATTGTTGTTCCTTTAAGCAGCTTCTGAATATTTGTCCTACACACACAAGTGTGATAAGAGGTTTATAAAGCGTCCAAATAAGATAGTGTTTTTTTTTTTCTTCAGAGTTCAGTTTGAGAATCATGGATGAAAATAAATTGTATTCGAATATAAAGCTCTTTATTGGCGTCACTGCTGTATGCTGAAGCGTTGACACTTGGCTCAAAGTGCTTATTAGGCACAGACTCTAGGTTTACTTAAATAAGATTTAGTTTATCACCTAGTCCTAGATGTGGTTAGATTTATGTTGTAATATTTTTATGCATTCACCAGTCTGCCCATGGAAATTTGCTGGGTGTCCAATTCCATGAGTTGTCTTGTAGGTTCATGTTTGTGGGGAACTTCTTGTTTGTGCCCTCTCTGCATAAAGATGTGTTTTTTTTTTTTGCTTCATTCTATTTCAGAGCTTTCCGACTCTTGTAATGTTGTTGACTGATTATCCTGATTAAAGGGGTTGTTCACCATCAAATTAACTTTTAGTATGATGTAGAGAGTGATATTCTGAGACCATTTGCAATCGGTTTTCCTTTTCTATTATTTGTGGTTTTTGAGTTTTTTAGCTTTTTATTCAGCAACTCCCCAGTTTGCAATTTCAGCAAAAACATTGAAATCCGTATGGAGGCAATACGGGCGGTATTCTATAACATACTAAAAGTTAACTTTAAGTTAAGTTTAAACAGTTAGTGCCACCAATTGCTAAACTATATAAAGAACTCTTGCTTCTGTCTTGAGTAGACAAAAGCTGAAAACTGTGCATGGGCCTTCAGACAGTCCTCTAAGTTCTGCGTCAAAATGAAATGTCTGATAAGTGATTTGACTACATGATACCAGGATCTCAGGGGACATCCCATGATTGCATTTCAATGGCCACTTATTCACAAATATACTTTTCCTCCCCTTAGAATGTCTGCAAATTCCACCGCCTTGCAAAGATCAGCAAGAACAAGAACTATCTGCAGTCCTAGAAGTGGTCACACACCTGCTTCATGAGTTTATTTATAACAGCCCACTCCATAATTTCTATGATAGCTGGTTGTATTCCATACTCCTCTAACTTTTAATTCTCATCTTGGGGAAGTAATGTAAGCACAAAATACTGCTAGGCTTGGTCTGGTGACTCCACATCCCCAAAGGCAGACATACTAATCAAGCCTCCAGCCTTCTCTGTGTGCGGTATAAGGTTACCAAAGTATAAGGTTACCCAAATCATGGATGGTGAAATCCAGAAGGGTTGCACTGATTGTAATTGTGTTGTGTGTAATTTGCATGCAATCACTTTGCAATCAGTGCAGGCCAGCATTCATTAGAAGTACTCTTAGTCATATAATGCTTGATTTCCGTTCCAGTTTGATTTCAACGACATGCCAGGTTAGGTGTCCACTGATGTTAGGAAATACATTTAAGCTGATTTTGATTAAACTTTTTTTAGTTTGTTGTGTAGCTGTGAGAAACTGTTTGGAATGTCGACAGCGGCAAAGAGAACGAGGGGCCAAACCTTCCCTGGGCAGCAGTAAAGTCCAGGACAGCCTTCAGAATGTGCCTGCAACCACCACCAATAAGGTAAAAATAAGCTCCTCAATGAGCCGAGTGTGTTTCATTGGGGCTTTGTCTATAGCAGGGATTCCCAACCTTTTTCACCCATGAGCAACATTCAGATGTAAAAAGAGTTGGGGAGCAACACAAGCATGAAAAATATTCCTGATGGAGCCAAATAAGGGCTGTGATTTGCTATTGGTAGCCCCTATGTGGACTGGCAGCCTACTCTGTTTAGTAGTACATCTGTTTTTTATGCAATCAAAACTTGCCTCCAAGCCAGAAATTTAATGAGCACCTACTTTGTGGCCACTGAGAGCAACATCCAATTGTTTGGAGAGCAACATGTTGCGCACGAGCTACTGGTTGGGGATCACTGGTCTATAGCATAGAAGGTAAAGTACAAGATTGAACTGGAGGCGTGACTCCCAAATCTCTTTGGTGAAGACTATTAAACACTGTCATCCTCAAAAAAATAACACTTGCACTTTTCAGAAGGAATACATTATTGCCAGTTTTTTTAATTCACTTTGTAAGGTGGGATTCCTTCTATAAAAGAATGCATTAAGGTGGCCATACACAGGGAAATCGTCTCGTTTGGTGATGTCGCCAAACGAGCGGATCCCTCCCAGATGTGCCCACATTGCGTTCAGGGCCGGATTTACATTGTGGACGCCCCTAGGCCCACTACCGTTTGTCGCCCCTGTCCCCTCCCCTTTATTCATGCAAATTTTCATCTGGACTGGAGCAATGGGGATTGGCGCATGGGAAATTTAAAAAATGATTGTATCTCCAGCACATCCCCAGTGTTTTTGAACCAATGTGGGTGTGGTTGGGCAGTATGCCACCCCCTCTAAAATCCTGCCGCCCTAGGCCCGGGCCTAGGTGGCCTTTCCACAAATCCGGGCCTGATTGCAGTGGGCAATATTGGGCCGATCCATTCGTGGGCCCGAGGGCCAAACAATCGGTTCAGAATGGAGGCAATACGGGCGGTCGGATCCCGGGACCACATCAATGAACAGATGCAGTCACGATCTGACTGGATTTTTTACCCTGCCCGTTCGGCATCTGCCTAACTTTCAGCCAGATATCGATTGGGGACGCCCGTCCGATGGCCCTACACACGAGCCAATAAGTGCCTGTGACTTTAGAGTCAAATTGGTAATGTTATATGTCCCTTCCCAGGGCAGTACATGTTTAGTAAGGATCACTGACCACTGTTCCACCCATGTCATTGACAGCTTTCTGTGCTACTTCCTGTACAGGTACTGTATGGGATCCGTTATCCGGAAACCCGTTACACAGACAACTCCGAATTACGGAAAGTACATCTCCCATAGACTACATTTTATTCAAATGATCAAAATTTTTAAAAACGATTTCCTTTTTCTCTGTAACAATAAAACATTACCTTGTACTTGATCCCAACTAAGATAAACTGAATCCTTATTGGAAGCAAAACCAGCCTATTGGGTTTATTTAATGTTTACATGATTTTCTAGTAGATTTAAGGAATGAAGATCCAAATTATGGAAAGATCCATTATCCAGAAAGCCCCAGGTCCCAAGCATTCTGAATAATAGGTCCCATACCTGTACTTACATCTTCGGGTTGCTGGTGGATCCCATGTTCTTCATACAGATATAGGATTTGTTATCAGAAAACCTTTTCTCCAGAAAGCTCCCAATTACGGGAAGCCCATCTCCTACAGGCTCCATTTTAAACAATTAATTCTAATTGTTAAAAGTGATTTCTTTTTTTCTATGTAAAATAATTATACAGTAGTTTGTACTTGATCCATACTAAGCTGCACAAATCTATACAGGTGGCAAAACAATCATATTTGTTCTACTTAACGTTTAAATGATTTTTTATAGGCTTAAGGTATGGAGATCTAAATTACAGAAAGATCCCTTATCGAGAAAACCTCAGCATTCGGGATAATAGATCCTATACCTGTATTAATTTATTCCCCCTTCCTGTTATTTACCCTTTGGCTTTGTTGTAATCCCTTTCTTTCCACCCTCTTCTATGCTTAATATATTCCCATTCTTTTTAGGCTCTTTACTTTTTCCCACTCTGTATCCTCTACTAGATCCCTACCTCTTCATCAACAGCTTGTCCCTTAAACCTATGTCCTCTCTGTATTTGTACCCTGATATTGCACATATTGCTGAATTATGTGTCCATGGGTTTGGTGGCTCTTGATTGTGTGTGCAGGGAGTTTGATCTGTGTGTTCCCATATTGTTTCATTACTATGGGAGCATTAGGAACTTTGGCATCAGCTGGGGGATCAAAATGTTGATCTTTCAATAAATATTCTCAATGTTAACATCATGGTGTAAATATATTTTCAGACTCCAGTAGACAGTGTTCCAGGGAACCTTTCGCCAATTAAGGATCCCGATCGACTTCTTCAGGATGTCGATATTAATCGGCTGCGTGCCGTGGTCTTCCGGGATGTTGTGAGTTTTTTTCTTTTCCAGTAGTTTAATCAATTGCTTTATTGTGCTGCTTTGACCCATCTGTAGAATGCATCTTGTAACATTTTAAAGGCTAGTGCATTTCTTCTACAGGCCACTAGACTGCACTGCAGAGCTGCCTGACTGATCTCTTTCCCACAGACCTGTTCACAATGAGCCTTTAAACTGAGCCAACCTTCTCCTTGTTTTTTGTAGTTTCCAAACCTTCCAGTCATATCTATATATATTCACTTGGGAAACCCAAAGGAGGGTTTGAGTATAGTGTATGTGTTTCAGCAGAACATTAAATAACATAGAACATTAAATAAAACCAATAATACACAAGTGCATTAAAACTCATTGGCTCTTGATTTAATAGGTTTTTAATGGTGTTCTTAAAGGCACCTCCTTCCACAGGTGGTCTGTGACTCCTGAAACATTGTATGAGAAACCAGCTGATTAACAGACCCAGAGAAGATATTAATTCTGATACATGGTTTCAAGAATCACAAACCTAAAACAGAAATGGATAAACAAACTCTGCTTTCAGTTGCAGTTTTCTTTAGACGTACCTTTAAAACCAATTTGAATTTCTAAGTAAAGTATATTGGAAAGCTGACGGGTCTTTATTGTGCAAAATACAGATGGGGTCAAGGTTCCCTTTATGTAACATATTGCTGTGTAGAGTCCTGTTAGTAAAAACTGAGGTTGTTCCTATAACCTGAGTAAGCAGACAAGTACAGCTGAGTGCCCGGGCACACAAGGTATATTAGTTACTAACAATAAAATATATATTGTTCCCTTCTAGGATGACAGCAAGCAGGCTCAGTTCTTAGCACTGGCTGTGGTTTACTTCATATCGGTTTTAATGGTCTCTAAATACCGTGATATATTAGAACCCCAGAGAGAAACTGCCAGATCAGCCAGCCAAGCTGCTAGAAACATCAGGCAAGAAATTAACTCACCTACAAGTACAGGTAGGTGGATAGTCTGTTAATCACTGTGTAATCTGGCATAGTCCTATGAACTGGAAGCCCAACATAAACACTGAATAAGCTGGAGAGCACAAAAATGAAGATGCATTTTATATACTAAAAATGTCATGGTGGTGCAAAGCTTCCTCTGTTGCCGACATTTAGGGGCAGATTTATTAAGGTTCCAATTGTAAATTTGAATATGAATTTTGCGAGTTGATTTTTGGTCAGTACTCACAAATTAGAGTTGGGAATAATGCAAATTGGAATTCGAGATTTATCATACCTAGACCCTGAGAACAACTAAAATTCAACTATTCGTCACCTTAAACCTGCCGAGTTTATGTAGAAGTCAATGGCAGATGTCCAGTGACCCATGTGAAGATGTTAATAGCCTTCCTGACTCCAGTTTTCTGGTGGCTCATATTAATTTGAGTTTTAGATATTCAAGTTTTTTCTTAAATAAGATACTAATCGAATTTGAGGTCATTCGAGTTCATTTGAGGTTAAAAAAAACTCTACCATTCGACCATTGTTAAATCAGACCCCTTAGCATTTACTGGTGGCAGTTGCTTATTAGACCTGGACAAACTTTACTCCAGTCACAGCTGATGAGTGAAAAAAAAAGTTCAAACTTTCCAGAAGTATTTTACTAGCTGGTCCAGAAACAAGGAACTCCAGGCATAGACATAGGAATAGGATATTTAACTTCTAATTGAAAAAAATGTTAATGATGCACAAACTATAATTGGATCAGATGGGGACAAATCTTTCACAAGACATTTGGTCCAATTCTACCCCCTGTTTGAGGATTCAGAACAGCCTCATCTCTGAAGAAAATAATTTTATAGTAATAGGAAAGGTTAAATCAGTGGGGGGATGCCAAATGTTAGACACCCCCTCCCGTTATTATAATCAGTCACTTAATACCCCAGGCTGGTGCAGTTTTCTGCCAACAGGAGCGCTGTTCCAGGGTCTTCTCAATGATCTTCTTCCTTCTTCATGTCTGGTGTGCAAGCACAGTGGAGTGAAAAGCCAAACTTTAAGCAAAAAGCCTTTTCACTCTTATGTGAATGCACTGGTCCAGGGCCATTGAAGAACGAGGAAGCAGAAGAAAAACATCACACTGCGGTGCTTGCTGAAAAGTACTCCGGCCTGGTGCAGTTTTCTGCTAACAAAAGCACCAGCTCAGGGGATCAGGTAAGTGATCATAACCTTTACTTCTCCTTTAAAGTAGGGATGCACTGTAAAATCCACTATTTTGGATTCGGCGAATCCTTTGCGAAAGATTCGGCCAGATACCGAACCAAATCCAAATTTTAATTTGCATCTGCAAATTAGGTACTTCCTTGTTCGAGACCAAAAACTCATGCGATTTCCCTCCCCGCCCCTAATTTGCTTATGCAAATAAGGATTCGGATTTGGTTCGGCCGAATCCTGCTGAAAAAGGCGAGTCCCAAACCGAATCCTGGATTCGGTGCATCCCTACTTTAAAGTCACATGATGTTCAAGTGCAAAAAATGCTGCCAATTGACAGATTCTTGAAACCTGGATTCAGTGAATCAGTAGCCGATTGCTTTTGATGTTCCATAGAACCAGCATGCTGCTTTAATTGTAGTTTAGCTAAAATAATTAAATAGAATTGCTCCCTTTTTCTTTAATTCACAGGAGGGTTTAGAGGTTTAAAAATGAAGTGTTCTTGTGTTTGCTGGGATTGATCACTGAGCAGGTGCTGTGGGTTCTGGGCACAAGTTGTTCCGGTCATATGCAATTAATCCCAGACAATTAGTATATGTGAATACATTTACACCAGTCACTTCTCCTGTCTCGTTCCCTCGGGTCTCTTCCACAAGTCAATATCTTCTTAGTCTTGCTGATGTCCGTAAGTGACCTTGTCGGCCACCATGTAGAAGTTCCAGTCAGTGTGCAGATGGTGCCTTTTAAGTTATAATGCCTTTGTTAGTGGTTATGCATTGATCTCATTGATTATTTGGTTGTGTCAAGTGGATACAATGGTTAACAAAATGTTGTTGCATAGACAGAGCACAAGAAGTAGGGTGTTAAAGGGGACCCGTCAACCGAAAAAATTATTCCAAATCCTATTTTATCACGTTGGTCAAGCAAAATGAACTTTAATTACATTATATCAATTATTTGAATCTTGTCTGGGAACTTATAATTCTAGCAAGTAGGCAGAAGCCATTTTGTGGACACTGTTATTAAGACAAGCCTTGTATCATCTCAGAATCTTGTTTGTGCTCCAGAACGGGGGACCTGATGTCCATCCCCATTCACTGGTTACACAATTAAATGGTGGGTGAATAGAGAGGGTGAAATGTGGGGAGAGCAGTGACATCTAGGAAGTGCTGAACTTCTATTATACAATGTCTGGGTGACAGGTCCCCTTTAACAATGCAACATTGATGCTATCAGATACATAAAAATGAAACTCTCTTGTTGGGATCAGTTGTGGGGCACTATGGCAGACCCTGACTGTTTATTATGATAGAGCAGGGATCCCCAACCTTTAAAACCCATGAGCAACATTCAGAAGTAAAAGGAGTTGAGGAGCAACACATGCCTGAAAAATGTCCTTGGGGTGCCAAATAAGTGCTGTGATTGGCCATTTAGTAGCCCCTATGTGGATTGTCAACCTACATTGAGGCTCTGTTTGGCGGTGCACCTGGTTTTTAAGCAGCCAAGACTTGCCTCCAAGCCTGGAATTCAAAAATAAGCACCTGCTTTGAGGCCACTGGGAGCAACATCCAAGGGGTTGGAGAGCAACATGTTGCTCATGAGCTACTGGTTGGAGATCACTGTGATAGAGGAATCAAGTTTCTACCAGGCATGTTGGCAAATCCATTTGGATTATGATTGCAGTTACAGTGATAAACTGGAATCTTCAGGAATATGCAGATTAACTGGGTTGCTTTATTTTACTGATCATTTTCTGTGCATTTGTCTGTTTGTTAGATACACCAGCTTTGTTTCCAGACTTCAAAGAGAAAGAAACCCCAACCCCCACTGAGGAACTTCATTTCGAAAGTTCCATTCCTCACACAGACTCTGGAATCGGAGAAGAACACATTAGCAGTATATTAAATGGAACTGATTTTGATACCAGTACAAGTCCCGATGTCATGGGAGAACTTTTGTCTACATTGTCCTCCGATGTGAAGAAATCACAAGAAAGTTTAATGGAAAATCCCAGTGAGCTGCTGAAACCTGCACCATCAATATCTAGCATCAGCCAAAGCAAAGGCATCAATGTTAAGGAGATATTAAAAAGTCTGGTTGCTGCTCCATTTGAAATTGCAGAGACCGGGCCAGACCCTGTTCCATATCCAGACCCTGCCCTAAAGAGAGAAGCCCAAGCCATTCTTCCTATGCAGTTTCATTCATTTGACAGGTACGGCTGACATCTTGGGGCTCGATGTTATTCTTTTCTTGATTCAGAAATTAGAATTTCTTCTGCAGAATAATAAGCTAATTATTTAAAGGGGATTGTCTTTTTAACAAATGTTACAGACACCGATATATTGCTGTTATTTGCCATAATCCACAAGCTTCCCAATGATGAGAATATACTGAGATTATAAAATCAAACTGGTTTGTGCCCTTGCCCTCAAGTGTGCTTTTAGACTGCTCTCTAAGGCCAATGTAGTATGTGCAAAATAAACTCTTAGGGCTATGGCTGATGGGAAGACATGTTGCCCGCTATAAAAATGCACAGCTGTGGGCGACAAATCCCTTGAAAATGCTTCTCTGCCGGCTATAATTGAAATTGCTGATGGTAACACCCATGCGTGGTTTCATTCTTCTGAAGTTGCCTCGCAAGGAAACTTCAGGCGACTTCCGGATGCGTAGGTTTTACCATCAGTGATTTCAGTTATATCCAGCTGAGAAGCATTTTCAGGGAAATTTCTCAACGGCAGTCATGTATTTTTATCGTGGGCGACAAAATATCCCCATCAGCCATCACCCATTTCCACTAGTAAAGTGCTGCTTGAGGCAAAGTTCTCATGCTGCCTTGTGGCACAAATGGTACTGATTGCCCTAAGAGTTGTGCAAAGCAAAATTCTAGATGACAGATCAGTTACAGTTTAGATAAAGGGTGAGGAGAGCATTCCGAGAGCAAAACTGCTGTGATCAAGTTTTTTAATGCAAGACTTCATAATTACACAATATGTTTCGGGCCTATCTAAAGAGTAACTATTGGGAAAGCGGTAACCCTTAGGGTCAGGGCACACAGGCAGATTCGGGGAGATTAGTCGCCCGACGACAAATCTCCTCTTCTTCAGGGCGACTACTCTCCCTGAACTGCCTCCCCTGCCTTCCCGCTGGCAAGAGTTGAGCAAAGCACGATTGGCACTCGGAGCGATTTGTTTTCCGAAGCCGCCCGAAGTTGCTTCACGATGAAACTTCAGGCGACTTCGGAAAACGAATCTCCCCGAATCTGCCTGTGTGCGCTGACCCTTAAGAGGATTGATGCATCTACACTGAAATGGATTAAAGGCAGAGTGTAAGAACAATCTCTACAATTCCAGATCAGTTACAGGATTGGGAAGACGTGTTTTTTGGTGATGGTAACAGTTTGGCTGGACCAGGGACATTTTTTTATTAATTTTAAATTATTATATTATTATATTATAATGATATTAAAAAGAGAGACTATGTTGTCCCAAATTGGCATTAAAGCAGCACAATGAAGAATACATTAAAAATGAAAACACAATAACAGTGATCATAAGTTTTATTGCCCCTATTAAACTAAAAGGTATTGTGTTATATAAACAGGGTTATATATGTAATTTTAGGTTAATAATTAATAGGCCGCTAGGGAAATAATTTTAAATTCTAGTAGGTAAAATTTACATCTGGGGAGGTAGATACCAGGAAAGTTAAGTCAGACACGCATGGAAAGGAGGGCTCATTTGTCCAGGTTGTTATCTGAGCAGATTTTGATGTGGCCAAGGGAGAGTAAGTAAACAATGTTAATCTTAAAGGAGAAATAAACCCTTTATTAAAAAATAAAAAACCCTACCCCCCACCCCACATAGACCCCCTTCCTCCTCCCCCCAGCCTAAGTGTTACCTCGGGCAAATGTCCCTAACTTTTTACCTACCCCTCGGTGCAGATTCAGACATCACAATTCATGGGCGCGATCTTCTTCAGAAATCTTCGGATTGAGACCGGCATGGCAGCGCATGCTTAGTTGGAGCAATTTTCTGCGTGTGCGCCAAAACTCTTGAAAATTGCCGAAGCGCCGGTCTCATTCAGAAGATTACCGAAGCGGCTGAAGATGACGTCCCGTGAACTGCGATGCCTGAATCTGCGCCGAGGGTTAAGTAAAAAGTTAGTGGCATTTGCCATGGTAACACTTAGGCTGGGGGGAGGATGGATGGGGGTCTATGTGGGGTGGGCTGCAGGGGTTTTTTAATGTTAGGGTTGAATTCTCCTTTAAGTGTTTGCTCCTTGGGCCAGTAAATGGCTTTAACCTGGTGCCTGTTTGTGGGTGAGTTTTATTAGATCAGCCCAAATACGCAGGCTGAAAACAGCCTTTGTGTCCATAGCCTTATGTCTGGCCTATTAGATATCTGCAAAGATTCAGCTACAGTTCCCCTTAATTTCCTCATCTGCTGATGCACTGTGCATTGACTCATATGGTTCATCGGCAGATGAATTTTCTAACCTGCTTGATCTCCCAACCAAGCAGTATTCATAATACATGGACATCAGTCAGGATCGGTGGGCCCGCATACAAGCACATATTGTAAGAAACAACTCTTTTGTGTGTATGTAAGCCAATTGTTTTTTTTCCATTACAAGAACTGGTGGGCTTCAATGTCTTCTGAGGATGATTTAGATATGCACTAAGGCTGGGAATACTTAACAGACAATATATAACATTTTGAAAAAAGTAGAAAACCAAACCGTAAAATTCTGTTTCTCATTTCTCAGAAACGAGTAGCTTTAGGGTAAGGACACACGAGCAGATTCGGAGAGATTAAATAATCCAGCGACAAATCACCTCTTCTTCGGGGCGACAATCTCCCCGAAACTGCCTCCGGCCGGCTATAATGAAAAATCAACCAGCGGGGTGGCACTCGTGGCGCTTCGTTTTCAGAAGTCACCCGAAGTTTCCTCGTGGGGCGACTTTGAAAAACGAAGTGTCGCGCGTGCTATCCTGCTGGCGATTTTTCATTATAGCTGGCGGGAAGATGGGTGAAGGCAGTTCGGGGAGATTGTCGCCCTGAAGAAGAGGAGATTTGTCGCTGGGGCGACTTATCTCCCCAAATCTGCCCGTGTACCCTTACCCTTAAGATTCCCCAGGTTTTGGGAATAAGGCACAAACGCAAGATGAAGGTTAGAAGATTCAGCTAGTTGCCTATTATTCAAGGTGATACAAAAGATAAAATGACAAAATCAAGATAAAAGAAGGCTAATACCCTGCTACAGAAGGCACTTGTGTTCTTAATGTATTCAGCTGTTCAAGAGCTATCGAATATAAATGATGAGGTGATATTGATGAAAGGAGGGGATTGAGGTCTCGAGGGGCACCGATGACGGATTGAACAGAAGCGGCCTTGCTCCACACCTAACTGAGGCCTGTCGTCTTCACTGCTCAAAGCCATAATGGGAGGTGGCAGTCTGAAATGAGTTGCCACGGCAAAGAGTATTATTTTTGAAATGCTTTCACACAAATCACTAGCCCCTGCATACAACTTAGTTTCATGCTTTAATGTCATCAGGAGGCACAAATTGGTGTGTCTAATTGTTTGCCACCTGCCAGCAAAATGAGCTGCCAGCTTGCCGGACGGCTTTGATTGTATGTCAGCCATTCAGCAGATTGAGAGTGACACCATCAAAAATGGCTCTTCAAACTCCAAAGGCCTGCACGGCTTTTTCAGAGACCTCTTCAAGAGAGAGAGAGAGTGTCTCGACTACTTCGTTTGTCAATTAGTTCTCAGTGTATCACTTCCTACCAACCTCGTGTGTTGGGCTTTGTATAATTGCACGATAAGCTGTAGAACTGGAATCTGAGGTTCTGACATGAATAGGTTAGGGATTCTAGGTAATCACTAATCTCATCTTTGTCTTTTTAGACATTATTTAAAGTGTAGCCCTTCCACCCCACTCTTTAGTCAGATGACGGATTTAAACATGGATTTGTTGCGGTTTCAGCAAGAAGTCTCCCAGTTCCCTTCGCCATTCACTTGTTTTGTCTCGGATACAAATTAGAATTTTAGCGTTTGGTTGATTCTGGATTCATTTGTTTCTGTATTATTCGATTTCACTTTTGGTACAAAGGACCAGAAAATCAAAACTCTGGATTTTAAAATTGCTTGAAATGAATTAAACTGCTTGAATTTTTTTGTGGCAAATTTGCAGTTTAAGATTAAACTAGCAAATTTACAGAAAATGAATGTTTCTATTGAGTATATTTCATCAGTCGCTATAAAAAAAAATCTTATTTAAAATAAATGTTTATACAGAAGGAAACATTCTTATTGGATGACTTCCATACTTGCATTTATGTGCTTAGTATATTAATGGATTTCCAGTACAGTTATGAGATCCGTGATCCGGAAACGTCCGAATTATGGAAAGGCCATCTCCCATAGACTCCATTTTATCCAAATTATCCGATTTTTTTCCAAAATATTTCCCTTTCCTCTGTAATAATAAAACAGTGGGGGTAATTTATCAACACTGGGCAAATTTGCCCATGGGCAATAACCCATGGCAACCAATCAGATTGTTGCATTCATTTTTCTACTTGCAGCTGGCTTTAAAAGCTAATCACTGATTGGTTGCTATGGGTAACTTTCCATGAGCAAATTTGCCCAGTGTTAATAAATGAACCCCAGTAACTTGTACTTGATCCAAACTAAGATATAATTAAGCCTTATTGGAAGAAAAAAACAACTATTGGGTTTATTTCATGTTTAAATTAGTTTCTAGTAGCCTTAAGGCATGAAGACCCAAATTACGGAAAGATCCGTTATCCGGAAAAACACCCAGGTCCCGAGCATTCTGGATAACAGGTCCCATACCTGTATACTTTTTTAAAAATGGGCGTTGGTTTTGAGCAATCACTCTCTCTTCAAAGCTGCAAGTTACCAGCGGGGGAGGATCTAGCCCTCAGACAGAAACCAAGGTTCAGCAGACTTCTACTTCAACTAATGCTATTTTGCAGAGATTATTCTAATGGAAAATCAAAATTACAGAAAGATCCATTATCTGGAAAGCCCCAGCTACTGCTCATTCTGGGTAACAGGTCCCATATCTGTATCCCAAATGTATTGATGGCTTGGGAATCTGATTTACTGTATATGACTACAGTCAGGTTTAAAGTCATGACAAGCAGGGTATTTCTTCTGGACCTTCAGACTTAAACTGGACACTAGTGGAAGTAGGTTAAAAAATAAACTTTAATTTCTTTTTAACCCTCCCTTTTCACAACTTGCACCCATACTGACAACGTGCACCTGTTTTTATAATGTGAACCTGACTTGGCCACTTCAGACTAAGCTAGGGTTGCCACCTGGCTGGTATTTTACTGGCCTGACCGGTAAAAATTATGGTTGATTCCAATGTTATTAATAGGGGGAAAAGATAAATATATAGCAAGGCTGGTGTTTTTTTACAGAAAAGGTGGCAACCCTAGACTGAGCTGGCAATGTATTTGTCCATGCATGATCTCAAAACAATGATCTATCCATGTGATCTCAAATTGGTGATCACCTGATTGTGGAGCAAAAAAAATCTTTTGGATGAAGACCACATGGAACTGTTATGTGATGGAAATGCATAGGCCCCTGTTGCAATCCAATCATTAGCCCGAGGCCAAAGAATCCCATCAGCTCCGTTTATCCCATCACCTGTGCAGCCATATTCATGTGCTCATTTCTCAGCCTTTCCAAAAAATTGTGCCTTTCTGTGTATGGCCAAATTTAAAAGAAAATGGAAAGAAAAAGCGGGAAGGAGGTACAGATGGGAGACGTAAACCAATTGTCATCTGACAAGGTTTTCTTATACTGGTGACTTATTGTGTAGGACGATCCTTGCAGGGAAGGGCTGACTCATTGGCTAAAGTGAATATAGTGTTTAGAGAACAATCTGCATAGAATTGCTACAGAAGAAACTGTGATGTCTGACTTTGCTTCACTACATTTTTTTTTCCTTTGCAGAAGTGTTGTTGTGCCTGTGAAAAAACCTCCCCCTGGCAGTTTAGCTGTAAATACTGTTGGAGCTGCCAGTGGTGGTGGTGTTACCCCGAGCACTACACCAAACATATTTGCTGCTACTGGAGCGACTCCCAAGAGTATGATCAATACTACAGGTAACTTCTATCTCCTTACAGTCCCTAGGCCGATGCCATTTGTCACCCCCATCCCCTCCCCTTTATTCCCACAAATTTTCATCATCGGGACAGGAGCAATGGAAATTGGTGAACAGGAAATGTTAAAAACTATTGTATCTCCGGCGCATCCTCAGTGTCTCTGAACTAATGTGGGTGCAGTTGAGCAGCATGCCGCCCCTAAAATTCTCCTGCCCTTGGCCCAAACCTTTCCACAAATTCTGGCCTGAAAAAAGCCCAATTTTGGACATCACTTCTGTGATCAACAATGTCAATTTGCTCTAATAGATACAGCTAATACCTCAAAAATTACCTTTAAAGGAGAAGGAAAGGTTAAAACTAAGTAAGCTTTAGCTGAAAGGTCCATATAAATAAACCAATAACCCCTCAAAGTAATACTGCTGTGAGTCCTCTGTCAAAGAAAACACCACATTTCTTTCCTTCTATTTTGTACACATGGACTTCTGTATCAGACCCTGCTGTAATCTGAGCTATGAGTGAGCAGGGAGCGACTGACAGGAAGTGATGTCACTGCAAGCTAATATAGCAGCTGCTATCCTAAACAAACAGAGTCTAGAGCTGTTTACTCAGGTATGGAAAAGCATTCTAAAGAATAAAAATTGGGTTCTATTTTGCACTGTTGTGGCTAATCTATTGGCAATAAACTGCCTTGGTAGCTTTCCTTCTCCTTTAAAAACAGTTTTCATATAATGCCTCAGACACTTAGATTTGTTTTAATGATTCCACACTGGACAGTATGAAAATACCCTGCTGCCATTTTCATTTTCATAGACACATCTGTGCCTTCCTATAGCATGAAATTAGGCTATAAAAAAAAAAAATGATTTCCAAAGTCACTGTCCTTGTGCAGTCATTAGAAAGGGTGTCTAATTGCATCATTATCTCATTTACATAGGGATTTGTAGAATCAGTTTTTCTCCTTTGGCAAATGGTAAAAATGCATTAGTTGCTTTTGCCCTATTTATATCAAGTTATCAGATTTATCAGCCTTACAGGCTGCATGTGTAATCATAGCAGATTAACAATGTTTTTCATATTTTTATTTGTTTCCCATACACTTAATACAGGGCCATTGGACCCAAATGCATTCCTTGCACTAGGCCTGGTACAAAGTTAAATAGTTACATAGTTAAATCAGATTGAAAAAAGACATCCATCAAGTCCAACCCTTCCAAATGAAAACCCAGCATCCATACAGACACCGCTCCCTATTTTTAATTAAATTCTATATACCCATATCTATACTAACTATAGAGCTTAGTATCACAATAGCCTTTGATATTATGTCTGTCCAAAAAATCATCCAAGCCATTCTTATAGTCATTAACTGAATCAGCATCACAACATCACCCGGCAGTGCATTCCACAACCTCACTGTCCTGACTGTGAAGAACCCCCTACGTTGCTTCAAATGAAAGTTCTTTTCTTCTAGTCTGAAGGGGAGGCCTCTGGTACGGTGATCCACTTTATGGGTAAAAAGGTCCCCTGCTATTTGTCTATAATGTCCTCTAATGTACTTGTAAAGTGTAATCATGTCCCCTCACAAGCGCCTTTTTTCCAGAGAAAACAACCCCAACCTTGACAGTCTCCCCTCATAATTTAAGTCTTCCATCCCTCTAACCAGTTTAGTTGCACTTAGTCTCTGCACTCTCTCCAGCTCATTTATATCCCTCTTAAGGACTGGAGTCCAAAACTGAACTGCATACTCCAGATGAGGCCTCACAGGGACCTATAAAGAGGCAGAATTATGTTTTCATCCCTTGAGTTAATGCCCTTTTTTATACAAGACAGAACTTTATTTGCTTTAGTAGCCACAGAATGACACTGCCCAGAATGAGACAACTTGTTATCCACAAAAACCCCTAGATCCTTCTCAGTTAAGGAAACTCCCAACACACTGCCATTTAGTGTATAACTTGCATTTATATTATTTTTGCCAAAGTGCATAACCTGCATTTATCAACATTGAACCTCATTTTCCAGTTTGCTGCCCAGATTTCCAACTTAGACAAATCACTCTGCAAAGTGGCAGAATCCTGCATGGAGCCTATAGTTCTGCACAATTTAGTATCATCTGCAAAGATAGAAACAGTACTTTCAATGCCCACCTCCAGGTCATTAATAAACAAGTTGAAAAGCAAGGGACCTAGTACAGAGCCCTGCGGTACTCCACTAATAACACTGGTCCAATTAGAAAATGTTCCATTTACCACCACTCTTTGTAGTCTATCTTTTAGATGGTAAAACTAATAGGATTCTGACATGACCTGGTGACTATGTTTAGACGTTAAAATACATTAGTTTAGTGATGTGCATTACACAATTTCCCATTAGTGTGTTAATCTTAGGGGAGTGACATAGAAAAATGTTATGGACTTTTGATTTTCATTACTTTCTTCCCTCAAACCCCAAGTAGACAAAACAATGAAGCCATGTAACGACAAGACATTCGACGGCAGACGGCACTTCTGAAAAAAGAGGGTTTATTGGAAATCCTGCTGTATTCCAGCAGGATTTCCAATAAACCCTCTTTTTT
Organism: Xenopus laevis; assembly: GCF_017654675.1. NCBI lineage: Eukaryota > Metazoa > Chordata > Amphibia > Anura > Pipidae > Xenopus > Xenopus laevis. Next base: position 144,462,131 of record NC_054374.1, on the reverse strand, counting down.
CAGAAGTGCCGTCTGCCGTCGAATGTCTTGTCGTATACACAGTGGGGTCACTGTCTGACTGTGCACCTGATTAGAGGGGAGAGCGGTGAGCTAGTGCGGCCCTTCCCTTTTGTTTGCCTATCAATGAAGCCATGTACCCAGATTTAATGTCAGCCTGAAAAGAACTTTTTAAGGAACTGGAAATGTTCACATTACATCATTTCATTTCTAAAACAATCTGCTGTCCTGGCAGCAATAGTAGTGTCCCAGGGGCCCATAAATAAAATGCTAATGTTGGTCCCTAAAAACCACAGATTGCTTTGAAGAACGCACAATGTGAATCCAGTGCAAAAGTATTTGCCATTTATTTATACCAAGTCTCAACCAGGACTGACTCCTGTGTGCTTGTGAAGAGACTCCATACTGTCCCGTTTTTCATGGGACAGTCCCGATTTTGACTGCACAGTCCGCAGTTCCGGATTGTTACTGAAATGTCCCGACTTTCTCATTGATCTCCTGCACTGAACAGCCACAAAGTTTCTAAAACTCAATTGGCTTTTGGCAGAGATCCCAGAATACTGGCAGGTGCACTTTTGTAATAATTTAAGATAAGCAAAGAAACAATTGTAACAATTTAAGATAAGCAAGTCTCTTCGGGAAACTGGGACTTGCAGCTTAAAGGGCATTTCACCTTCATTAGCAAAACTGTAATAACACCTTAAAACCACCAGAAATACGTTCAAACTTTCCATAACCTGACAAATTTAGTAAAATGGACATGGTAATTAAGGGGCGGGGACATAGAAATGGGCATGGTCAAAAAAATTTGCCTGTTTACATGTGCCAAAACTTTTTTGTCCCTCTCTCTATTTTCAAAATGCTGGGAGGTATGCGTACTGCACTAATACATTTATCCCATAATAGGGTAAGTAAATTAGTTTTTGCCCACACTGAATGCTAATGCACAAGCATTTATAATAGATTTATAATAGATCTTAAATTAATTTAGGTTTAGAAAAGATAAGGTAATTCTGAGTGGATAAACCTACCCATTCCTGTTTTAATGCTATTGCCTTTAGTTTTTACTTTAAAGTGCATTGCTACCTGGGATATGGATGCAATTGACTAACACAGAACTTGAGTGTTAAATCTCACGCTCCAGTCTGGATATTTGATTTGTTAAAACTTTTTCTTTGTCATAGGTGCTGTGGATTCTGCTTCCTCCTCATCCTCCTCATCTTCTAGCTTTGTGAATGGTGCAACGAGTAAAAACCTTCCGGCTGTGCAGCCTGTGGCCCCAATGCCAGAGGATTCAGCTGAGAGTATGAGGTATTGTATTAGTGGATTAACAACGCTGTGCTTCTGATGCTTTTGTATTTTTAGTGTCGGGTCTATTCCCTGGTGTAGCAAGTGGTTAATAATGCAGGGGGTTGGCTTTCTTTGTAAACAGGCAAGGGAGTCCTTATCAATACCATCCAGCATTAGAATGAAATTCCCAGTTTGGGCTCACATTTATAATACAGTAGGGTCTTCATGCAGTTTATCAATGATGCAGTGCACCTCTGTCATTATAGTGTATGCAAACCTTCAAAAGAATGCTGGGTGTTATGAAATGATCTATATTGAATATATTGGAGCATTGGCTTGCTCAGTTATACCTGTCTGGACAGATCATAGTAATGAGTGCATTTCATTTTCTTTCCAAGCAATAAGGTCTATGTTTTGGATTTAAAGGTGGATTTAAAAGTGCTATGACAGCGTCCAGTGGTACCGACTTTCCCTCGATGCGTGGCAGGGTATCTCTATAATCGCTGATTTGCAGTGTGGGGACACACACACAGACACACACACAGACACACACACACAGACACACACACAGACACACACACAGACAGACACACACACAGACACACACACAGACACACACACAGACACACACACAGACACACACACAGACACACACACAGACACACACACAGACACACACACAGACACACACACAGACACACACACAGACACTCACACAGACACTCACACAGACACTCACACAGACACTCACACAGACACTCACACAGACACACACACAGACACACACACAGACAGGTTTATTTGGCCACAGAGAATGCAATCACCTTTGGTTTTGAAGGAGGCCAACTTGGTCTTTTCAGTCCAAGTCAGCAGTTTATTGGCCCGTGCATGGTGTCCACAATGGGCCGACCCCAACCGATATCTGGCCAAATATCAACTCAGCAGGTTGGATCCTTCCTGTCCACTGAGGACCATATTGGTGTGTTGATTTAGTTCTCATCCAACTGGACTGTTTGTCCCTGTGTGATTGGATCCTTGTGTGATCCAATCACAACCAGGGCCAACGATCAAATCAGCCCAATGTCTAGGTGGACAAATCTGGACTAGATCTGCGCTTTTGGTGACATTGGTGAAGCCAAATGAGTGCAAATGGAAATGTATGACGAGATTAAGCTTAAATGTAGGTAACAATACACAAGTAATTTTACATATCTATCTGACTGTTCAGCCTAGAGTCCTGCAGCAGGTCGGGTACCCACAGGTTACCCGCAAAAATCTGCAGTATCCTGCGGGTTGGGGGTAGAAGTTCCGGGTGCGGGTATAGATGCAGGTCGGCGGTTCTTCGGGTTTGCGTGTCACAGATCGGGCCGCATGTCTTCTCAATAGCGATTTTTACTTTTTTCTGATCACGCCTACTTCCAATGATGTCGGATTGTGGGTACGGGTCAAGTACGGGTTCCAAAAAATGAACCTGCGCAGGACTCTAGTTCAGCCTATTGACTGATCCATGTAGTCATCGCAATGTGGCCATCACAGTAAATAGGACATCTAAGATATCGGGAAAAAAGGGGCCAGTTTGTGAGTAGCAGTAGAGTAGGGAAAATCCGGTCTCCTAAAACCCTCCACTCTGCAGCTTACTCTTTAAAGGACAACTATTGCCCTGACCTGTTATGCATTTCTTATGTTAGCAGCCATGTATAGCACTGATGTACCAGCTCCTACAGACAGAACCCCTATGCAAAGACAGTAATGTTTCTTAAAAATCCAATAGTTCACCTGAGTATGATGTAATAGGAAAGGGGCATGAGTTTAGAGGGCACAGTATGAATACTTTGGGTTAATGGTAACTGGTGCAACAGTTAGTTCTTTAGCAGCCACTTAATGACTGAGATGTATAATGCCTGATGCTCAGTTTTTAGAGAGAGACATTTACTGCAATGTAGGGAGTGTGGAATATGTTTTTCATTAGGAGGCAAATACCAAGATTTTGTACAAGATTAGGAAGAATTCTCATATGATCCAATCAGAGATCATGATACATTTCTTTGCCAGGTGGTTAGCAGTATAATACAACTGTGCATGTTGTGTGTGTATTTTATAAAACATTTTGCCTGACAGTTGATTATTCTCTGAAGATCTGCTCTCATTATGCAGATCAAATAAGATGTATTGATGTTATTCTAATAAAGAATCAGCGGAAAGAATTTTCATCACTTGGTGTCAGTATGGCCATACTTTATTTCCCTCACCTCCTTTTTTCCCAGGAATCCATGTCAGTGGAGGAAACGGCCTTTCATGGAGTGAGGGATGTCAAAGCAGAAACTGGGAAAGGCGAACATTAGATATTTCTTTGCTTATTCCCCTCAATATGCTAGGAAGCGGATTAACCGATTCAAATAAATATCTGCTTCGGGAAAGTGTAGTTTAGCAACAGGTCTCATAGACACATTACAGAAATAAAAATAAAGCTTTAGAAAAGCTCACATGGCCACGTTATGTTTTATGTGCAAAGAGCTAATAAAAATGCATGCCAGAGGCCTCCCTATTAGGAATGTTTGGAAAGCCTTTAGTGGGGGTACAAGTTAAGCCTTATTTGTCTTAGTAGAAACATTTTTTGCTCTTGTAATGGGTAACTACAGAGGAAGCAAACCCTGTGGTTGCAGGAGGTCCCAGTAGGGTAGAGGTCCCAGTAGGGTGGAGGTCCCAGTAGGGTGGAGGTCCCAGTAGGGTGGAGGTCCCAGTAGGGTGGAGGTCCCAGTAGGGTAGAGGTCCCAGTAGGGTAGAGGTCCCAGTAGGGTAGAGGGCCCAGTAGGGTAGAGGTCCCAGTAGGCTAAGAGGTCCCAGTAGGCTAAGAGGTCCCAGTAGGCTAAGAGGTCCCAGTAGGCTAAGAGGTCCCAGTAGGCTAAGAGGTCCCAGTAGGCTAAGAGGTCCCAGTAGGCTAAGAGGTCCCAGTAGGCTAAGAGGTCCCAGTAGGCTAAGAGGTCCCAGTAGGGTTGAGGTCCCAGTAGGGTTGAGGTCCCAGTAGGGTTGAGGTCCCAGTAGGGTAGAGGGCCCAGTAGTGTAGATGGATCAGGAGGGTAGAGGGCCCAGTAGTGTAGATGGATCAGGAGGGTCCTAATTAGTGAGCAATGTCTCTCTCTCTCTTGTAGCTGCTTGTATTTGGCAATAAAGCTTTGTATTATATTTTTGTAGACTTAGAGGCACATTTATCAAAGGTTAAATTTCTTCTAATTCATATGAGTTTGTTTTAAAACTCCCTTAAATTTGAATGAATTCAAAATTTAACTTGGGGAAATTTATTAATAAAATCAAATTTTTTCCGAATTTAAATTACCCGAAAGCGCAGGTTTTAGGCGGCGAATGGTTGAATTCGAATTCTTAAAGGGCCAGAGTATGAGAAAATCGAATTCGAATTTTTTTTAAAAAAAATACCTAGTCGAATTTGAGAGTTTTGACCATAAAAAAATCGGAAAATTAGAATTTTCAATTCAACCCTTAATAAATCTGCCCCCTTTGAATCACACCTTATTGAAAAGTCCCCTTATACGGCAAACCCCATGTCTCCAACATTGAAGATAATAGATCCCATGTGTGTATGGAGACCAGATCTCTTATGCTGGAGAACATCTCTCTACTACTGGGTGTTTAGACCAGAAAAAGTAAATGTTTCAGGGTCGATAACGGTTCGCCTGCTAAAGCCAATAGCTTTTTACATTTGTGTTCCAAACACCTGGCTATATGGAGAGTTGATATCAGCAAGTTCCTGTAGGCATGCCAGGCACGCTAGCTGATGGCATAATGTATGGACATATGCCCGTAATGAATAATATATTCTGCCCATGCACCACTGAATATGAGAGACCCCTTGCTGAATATCACTTGCCTGGCATGTAATTAATGCATATCCATCTGGCCGCTTCTAAATGCCTCGTCATAGTGATTGAGTCTTCTCCCTCTTAAGGCTCTATACCTTGTGTATGCATAAGTGTATATTATGATTTATGCTGGTGTAATGTAAAGTTATAAAGAACAGGACTTTTTAAATGTAAAGGTCTAATGCAGTAGAAAGCTAAGCTGCTTCACTCCTATTGTCCCTGCTAGTTCCATATTTTCTAAGAGAATCTTCATAAGCCAGATTCTCTTTTATTCAAATTTGTGTTCTGAACAAAGGACATAACTCTTAAACATTATGGTGTTAAGCAGTGCAAGTACAGTGCATCAGTTATACCCTTCCTGGGTTAATATGAAATGCAGTTATTCAGGGTCTATAAACCTTCTTAAAGGATAAGTAAACCTTTAAAATAAGTGAATATAAAATTGATAAGAATGCTATTCTAAGAACTTTTGCAATTTACATTCATTATTTATTTTCTTTTAATTCCAACATATTGAGGGATACATGTATTGTTAACATGAATGAATTGTGTTACAACATTGCCACCTGCTGGTCAGTTTCCAACTATTCTGACCACCAAGTAGTCAAGGAAGTTGTCAGGAAAAAGAGGCTGCTCTGATGTTCTTCTGCTTAGGAATAAAATTTGAAACCTTTCTCAAATCTTTCCTAAGCAGAAGAACAGCCTCTTTCTCTCTTCCGATAACTTCTTTGACTACTTGGTGGTCAGACTGGTGGGAAAATGACCAGCAGGTGGCGCTGTTGAAACAAAATTCATTCATATTTATAGTACATGTATCCCTTAATATCTTAGAATTAAAAGAAAATAAATAATGAATGTAAAATACAAAAGTGCTTAGAATAGCATTCTTATCAGTTTTACAGTCACTTATTTTAAAAGTTAACTTATCCGTTAATAGTCTATGTAGGGGGGATCAGTTCTTTATTTGTGGTAAGGTCAGAATGGCCTAAAGACATAGGGCAGCAGTTTTTTAGCCTACCTTTACATGACTGCGCTAGTATCATTGTGTAAGGGGTAGTAGACTGGACTAGGAATGCAGAACAGGAATGACCTTGGCCTTTGCTAGTTTTACCCCTACAATCCCTTTCTGCACCTGAACATATCCCCCCATCCCTGATTCATTCAAATGAGATCTCTATGTGTCTGTGAATATCAATTAGTGAGTAACCTAAACAGAATAAATGTATTCTTATTTTTCACAGTATTACAGCCAAACTTGAAAGAGCTTTAGAGAAGGTGGCTCCTCTATTGCGGGAAATATTTGTTGATTTTGCCCCCTTTCTGTCCCGGACATTACTTGGAAGCCATGGACAAGAGCTTTTAATTGAAGGTAAATATTTACTGTTTCTTTTTATTATTGTTCTACCGAAAAATGAATGCGTGTTTAAATAAAATCTTTCTTAAAAACTTCATCTTGCATAGTTGGAGGAAACCCTCTGTGTTCTCATTCATTTTATGTTATTCGAGTTCAGTAACAGTGAGCTGCAGCCCCACAGATGTAGTTGAACTTGTGTTGAACAGGGCATAGCAAGCGCCCTGCCCACTGGAGCTTACGCTCAGAACCTGGCCAAAATATATAGACTCTGCAAGAAAGTCGGCTCTCGCACACAGTGAGGCAACTTCGGGCGACTATAGAAAACGTATCGCCGCATGTGCATTAGTGCAGGCGACTTTTCATTGTAGCCTATGGGGAAAAACGCTGAGGCAGTTCAGGGAGATAGTCGCTCAAAAGACGTGGCGATTAGTCGCCAGGCGACAAAATCTCCCCGAATCTCCTCGTGTGGCACCCTTATAATGAAAGCATACATACATCTGATTGGTTGGATTATTTTTGTGCACTGGGGAAACATTAGAGGATATTACTACCATAGTGAAACGTTCTGTTACCTGGGATCCCGTAGGAAGATGGCTGGTCCACGGAGGACTGGTGGCAACGGGAACTCCTCTATGGCTCCGGTCTTCACTGACGCCCTTTTGGGGCCCGGGCTTTCTGCGGCGGAGACAGCAAAGGAGCCAAGCGTGTTACCAAAGCGTAGTACAAGGGATCAGGCAAGAAGGTAGTCAAGTTCAGGCAAGGTCAGTTCCAGAAGTCAGAGAAGCGAGGTACCAAGGGATCAAACAAAAGCGTAGTCGAGTTTCAGGCAGAGGTCGGTTTCAGGTAGCGAAGGTTCGAAGGTCCAGGAAAACAGGCAGAGGGTCAAACAGGAACACGGACAACCAGGGCTTTTGCGGAACACTAGAAACTGAAGCCAGCTTGGGCAATGAGAGGAGGAAGGTATTTAAGGGAGCAGGAACCAATCAGGAGCAGGTTGAGGAAGGACAGGCACATCAACAGCCAATAGGAGAATAGACGCACCATTATGAGGTCATTACACCTAAGTGTTTTGGCGGGAGGGTCCGTGCGCCGGCGTTTTGACGCCTGCGCCTAAATTGATGCACGCCGGCGTTTATGCGCCGGCGCCTAAGTTGATGCGCGCCAGCATTTAGGCGCTGGCACACGGCGGATGTTACACATAGACTTTATGAAGGTTTTTATTCCTTGTATATATATAGTTGTTCTAGAAAAGCTTATTTAATATGGTCTTTGCTGTGCAAGTAAATGTGTTTATAAAGAAAAAACCTATCCACTAAATCTGGAAAATAGTTAAACTTGATTACTAAGTCCTGAAACTCCAACACTTCCATTTGGCTCAGAAGGACGTCAAACTGCTTCAGCTTTGCCTCTTTGAAATACAATATAGTTCTGCGTATTGTGTTTAACATACCAAGCGGAAGGGTTTCAGAGTCAGAGTAAGCAGTTGTGTGTATGATTTATGAACAAATGCCTTTAAAACAAAAAAACAGCCACTTCCCTGAGCTCCTATCTTATTATGTCTAGTGAAAAAGATATATTGCAACATAAAACACTTATCCTGCATGTAATTTGTCAGCGGCTCAGGATATCTGCTTTTCATTTAGGCTTAAGGCTGATTTCTTAATTGACAGTGTGGCATGACTATGGGTTATTTTAGAAGATTGATGTGTCTTTTAAACTCTTGTTTCATTCACAATATACATCTTTTTCAGGTATTTGCTTGAATATGCCAAAAAGAAAGTCCTTAAATATTTACTTTGGGTTATGGAGGCCTGTAGCGGTACTATGGGAGGCTGCTACCCTACAAGTGATTTGTATATATCAGTACTGAGTGCATAACCCATAGAAACTGTGTTTGTATTTATAAATGTAGAAGTTGTAGATTATAAATTATTATTTGATTTGATTAACATGGGGAATTTTGACTGCTGCTGCTGGTGGAAAACAGCGCTGGTCAAATCACCTTTCTCATCTAGTCAACAGTCCTGCTGTTATGGCTGGCACACATGAGACGTATGAATGGAGGTCTTCAGTCACCACTCCATGTGCATCAGCCAGGCCACTTTTCATAATATCAAAAGCATTAACATGGGCATTGTGTCCACCTCTGTTCTCCATTGGTTGACCGCAGTGGATAAAATGCTGTTTGCGCCATTAACTGTAAGCTTGCTTCCATGTCAAAGCTTCCATGGTTGGTTTATCAATGGTGTGGAAGGTTGCAGAAGATCTCGCCTTTGCAATTCCAGCATTTTAAGGATTTTTTTTCCCTTTTGCAAGTACCAGCCATACAAAAACTAGGGTTTCCTGGATCCTCTCATCTTTAGGGCAGAGACACACACTCAGATTCAGGGAGATTAATCGCCCATCGACAAATCTCCTCTTCTTCGGGGCGACTAATCTCCCTGAACTGCCTCCCGCCGGCTAGAATCTAAATCACCGGCGGGATGGCACATGGAGCACTTTGTTTTCTGAAGTCGCCCAAACTTTGGGCGACTTCGGAAAATGAAGCACACTGATTGCCATCCCGCTGGCGATTTACATTCTAGCCGGCTGGAGGCAGTTCAGGGAGATTAGTCGTCCCGAAGAAGAGGAGATTTGTCGATGGGCGACTAATCTACCCGAATCTGAGCGTGTGTCTCTGCCCTAAGGGGTGGGTGTGTGATGTTCTTAAAAGACCAATAAAAAGAAGCAAAAAGTCCTTCTTTAGAAGAGGTTGCTTCTGTATTTTCCCTGTACTGGATCTTTCCTACATTATAATAATTTTTTTTCATGGACTGCATAGAATAAAACTGCTGTAGAATAAAAATTTAATGCTTCTAAAGTGTACAGACTAAAGGCCTGATATATTACAATTCAAGCTTGCATTTTATCTGGCAATTCCAGAAAATCGTAATAAAATAAGATTATTATTAAATTCAAGTTTTCAAAATTCAATTTCAATAATGAAAAAAAAAATTTCAAACAAAAAAAATATATAAAAAATATCAACAGAGGGTTTCTTTCAATTTTCAAGCCATTTTAAATTTGTAGTTTTAAAAAAATAAATAAAAATAAAATGCATTAATGCAATTATGTGTTGTTTAAGGCAACAGAGTTTTGAGATCTGTAGTAAGTATTTTTTGAAAAAAGCTCAATTTGAAAAGCTTGATCAAGTTTTGCACAGTCTGATTTCATAAAATGCTCAGAATTGAAAATGATTAAATCTGATTTTGTGTATAAGGGGGTAATACGGCACCTGACCCCCTTCTCTAAGGTTTTTAGATGCATTACTAGGTACTCAAGGTCCCCCTTTTAGTTCGTATGTGGTCCATGATGTTTTTAAATACTTAGAGGCAAATTCACTAAGATTCGTAGTTTCGCCAGCGCTCCGCAAATTCACTAAAAGCCGAAGTTGCGCACAGGGGTAGCGTAAGGTTGCGAAGTTGCGCTAGCGTTGATTCGCTAATCGAAGCGAAGTTACGCTAGCGATGGTTAATTTGCATACGGCGCCAAATTCAAATTTCAATGGAGGAATACGTAGAATCACTACAAATGCCTGGGAAACCTTTTTTTTTTGCCCTACACATGTGCCCACTGTATAGTTCAGTTGCCATGAGTTAGGAAATGTAGGGGGGAAGGAGGGGAGCCCCAAAAAAAATTTCAATCTTTTTCAGCCTATCACCCATAATATAGAAAACCTTTTTTTGAAGCAATGCCTATCTAGTCTATTGCGCTTTGCCTGGTCTGAGGTGGCGAAGGAAGTCTAGCGAAAAAGGTAGCCTTCAGTACACTGCGCGGGTTAGTGAATTTGCGTAGTTACGTCCGTTGCGAAAATTCGCCAGGCGTAAGGGTGCAAAGTAACACTAGCGAATTTACGCCAGCGGTCGTTAGTGAATTTGCGAAGTAACGAAAATGCCCAATGATAGAAAATCGACGCTAGCGTTAGGCGCTTCGGCGCTTAGTGAATTTGGGTCATAGACAACACCTATTGGCTTTTACGTGAATTCACTAGATCTTGGATGCCACATTTTTACATGAGTTTTTGTTACATTTATTTATTTATTTTTGCATAATAAATATTGAACGTCCGCGTTTGAAACCCCTAATTCAAGTTCATGAGTTTAGTTTAGCAAAAAAATGTTAATATCAATAAAAAAATTTAATTTGAACACTGATGGATGAGCCCCATACTGTCAAGATGAAAATACTTCCAATACAATCCTATGGAACTTTCCTGGCACTGTACAGAAAATGATTATACAGGTATGGGATTTGTTATCAGGAAACCCATTATCCAGAAAGCTAAGAATTATATTATTATATTAATCAGTAAGCAAAATAATCCAAATTTTTAAAAAAAATATTTTCTCTGTAACCATAAAACAGTACCTTGTGCTTGATCCCTGCTTGGAAGAAAAAGCAGCCTTTTTGGTTTATTTAATGTTTACATAATTTTCTAGTAGACTTAAACAGGTTGTTCACCTTTGAGATAACTTTTAGTAAGATTTGCAATTGGTTTTCATTTTTTATTATTTGTGTTTTTTTTTGTTATTTAACTTTTTATTCAGCAGCTCTAAAATTTGCATTTGAAGCAATATGTTTGCTAGGGCCCAAATCCCCCAAGCAACCATGCATTGATCTGAATAAGAGACTTGAATATGAATAGGAGAGGCCTGAATAGAAAGATGAGGGATAAAAAGTAGCAATAACGATACATTTGAGGCCTTACTGAGCATTTGTTTTTTAGATGGGGGTCAGTGACGCCCATTTGGCAGCAGCAAAGAGAAGAAAAAGGCAAATAATTATAAAACTATCAAAAATAAATAATTAAAACCAATTGAAAAGTTGCTTCGATTTTGCCATTCTATAACATACCAAAAGGTGAACCACCCCTTTAAGGTATAAAGATCCACATTACGGCAAAATCCATTGTCCGGAAAACCCCTGGTCCTGAGCATTCTGGATAATAGGTCCCATACCTGTATTATGTCTGTCTGTTTATCTATCATTTTATCGATCTAATTTTGAAAATATTCAAGTCACCTTCTTAATAGATCTGGACAGGCCGTAATGTCATGGGGGCAGGTCAGTTGGGCGGGCCGGGCTATGATGTAGCTATAAGCAATTGGCTGATCGCCATGTCAATTGAGGGGGATCCTGCCCATTTTTCCTCATTTGGTTTGGTTTGATTATGACCTGGACAGCAGTTCTGAAAACCGGTGTATCCAGGTCAAAATCAGAAGGACGACAAACCTAATTCTAGTGCAAATACAGCTCATGAGCTTAGTATTCCAGGTCTTTTTGACCCTCTTCTTTCATAGTGCCTGATCAACTATCAATGCTTTTGTATAGTGATGGGCGAATTTATTCGGCAGGCGTGAATTTGCGAAGAATTTGCCCGTTTCGCCACGGGCTAATAAACTCGCGAATTTACAGCGAAAATTCGCCAGCCTCGTAAACATTTTGACTCCGGCGACGATATCGACCCCGGCATTAAAGTTATTTTGATGCTGGCGCCAATTTAGGCGACGATAAACGGCAACGATAGTGGACGACTATTGACTTTAATGGGCGCCGGCGTCAACTTTGAAATTCGCTAAATTCGTGGCGAAGCGAAACGGGACAAATTCGCCCATCATTACTTTTGTAGCTCTACCAATGAACTCGACAGTGGAGTATACTAATGGCCTACAACTTTGACCACAAATGTGCTACTTTACATCTGTCTCAAAAGAGAAGAACTTAAGGGTAAACTGTTTTGCTTTTTTAATTAATAATTACTTTTCCAACCATAATGAAACATCTGCTTGACTATTATAAATGACCATTAATATAAATGACAGGACTTAGGTTAGAAACAAGCATTGTGTTTAAATACGTGTGTGTAAATATAAATACTATAAGATACTTTTTTTAATAAATGGCAAAATATTCCACATTGTGAAGCGATTTTCTTTTCTTAAATATGTTTTTAAAGTGAAAGCACAAATACGATGGCTGGCTCTGCAAATTAGGCCAATTTTAAAGTTTCTTTTTCTAAATTAATCCAAGCAAACAAAACATTATAATTTAGTTTTCTGTGCTTGGATTACAATTGATACCAGTTGTGCAAAGGGTTTTTTTTTGGGCTGGTGCAAAGGGAAATCACTCAAAGGAAAACGTAGACAAACCTTGATAGAGTCCAGACAAAATGACTGTGGTATCCTGCTAGACTCCTACACATATTGTAGCAATAAAAATAAAACGGATCAAAACTGTGCTCTTACTTCATATGGATAGGGGGTTTCCTTTAACGCCTTCAGTGCCAGCAGGTAAACACTCAGAATGTTACAGGGAGCCCCAGTGGAATTAAAGGTTAAATGCAATTTAATATGCAACTTCCATTTTTTTCTGTTTATCATTCACATATTATAGAATATTTTTTTATTAATAAGCAATATAACTTACGCATGGATAGTAATTATTTCAGTTAATTATTTTAGTTTAAGGCATTGCATTTATTTCATTGTAGCTGCAAGCAATTCATCCCAGACTGGCTAAGGTCATGCCCTATGTGCCCCATTTAAAGGCTCAAAATTCAAAGTCAATATGACCCTAAAAGTCTACGTACTGTATTCTTACACGGGACTTTGAATGCGTTAACATAAGCGATTTCTATTGGTATAGAATGTTTTTTTTATTAGACTTTTTTTTTTTTTTGGTAATGAAAACACATTTGCTGATCAGAGAACTTTAAACCTGATCTCTTGATTCATAGTTGGAAAGCAGATCACAGGCTCTTATGATACAAACTGATGAATGATCCGAAAGTCAGTCTTGGGGAAGTGAAGTGGAGCAGCCAGGAATAAAATCATGATGTTCTCTGAGTGAAGCAGCAGTGATTCTTCTTCTTTGTCAGTGATTGCCTGGAGTATGGGGGGAAATTAAGCACCCGGTGTATGAGTCCATCTGGCGTTGTATGAGAGCATACATATTATTGTGTATAAGGATATATTTTACAGGTTATGAATGACTTTTGTATATTTTTAGAGTTTGCCTCACTAAGACTTCAGCTCTGATTGGGAGGTACTAGTCCAGGGGGTGGTGACCCTAAAGCATCCAGATGGTGCAGACCTTAATTATCCATCAATTGAGTAGTCTGCAACATTTTGTTTCCTGTTAATCTGCCATGTATGTTGCAAGGAGAAATATATAGACATATATAATCCCCGTCTGCATATGTTGGAAGAACAAATACATAGGGCTCATTTACTATTGGTCAAATACCGAAGGTTAATTAACCCTCGATATTCGACCCTCAAAGTTAAATCCTTCAACTTCGAATATCGAAGTCGAAGGATTTAGCAAAATTCCTTCGATCGAAAAATCGTTCGAACGATTCGAAGGATTTTAATCCATCGATCAAACTATTTTCCTTCGATCCCAAATTGCCAAGAAAGCCTATGGGGACCTTCCCCATAGGCTAACATTGGTGCTTGGTAGGTTTTAGGTGGCGAAGTAGGTGGTCGAAGTTTTTTTTAAAGAGACAGTACTTCGACTATCGAATGTTCGAATAGTCAAACGATTTGTAGTTCGAACCGTTCGATTCGAAGTCGAAGGTCGAAGTAGCCAAAAAAATAATTCGAAATTTGAAGTATTTTATATTCTAATCCTTCACTCGAGCTAAGTAAATGTGTCCCACAGACATATATAGCTCCAGTCTACCTAATTCAAGGCTTTTCATCATTTCTTCCTACCATGTCCATTTGGAGGCCCGCACTCAAGATGTGGCCCTCTAAGGCATTTTTATGGACCTTAGTCTGTCCATTGACTTACAGGTATGGGACCTATTATCCAGAATGCTCGGGACCTGGGGTTTTCCGGGTTAATGAGGCTTTCCATAATTTGAATCTTCATACCTACTACTAGAAAATCATGTGAACATTAAATAAACCCAATAGGCTGGTTCTGCTTCCAGTGGGGATTAATTATATCTTAGTTGGGATCAAGTACAAGGTACTATTTTATTATTACAGAGAAAAAGGAAATCATTTTTTAAAATTTGGATGATTTGATTATAATTTAGTCGATGGTAGACGGCCTTTCCGTAATTCGGAACTTTCTGGATAATGGTTTTCAGGATAACGGATCCCATACCTGTACCACATTTTTAATAAAACATAGGTCCTTCAAATAACATGCAAGAAGTTCAGCACTGCCTTAATTTATTATTAAAGGGGACCCATCACCCAAAATTTTTTTTTCAAAATCCTATTTTATCACGTTTGTCAAGTAAAATTAACTTTAATGACACTATAGAAATTATTTGAATCTTGTTTCCTTCAGTCTGGGAATTCATAATTATAGCAAGCAGGCAGGAGCCATTTTGTGGACACTGTAATTAAAGCAAGCCTTGTATCATCTCAGAATATTGTTTGTACACCTGATGTCAATCCCCGTGCCCTGGCTACACAATTAAATGGCGAAAAAAAACGGGGGAACGTGGAGAGCAGTGACATCTAGGAAGTGCTGAATGGAAAGTGAAAGTAATTGTAATAGGCATAGAGGAGGGGCAGACAATATTTGATTGACAGCTGAGATTTTTAAATGAGCTTACAACAGCTATGAATGCTTTAATAAAAAATAGAAATTGTATTTCATGTTTAATTTGAAAAGGTCTTTTATTATATAGCTTTTTGTGTCTGGGTGACAGGTCCACTTTAACACAGACATGAAGAATCTAGTCTGTTCAAACAGGAAAATCACAGCCTTCTGTTCTACAGAGCAAAAAAGTAGAACATCTCTTGCTTTAGTGTAGACTTTGTAAAAATTCTATGAAAAATCCTCTTCATTTTTCTACTTTTTGAACGTCTGTCCTTATAAATTGTAATCCCTGCAAATTAGTAGTATACTTGCTTCGCTTCGCAGTAAAGAAAATATCCATTATCTGGTTTTAATCAGGAGAAAAACATATTTTATGGCAGACAGCAGATTGTAGTCCTAATTTTTATTGACAAGAAAAAAAAGCACAAAAAAAAATAAAATTTTTAAAAATATCAAATTACTTGATTTTTTTTAAATCTTAAGTCTGGCTTATAAAACTGGCGCGTATTTTTGAAGAAACGGATCCGCACACACAGATTGTTGCAGTCGGGGAGTATCCACTTTTATTTGCCACCAAACATTCAACGTTTCGGGGGGGCACACCCTCCCTTCATCAGGAAGGGAGGGTGTGCCCCCCCGAAACATTGAATGTTTGGTGGCAAATAAAAGGGGATACTCCCCGACTGCAACAATCTGTGTGTGCGGATCCGTTTCTTCAAAAATACACGTTGTTTGGGTGGCCCGGCCTGGTCAACGGAAGGACGCACCACTACTGCAGGATTGGTGAATTGGAGGTGTGCGGTAGGAATCTAAAAACATTATAAAACTGGCGCTCCATTAGCATACGGAGTACTTGTTGCTAAATGACCTAGTGATCCTACTCCGTCAAATTTTGCCTTTGATTCACGGAAGTGCTTGAAGTCAGAATAAGAATTATTGTTTACATATTTCCCTACTCTCAGCGCTGCATGATGTACGACATGGCTGAGATTTGGTTGACATGCCGCTGTAAGCAGACAAGTGGTAACTATTAAGCAGTAACCTGCTGCATGGACTGGGCTGCTCTCATCAACAGAGAAATAAACAGATACTCTTTTAACCTCTGTGCCCTAATGGGCTGATTTATTCAAATTCATGATAAAACTAAAACTAATAAATTTGTCTCCTCATATTGTGAAAGTGCCTTATTTTTTCCCCACTAATTGCTCAAAGGAGAACTAAACCTTAAAAATGAATG
Source organism: Xenopus laevis (assembly GCF_017654675.1). Classification (NCBI taxonomy): domain Eukaryota; kingdom Metazoa; phylum Chordata; class Amphibia; order Anura; family Pipidae; genus Xenopus; species Xenopus laevis. The sequence continues at coordinate 144,445,777 of NC_054374.1, read as the reverse complement.
TGGCTAAAAATGCCTTATTTTATATAATGAACTTATTGCACCAGCCTAAAGTTTCAGCTTGTCAATAGCAGCAAAGATCCAGGACTTCAAACTTGTCACAGGGGGTCACCATCTTGGAAAGTGTCTGTGGGCTCTGAGCAGCTGTTGAGAAGCTAAGCTTAGGGGTCGTCACTAATTATCCAGCAGAAAACGAGGTTGGTCTGTAATATAAGCTGATGCTACAAGGCTGATTATTAAATTCTAACACTAATTGCACTGGTTTATGTTTCTGGCATGTAGTAATTATCTGTATTAATTACTAATCAGCCTTATACTGGGACATTTCTATTGTATGTGTACTGTTATTGTGAGTGGGTCCCTAAGCTCAGTAAGTGACAGCAGCACAGAACATGTGCAGTGAATCAGCAGAAAAGAAGATGGGGAGCTACTGGGGCATCTTTGGAGACACATATCTTTACAGCTAAAGGGCTGTGGTTGCCTTGGGCTGGTACAGAAGCACAAAACACAATGTACAACATTTCTAGCTACTTTTTTTATTAAGCTTTAGTTCTCCTTTAAAGGAGACGGAAGGCATATTTTATTGGGATCCGGGGGTTCTTCCAGCGAGCACCATGGAGTGATCGGCTTCTTCCTTCAAATTTCCCGGGGGAGACACTTACACAGTAGAAGGAAGTAGCCGGCTTCTTAGGTAAAGTTTGGCTTTTCACAAACTTTAGAAGAAGAAGGAAGCCGATCGTTCCGTGGTGTTCGCTGAATGAACCCCCGGCCGGTGCAGTTTTACTGTAATTCTAATTTCCTTTTTCTCTGTAATAATAAACCAGTAGTTTGTTCTTGATGTAACTAAACTGCATGATTCCATAAATGGTGGCACAACAATCCACCAATTTTTATCAGACTTAAGTTATGGCAATCCAAATTATGTTTAGATCCCTTATCTGGAAAACTCCAGGTCCTGATCATCCTGGATAATAGACCCTATACTTGTATACATTGTAAATTAAGTGGCATGTGTTCTCCTTATGGGTGATATAATGCTCTGGGTTGCCTTTGCTGAAACATATAATGCTCTGGGTTGCCTTTGCTGAAACCAGCAGGGATCAACTGTAGTTTTTTTTAAAGATTTTTGTTTTATTCCACTATATTTGCACCTTTATTGTGGTATACCTCAGGCCCGGTGTAACCCATTAAATTCAATGGGACAAACTCAGTCAGCAAGATTTTGTAGAGTAAAAAGCAGAAAAATTCAAGGCTCTTTCCCTCTCTTTAAGCTATAATAGTTATAGTCGGTTACACACATGCATCAAATCATTGCATACAGGAGATTTTACATGGTGTTGGGGTGCGGATGTTTTGCTGTATTTCTATGCCATTTATTTTTAACACAGATTTAGACATATGCCCCCGTTTTTGTAATTATGTTGCCTATTGGTGTTTTTCCCAACGTGAGTGATTACAAGCAAATGAGAAGCTGTACTAAGTCACTTAATAAGGAACAAGGGAAGATAAATGGCGCTGAGGTCTTTCTTGGGTAAATGAAAGTAAATACAGTGTAAACTTCCTGGGGACTGATGCCCATTTATCAGTCGAGCAGTTATCAAACTCTCTGCTGGTTATTCTGTTTCATTCTCTCAATAAGCATCATTAAGGGGCCAACTCACCAAGCTCGAGTGAAGGATTCGAAGTAAAAAAACTTCGAATTTCGAAGTGTTTTTTGGGCTACTTCGACCATCGACTTCGCCTTTGAATCGAAGGATTCGAACTAAAATCGTTTGACTATTCGACCATTCGATAGTCGAAGTACTGTCTCTTTAAGAAAAAACTTTGACCCCCTAGTTCACCATCTAAAACCTACCGAACCCAATGTTAGCCTATGGGGAAGGTTTTTTTGGTCGAAGGATAATCCTTCAATCGGTGGATTAAAATCCTTTGAATCGTTCGATTCGAAGGATTTAATCGTTCGATCGAACTATTTGCGCTAAAATCCTTCGACTTCGATATTCGAAGTCGAAGGATTTTAATTCCCAGACGAGTATCGAGGGTTAATTAACCCTCGATATTCTACCCTTGGAGAATTTGCCCCTAGGTGTCCTGTGCTTAATGAAGAAATCATTGGAAGTGCTTGGTACTGCTGGGGAGACTCGTACTTATTTCTGTATATATATCAGATCAAAATGAAGCTGATGATAAAGGAAATGTATGTAGATATTATATGACTTCTTGTGGACTCATCAGTGGAAACAGAATTTAATACAATAATCATATATCAGTAAGCTCAGAATACAATTACATTCACATTAAAGGGCAAAGAGTCAAGGAAGAAGGTCCCTTTCCCATAGATGTAAAGCTGGCCATAGATGCAAAGATTCTATCGTGCGAATCGAGGATTCGTACGATTTTCGGGCCGTGTGTGGAGAGTCCCGCCATTTTTCGTCCGACTGAAATCGGTCATTTGGTCGATCGGACAGGTTTGATTTTGTCCCGACCGTCCCGCAGGAGCCCATTGCACTCTCATCGTAATCTGATTGTTTGGCCATAGGGCCGAACATTCAGATTACCCCCAATATAGCCATGCCTGAGTGGCATATCGGGGAAAGATCGGCTCATTTGGCAATGTCGCCAAACAAGCGGATCTTTGCATCTATGGCCACCTTAAGCGGGCGTATAACTTGTGGACACACATAGAATAAATAATGGTGGCCATACACGATAAGATCTGCTCGTTTGGCAAGGTCGCCAGAATCCCAACCAAAGACAGGACAATATTGGGTTAATCTGCAAATCCTCAATCGGCAAAAAAAATCTGTCTGATTTTTGGCCTGATATCGATCAGGGAGACCCGTCTGAACACCCGATATACGGACAGATAAACTGCCGAATTGGTCTAAAGGATATCGACAGGTTTAATCTGCCCATGTATGGCCACTCTTAGTTATAAATGAGTCAGACTTGATCCCCAGATTTCCACCAGAATAAGAACCAATTAACGGGCTAATTATATTATTGATTTGTGGTAAACTGCCATCTCTCTTTTTATTTTATGCAATCCACAGGAATCTGTTTTTTCCTATTATTCTCTAAATTTAAATTGCTTATGAGTAATCTGAAACACGTGAACTCCATCTGTATATCATGGAAATGGAACGATGGTTCATAATTAGCCGCCACAAAATTGAGTTAGAAAATGCATGCAGTATACGGGGTGAGTTGTAGAATATTCTTGAACCTACACAGCAGCAGATTGGCAAGTGGTATTGAAACTGAGCTGAACAGTTGTTTGCTAACGTTTGTATCATTACATTTTACATACCTTGCAACATTTCGGAAATAGAAAGAGGGATAAAAGTTCTCTCGCGCGTAGCATGGCAAACATTTTGATCACGTCCATTTGTGTGACCACACCCCTTAATTACCATTTACGTTTTATAAAATTTGGCAGGTTTGAACACATTTCTGTGGTTTTTATGTGTTATTACAGTTTTGCTAATGATGGCTAATTGCCCTTTAAGCTGCAAGTCACAGTTTCCCCCAAGAGACCTGCTTATTTTAAATTGTAACAATTGCTTCTTTGCTTGTCTTAAATTGTTACAAAACTATCTGAATGCACCTGTACGTATTCTGGGCTCTCTGCTAAAAGCCAATTAAGTTAGAAACCTTGTATCTTTTTTTCTGGCTGGTCAGTGCAGGAGATCAAAGAGAAAGTCGGAACATTTTTCAGTAACAAACCCAGGATTGCAGGTTGAGCTGTCAAAATCGGGACTTTTCCGCTATAAAGGGGACAATTGGGAGGTGTGCATTTTATAATCCATTACATTGTCTAACATGATCTTTCCTATCTCAACACAGGACTAGTCTGCATGAAGTCGAGCACCTCGGTGGTTGAGTTGGTTATGCTGCTTTGCTCGCAGGTGAGTTATATGAACTATTGGGGTTTTTTTTGGGGGTGATTCTGCAGTCAAATTGATACTTTCACTATATGCAACAGCTCAGAAGCCTTCCACAGTCTAATGATGTCTGTATATATATTATCATTTTACATAAAATGCCAACAGCTGTAAAGATAGTTATACTTTGGTATTTATGACACCTAAGCATTAAAATAATTGCTCACAGAGATGAAAGTCCAGTTTCCGCAAAAAAAGTATCTCTGATATCACAGAAATAAACATCTCTCTAGTCACACTTCCAGGTAGAAATAATACCATATAAATGATATGCATAAACACACTTTTGTCCTATTACTACTTTTAAAAGAAGCTGTTACTTGTAATACACACATATTTATGAAACTGACCAGCATTAGTTTAATGCTAAGTTATTTCCAAAAGTGTATTTTAATTTTGGCAGAATTAAGCTCTGTGTGTATATATATATATATATATATATATATATATATATATATATATATATATATATATATATATATATATATATATATATATATATCAAAAATTTAAATATTGGCACTCATGAAAAATCAGTGATTCAGATGCCTGGGTGCAGTTTTCAACTAATCTCAAAACATTTAGCTGAATAAAGCCGCACATCTTAGGACAAAGTTTGTGTCCAATAAAGATGAACGTAAATTTTTTACAAGTCCTGAGATGTGCGGCTTTTATATATATATATATATATATATATATATATATATATATATATATATATATATATATATATATATATATATATATATACAGTTTGAGCTGGTGCACTTAGAAATCTAAAACCAGCAACTGCCTGCGTGCAAGCTGAAGTTGAAGCCAAAAAGGTTGAAATAAACCACCTTTTTTGATTCTATATATCCGCACCTGCTGTAATTGAAGAGTCGTTTACTGTTTGGCTCCATAAATTATATATATATCTATAAAAAAAATATTGGTATATATTGTTCCGAATTATGGAAAGGTCGTCTCCCATAGACTCCATTTTATCCTAATAATACAAATTTTTAAAAATTATTTCCTTTTCTCTCTAATAATAAAACAGTAGCTTGTCCATTAATTAAACTAAGATATAATTAATCCTTATTTGTACAGGTATGGGATCTGTTATCCAGAAACCCATTATCCAGTAAACTCTGAATTACGGAAAGGCTGTCTCCCATAGACTCCATTATAATCAAATAATCCACGTTTTTAAAATGAATTTAGTTTTTCCCTGTAATAATAAAACAGTACCTTGTACTTGATCCAAACTAAGATATAATTAATCCTTATTGGAAGCAAAAACAGCCTATTGGGTTTATTTAATGTTTAAATGATTTTCTAGTAGACTTAATTATGAAGATCCAAATTATGGAAAGATCCAGAAAGCCTCAGATCCTGATCATTCTGGATAATAGGTCCCATACCCGTGTGTGTATATATATATATATATATACATCTATATATCTATATCTATCTATATATATATATATATATATATCTATATATATATATCTATATATATCTTTTTTATCAAGTGATAAAAAATGTACACGTTCTCGTGTTACTGTTATGTCCAGACTGCTTGATTCCTAAGGCTTCCTTAAAATCAAGCAGTCTGGACATAACAGTAACACGAGAACGTGTACATTTTTTATCACTTGTACAAATTCATTGTACCTTTATTTCAACATTACAATGAAGACCCTCCATTTTTTATTTCCTGATTTTACATTTTACTGGAATTCATACCTTTTTGAGGTCCCAAAATGAATGTGTGTTTTCCTTGAATTCCTTGAAATTAAAAACCCCCTTGAAAAGTTTAACATTGAGGTCCTATAGTAATACCTTAAAAATGCTTAATGCTTCCTTTCATATATTTTATGCAGTTCTCATTCTTCATTCGTGGTGATGTTTGGGTAAAATACAATGATTTATAAGCATATTCTTTTTTATTTTGAATTTTCTTTAAAATAAAATCTGTCAGTCATTTATTATTTCTAAATAATGTATCAATAGGAAACCAATATAGTTTAGAATAGTATTAGGCATGACATGATTCTAGTCTCTCTATTCCTTTTGACTGTTCAGTTTTATTGTGTAATATCTGTGCCTCGGGGCCATATTATCTCCAGTAATTTAAGTATTAATATTTCACCACCTATTTTTACCTTGACAAAATTAGAATTTTATAGTGAATATCCAGCAAGAAATACTCACATATTGGATGAAATAGAGACATTGCTTGCTGGTAATCTGTTACATATGTTCCCTGTGCTTGTTATTTATAAACTCTACATGTGAAAATGAGTTATGTTTCCTGTTATGTGCTTTAAATGACTAGAAAACGGGAAAATTCAGCATTACTTGCTAATTTTATGGTAAAATTTGTTATATTCCTTCCTTCCACTTTATTGCTGCACAGATCTGAAAATGATTGGATTTATTTGAGTTTACTGCTGAGACTAGTGAAATGAAGGATTGTCTTACCTGCTGTTTTCATGCCCATGTATCTCCAGCTGCTTGCTTCTTCCCATAAGGAAACCATTAGGTCCTGTCTCGGTCTCTTCGAGCTTGGTTTAATATTGGTTTGTAAGAAGTTTAAAAAATATAGAAATCCTTGGCAGGAATCCTCAATGTGGTTCTAACTTCAAACTATCTCCTGCACGGCACAAATTGTTGCCTACTGGTGAAGCCCCAGTTTCAAGAGAAAATTCCAAGATGGCCTTTATGTCATGCTGGATTGCGTCCTCCAGTTTTCAAAAGCCTTTGGTTTGAAGAGGAGAATGTTACAGTTTACATGAAAAAAAGGGCCAGTGTAATATGAGGTTTGTGATGGCCTCGTCATCTAATCAGAGGTCTAGCATTACTCATTGCTGGCTCCAGCAGATCCTGCCATTAGTGGCCCAAGAGATGAAATGTTGCCTCTTCTATTGATTGAAGGAAAGAGTGAGAAATTGAAACCCTATTACAGTGCTTTTTTTTCCAAACAACATTTACCAGAACCTTATGTACCCATTGCAGCTAATGGGTTTTCATATTGCATGTTTTGAAGATATAAAGGAGAAAAGTGAATGGTTTTCATTTAAAAAAATATCCAGTCTTTCGTATATATCGAATATCACAGTTCTTGTTGATTCGCAAATAGAAAAATGATACGATACTTCCAATAGGTGTTCTAGCAAGGTTAAAAGGTTGCAGTTTTTGGCTCTCAAGTAAAGGAAGGCAATGATTGCAAGTCTACCGTTACAATAGATATGCTAAATAACCAGTTCTGTCCAAGTTAATTCCAGGGAACGGTGCAGTCGTCTGCTATTTCATGTTCGAAAGGTGGATACTTATCTATAATGTCATAGAAAGTGTCTATGTAGATCGTGGGCATGCTTGGGGCCATAATCTGTCCCTCCTTCCTTCTGTTAAACAGTCCTGAATTGAATTAATAAAACTAGTAGCCCTTTTGCCATTTGGTTGCTTATTACTTGCCCTTTGCAACCAGCTGCCATGTTGGTATAAAAAAAATGGCAATATACAGTAGTTCTAAGGAGCACAGGACTTGCTTTATAACATAGCAAAAAAATAGCAGAAAATTCCATTTTATAAATTAAGGTGGAATAGTGAAATCCAGGTATGGGATCTGTTATCTGGAAACATGTAATCCAGAAAGTTGCGAACCATGGGAAGGCCATCTCTTGTAGACTTTTTTAATCAAATAATTCACATTTTTAAAAACGATTTCCTTTTTCTCTGTAAGAATAAAACACTACCTTGTACAGGTATGGGATCTGTTATCCAGATAGATTGTCTCCCATAGATGCCATTTTATCCAAATATTTAAAAATGATTACTTTTTCTCTGTAATAATTAAGCAGTACCTTAAGCTTGATCTAAAGTAAGATATAACAAATTCTAATTTGGATTCGGCCAAATCCTTCTGCCCAGCCAGACCAAATCCTAATTTGCATATGCAAATTAGGGGAACGAAACCGTGCAACTTTTTGTCACAAAACAAGGAAGTAAAAATGTTTCCCCTTCCCACCCCTAATTTGCATATTCAAATTAGGGTTCGGTATTCGGCCAAATCTTTTGCGAAGGATTTGGGGGTTCGGCCGAATCCAAAATAGTGGATTCCTTGCATCCTTAAAACTACACAAATCCAAATTTTGATAAATAACCTCCTAAATTCTATTGGGTTTATTTAATGTTAAAATTATTTTTAGCTGAATTAAAGTTTGTTGATCCACATTGCAGAAAGACCCCATATCCAGAAATCCCCAGGTCCTGAGCATTCTGTATAAAATATCCCATAGCTGCATTCCTTGTTGGCCATTCATTAATGCAAAGCTATTTAAAGTAAATTAATGCTTCAAAACTGTAAAGAGATACAGTGGTACAATTAATCATTATGCCACTTTTTTTTTTCCTTTCATTAGTTTAATAAGTTACAAGTATTGGCATAATTATGTCTCTTGAAATTGAGTCTCTCCTGTATCTGGGTTTCATTGTCCTTGTATTTCAAGTAACATTTATCTTACGGCTTAAATCATAGCCAGCGCTGCCTTTCTTCTCCAGCCAGTACTATTAATAAAGCACAAGAATATCACTGCAAGCACAAGTAATGCTAAATAGTAACTTTAGACATTCAAAGATTAAAGCTACACTTTTTGTTTTAAAGGACCAGTAACACCAAAAAAATGATAAAGTGTTTTCATGGAATGACAATATATAGCATATCTCCCAACATTTTGGAAATAACGACAATTCCTACGTCGGTCAAGGCATTAAAGTAAATAGGCGTCCGTTTACTTGTCGCCGACGTCGGAATTGTCAACAGCATCAAAAAAACTTTGCCGCCAGCGAATTGTTGCTGCAATTTCACGAATTTCGGCAGAGAAATGTAGAAATCTGCCGTGAATTTGCGACTGCCGAATAAATTCGCCCATCACTAGCTGAAAACGGGACAGTTCGGAGGTATGATATTGTATTGTTTGCTTCAGAAACACTACAATATTTTATATACAAAAGTTGCTGGGTAGCCATGGGGTCAGCCATTTAAAGCTAAAAAAAAATGAGAAAAATCGCAGGATACACAGCAGATAACAGATAAGCTCTGTAGTATACAATCAGGCCCGGATTTGTGGAAAGGCTACCAGGGCCCAGGCCTAGGGCGGCAGGATTTTAGGGGGCGGCATGCTGCCCAACCACACCCACATTGGTTCAAAAACACTGGGGATGCGCTGGAGATACAATCATTTTTTTTAATTTACTGTGCGCCAATCCCCATAGATGATACGAATAAAGGGGAGGGGACAGGGGCGACGAACGGCAGTTGGCCTAGGGGCGCCCACTATGTAAATCCGGCCCTGTATTCTATGGGATTCTATAGAACTTATCTGTTATATACTGTGTCTTTAGTAGTGTTTCTTAATCAAACATAGTGCAGGGCAACAATACATAATATTGTCATTCCATTTCAACACTTTCATTTTTTGGTGTTACTGTTCCTTTAATGAATTCAACATTTGTCTTTTTTATTCATTTATTTTTACCTTGAACCCCATTTTGGCTGGTTAACTTTATGGACCTCCTGTTGAGCTTAGTTTGCTGCCCTGCAGTCATAGGCCTTTTTAGCAACATTCTCATTTTTTCAAACCTTAACTAAAATATCATTCTCTAAAACCAGAAAGATCATGAAATGTATTTAAACATCTGAACTGAAAAAGAGGGAAAAGCTGCAATGTTTTTGAGTTGTCGAACAGTAACCACAACTTTATTTGTATTGTTGCAAAAATATCAGCGTCAAAAACACCCAAAAACCTCTAAAACCACAAATCAAAGAAAGATCTTCCAGTTGTAAAAGGGACATCTGCCATGGACTTCTACATGATTTAGACCAGTTTAGCTGGAGTATTTTTATATTCGGAATTGTTGCAGTTTTGTTGCATAGTAAATCCTGAAAAAGTCACACTTCCCCCCCCCCCACAACTTTTTATTGGATTTTTGGCGTCAAAAAGCTCAAACCAAAAATGTTGCAGCTTAATAGATTAGCCCCATAGTCTGAAAAAGAAAATACTTGCTTTTGAGCTATTTTTGCAAGCTGCATATATGATTAACACAATGCCCTATAATATTAGTAGGACATGGTTCAGTCATCATCTCTTCTGCATATCATGAGAAGGAGCATCATCTGTTGGGGCACCCATCATAAAAAAAAAAAGAAAAAAGAAATGGCCAGAGCCCTGTGCCTGAACCTTTCCATTATTATTGATCTGCATAAGGGCCGAACCAGCAGGCCCTGGTGGACAAGGAACTTTTATGGCCCACAATCTGTTTAGAGACTTCAGAGCCTACTTAGTATCAGCCAACATCATTTCCATATATCCTGGCCCGCTGCATGTCAACAATTGCAAAGCACACTTTCCCAGCATTCAAGTCTTCAGGCATTCACGCTTAAAGCAACTCGTTATACAGCATTTTATTGTATTCTCACATCTTTTTAATTCCCTAGCAGAACATACTAAAAATACTGAACTGAAATTGAATGACAATGAGCACTAGAAACACACATAAAGCCAAGAAACTTTTGGCAGAGCAGTGGCAAGAAAGTGAATCAGTAAACATCAGTAGTGATGGCCGAATAAATTCGTCAGGCGCGAGTTTGCGTTGAATTTCTGCGTTTCGCCACCGGCAAATAAATTCCCGAAACTGGGGTGAAAATTCGTCAATGTCAAAAAAAATTGGACGCACGTTGGAATGTCACTTGTTTCAAAACTGGCGCACGTCAACAATATTCGGACGCCCGTTGAGGTCAATGCGGGCATCAAAATTGATGCAAGCATCAAAATTTACACGGTCATCAAAATTTGCGTTACGCAAATTTTACTTTGTTTTGCAAAATTGCACAGTTTTTCGAGTTTTTCAGTGGAACGGTCCATCACTGAACCCTTACGGTGTTCAGAGCATTGGCATGTTGAGAAGAAGCAGCCTCAAGACCAGTGAGGCCAAGATTTTGGGAGAATGTCTGTTTACTCTCCTAGATACTTTTGGAAGCTGAACTTATGCGCGAGATTGTCAACCGCCATAAAAATGCACAACTACAGGTGATGAATCTCCTGAAAAGCTGCTCCATGTGCAGTAACTGAAATCGCCGGTGTAGTTTCCCCCAGAGGCAGCTTGACACTGCTTCAGTAGAACAAAGCGATGTATTGGTGTTACCTTCTGCAATTTTGGTTATTGCTGATGGAGAAGCATTTTTGGGAGATTTGTTGCCTGCAGTCATGTATTTTTATCACTGGAAACAAATCTCCCCGTCGGCCACAGCCCTTAGGGTGAAGCCCTTAGGGTGAAGACACACGGGGCTACTAGTAGCAGTTACTTGTCATGGCTACAAAAATAGACAATGCTGATAATTTATTGATCACAGTCTCTATGTGGGTTTTAGCAGAGTCAATTCTCAACATTGTCTATAGCAGGGTATTTTCTGGTGTTTTGTAGCCGTATAAAAGTAGCTGCTACTCGTAGCTCCGTGTGTCTTCACCCTTAGAGGCTCATTTATCGAGGCTTGAATTTCAAATTCATGTGAGTTTTTTTTAATTCACATGAATTCGATTTGGCTCTAAATTTGAAAATTCGATTATTTATTAAAAAAATTTAAAATATAAAACCCGAACTAATTGAGATTCAAATTCTACCAAACTCGAAAAAAACTTGAATGTCAGAAAGGCTGCAAACATATTTAAATTGGTCACTGGGCCTCTACCATTGACTTGTACAGTAATTGGGCGGCGAATAGTCTAATTTGAATTCTTAAAGGGCAAGACTTTGAAAAATTTGAAAATCAAATTTGAATGTTTTTAAGAAACTCAAATCGAGTTTGGATAATTACCTAGTTGAATTTGACAGTTTTGACCATAAAAAAAATTTGAATTTTCAATTCGACCCTTAATAAACCTGCCCCTTAAAATTTTGCTCGAAATTCGCGAAACGGCGAAAAATTAGCGAAACGGCGCCGGCGACTCGTTTTTGACGGAGGCACCCGTTTTTTGACGCCGGGGCCCGTTTTTGACGCCGACGTCCGTTTTTTTGGAAAAATTTTTTTTTTTTGACGCCGGCGAATTTTTGCCGCAATTTTTGCGGGCGTTTCGCAAATTTATTCGCTGGCGTCTAATCGCGCAAATTTGCCGTGAATTCGCGCCTGGCGAATAAATTCGCCCATCACTAGTAATATATGCTTAGAACTATGATATAATGTTTTTATATACCAGAACCTTGTTATGAGTTAAGTGGGGCTCTGACTAAATGTTGGAGGCTCGTGCCAAAACTGTCTAAAAACCTTTGCCCTAGGTTTATAACTAGATCTGCAATTAAGATATTTGATGTTTTGTGGGGGCAGGTTCCATCATTCATCTGCTTATAGCTGAAAAATAAATCTTGCAGTGGTTTTTCCAATGACTTAAGACAGTCTAAAGAGTTTCTGTATCGCTTTATACAGTTTTTTTTGCCCATAAGAGGAGGAATCCAGTTTCTGTATACATACAAAAAAGGAAGTGGAAATGCAGAGTTTGTTTTTCTTTCATTTACTACAGCAAATGAAATATGTTTATGGCCCGTACATGGGAAATTCCATGTTAACGACTGGAGATTAGCAAAAATGTCAGATTTTCTCTTTTGCTTATCTGAGCTCCTGAATAAATGTAATATTGCCAGAGGCTCCCATCTGAGGTATGGTCTAAATTTACATGAAATATCAGATTACGAACGTCCGAAGGTACATGTCATAGATAATTCAGTTCATATGGGCGGCTGTTTCGACTCTAAAGGCTATGCAATCAAGGCACCATTACCCAGAGGAATTATAGGTCACTTAATATATGTATTTAAGACTTTGGAAACCCTTGTATGAAGCCATTGGCCATCGCCCCTTCATTTTGCTCCCGTCTGTTCCTTGGATTTAAAACACTTATGTTTTTGTTTGACGACCGCGTCCTCATGATATGCAAAGCATAATGCCAGCATGGGCTGCAAAACATTATCTAAAAATGATTTTGTTGTTTTTTCACATTATGGTTCCCATATGTGGCTTTACAATGAAATGAGTTCAAGAAATGGATATCCACTGCAATCACATTTTGAAGCCCATTTGTTATGCTTAACTGCTTAAGTGCTGGGCTGTCTGTATACAAACATACACAATCATCCACGGGGATGGGAATTTCCAAGTATGCGCTGATTAGTTACCTGTTTAAAAATCTAGTTGAAGGGTAAGAAATGTTGACATTTCCTTTACATACCTTTAGTTGATAAATAAATATTTGACTAGTAAATCACATGTAGATTATTCAAACTCTCATTCGCCAGTAATGATATTGTCATAGTTGGTTGGTTGGCGACACTCATACTACAAAAAGGACCAAGTTTGACCCTTTTTTTCATAGTTTTATGATTAGCTTCTCTTTAAACAGTCTAAACGGACGTTATTACATCGGTGATGAAACAATTGCACCAAGACCACCGTCCTTAAAGAAACCATATCACCAAAAAATTAAAGTGTTTATAAGGAATGACAATATAATGTACTGTTGCCCTGCACTGGTAAAACAGCTGTGGTTGCCTCAAAATAGTTTATATAAACAAGCTGTTGTGTAGTCATGGAGACAGCCATAGAGCACACAATAGATCAGGGATCCCCAACCTTTTTTTACCTGTGAGCCACATTCAAATGTAAAAGGATTTGGGGAGCAACACAAGCATGAAAAAGTCCCTGGTGGTGCCAAATAAGGGCTGTGATTGCCCATCTGGTAGCCCCTATGTAGACTGGCAGCCTACAGTAGACTCTACTTGGCAGTATACTTAGTTTTTATGCAATTTAAACTTGCTTCCAAGCCCGGAATTCAAAAACAAGAACCTGCTTTGAAGCCACCGAGAGCAACATCCAAGGGGTTGGTGAGCAACATGTTGCTCACCAGCTACTGGTTGGGGATCTCTGCAGTAGATAATAGATAAGTTATGAAGAATTCCATTGTATACTACAGAGCTTATCTGTTATCTGCTGTGTATCCTGTGCCTTTTCTCCTTTTTAGCTTTAAATGGCTCCCCCCATGGATACACAGCAGCTTTTTTTATATCAATTATGGTTGATTTTCCCGAAGCAAATAAAGTGTTACCAGTGCAGCAAAACAGTACATTATATTGTAATACGCTTTCAATTTTTGGTGTTACTGTTGCTTTGAGACAACCTTGGTCATCACTATGGGTTAGTGATCAGAACACAATAAATCACGGTCAGTTACGTCCCACTGATGATAATGGAAAGAGCAGCTAGTTGCAATAGAGCGTCCCCAAAATGTACTCATTAGGGCAGAGACACACAGGAAGATTTAGTCGCCAGGCGACAAATCGCCTCTTCTTCGGGCAACTAATCTCCCTGAAAAGCCTTCCCACCGGCTAGAATCTAAATCGCCAGTGGGATGACACTTTGAGCACTTAGTTTTTCGAAGTTTACTCGTTAAGCAACTTCGGGTGACTTCAGAAAACTAATTGCTCCGAGTGCCATCCCGCCGGTGATTTCGATTCTAGCCGGCGGAAAGCCTTTTCGGGGAGATTAGTCGCCCGAAGATTAGTCGTAGGGCGTCTGAATCTCCTGAATTTTTCCGTGTGTCTCTGCCCTTAAAGTGTTAAATAAAGATCTATTATTCTTGGCAATTTCTGTCATTGGTCTCCCCAGTCTGTCATAGCTTTGATGCCGTCTATAGGAGTGAATTTTCAAAACCAGCCATGCTGAAATTCATTTCATGTTTACTTTGATGACTTGCAGATCTGCTTTAAAAAAAGAAAAGAAAAAGTTATCTGAAGGAAGACAGGGCTTTTTTGTTACTTGTAATTATTTCCAGATTTTGTTCAGATGATTTGGTGGATAGTTTTCTTAACTCTCATACTGCAACATCAAAACCGATAAACTTTTCCTGCTTGAGAGGTGGGTAACTCGCAGGAAAATAGGTTATATTTCCCCTTTTATGTTCCTGCAAAATATATATAGTGCAACAAACTATCCAGAATTCCACCTATTTATAACGAATATATAAATTGTGTGGTCCACCCTATGTGGCAGTAGCATTATTCTCTTTAGTTTTATACATAATTGCATTTCTAAATATAAATGTTCCTAAAATATCTACTAATTGTTAAAAAAAAATGTGTTATGGTTAGAGGCAAATTTATCAAAGGTCGAAGTGAATTCGAGGGAATTTTCGAAGTAAAGAAATTTCGAAGTAATTTTTTGGACACTTCGACCATTGGATACTATGACTTCGAATTAGTTTCGAAGTAAAATAGTTTGAATATTCGACCATTCGATAATCGAAGTACTGTCTCTTTAAAAAAAATTTGATTCAAATTAAACCTGCCGAAGTGCTATGTTAGCCTATGGGGGCCTTCTAGAGCAGTTTTCTAAGTCTTTAGAAGTCGAAGGAAAATCGTTCGATTCAAACGATTTAATCGTATGATCGAAAGATTTTCGTTCGATCGCCAAATTCTGTGAAAAATCCTTCGACTTCGATATTCAAAGTCAAAGTATTTGAATTCGATGGTCGAACTTCAAAGTTTTTGGAAGTCGAAGTAAAATCATTCGATCGATCGCTGAAATCCTTTGAATCGTTCGATCAAACGATTTTACTTCGACCGCAGGATACCCTAATTTGATGAAAAAAAACTTTGACTGTGATAGTCGAAGTATTTCAATTCGATGGTCGAATTTCGAAGTATTAGTTACAATACTAGTTACTCGAAGTATAAGTTACAAACCTATTTAATCATCACTTTATCGACCATAGTGGCAAAACCATCAAGGGCAAAAAGTGTTTACCCTCCAAATCCCACTTGAAATTACCTTCAGGCTGGGCTTCCTAGAGTATCTTAAGGGCAGAGACACATGGTTAGATTTGGGGAGATTAGTTGCCCGGCGACAAATCACCTCTTCTTCAGACAACTAATCTTCCCGAACTGCCTATCAACAGAATATGCGTATTCACTGCAGAATGGGGACCATTAAATGGATAGCATTTTAATTACCTTTGATGAAGTAAGGCATAATATCTTCACTATTGTTTAAAACATTCACTAAATAAGATGGTGTAGAACTATAAGAACAATATATTATCACCTTAAAAGTGCATATGTAAAATGTAACTGCCATCTGCTTTCATAACTCCAAACAGAGCCAGACACTCTGTGCCCCATATGTCAAAGATAGCCAAAGCTTCTGGCAAGCAGTGAGTTAATTCACTAGCACTGACCCTGAGCACTCGCCTTAATAAATCCCAGCCTATGTTTTTTTTTTTAATCATTTTACTTCTAGGCATGGTATTAAATTACTAACAAATAATAGCTGAATAGGTGCTTACAGTGTATAGTTGGAAAACAAATTGCTGCTCCCTGTAGTATTGCAGCCCAGGGGCACCAATTAATATCTCCCACATTTGTTTCTCTTTCTCAGCTCACTTGAGTAGCTAACTTAGAGACTTTCTTTGCGACAAAGTTAATAAATAAATATATTAATTTATTTTATTTAACCTTTTTTTTTTTTTGCACTTGTGAACTAAAATGTGATATTTTATCTGTCGCAGCACATTAAGGAAGGGGGTGGGTTGCCATAATGTATAAATGTATTTTGCATTATTTTTCTAAATTTGATATCTTGTATTTTTAAAGTCATATCTATCAAGTCTACATCTTATAGATCTTATAGATACATTCATAAAATGTGTTTATTTAATTCAGTAATTGTGCAAAGCTCCAAATGCTGCTGAGTTCAAAATATCTTGCACCAGAGATACCTCCGACAGAAAAATCCAGCAGTTGAAACAGCTTGGTATTTATGGTATCTCTCAGTACTGGCTAGCGAAATGTTTCGCCTGGTTTTGACGTGAATAAGACGCCCATAGACTGCAGATGGGTGAAACAATTCTAAACGGACATTAGAACGGACACAGCGAAAAAAAAAACTTGTCGTCCATAGACTTCAATTCATTTGTTGAAAAATGTCAGTGAAGCGAAATGGGTCAAATTCGCCCATCACTAATCACAAACGTACTGGGTTACTTTGGTCAGTCTAGATGTAACACTGATTTGTTAGGTTTAAAGGAGTCAGCAAAGCGTTTTAAAAAAGCAAAGTTTCTGCTTTTTATATTTCTAAAAAATAAAATTAAATGAAAATCGCCTGCGGCAATGCACATGCGGCGCTTTGCTTTCCAGAGTCGCCCGAAGTTTCCTCGTGATGCAACTTTGATCGTCTTCGGAAAACAAAGCGCAGAATGTGCACTGCTGCAGGTGATTTTCATTTTAGCCAGAAGGGGGAAGGCAGTTCGGGAAGATTGTCGCACAGAAGAAGAGGAGATTTGTCGCTGGGGCAACTAATCTCCCCAAATCTGCTCGTGTGGCCAGACCCTAAGATATTTTAGCATTCACTGTAGAGGAAACCAGGCTGAAAACCTACACCAAAGAAAAGGGAAACACAATCAGGACGACACATGTCCTCTACTTCGGGGCGGCAAATCTCCTCTTCTTTGGGACGACAAATCTCCTCTTCTTCGGTGCAACTAATCTCCCCAAACTGCCTTCCCGCAGGCTAGAATGAAAAATCGCCGGCAGGATGGCACTCGGAGTGCTTCGTTTTCCGAAGTCGCCTGAATTTGCCTCACGAGGAAGTGATCCGAGTACCATCCCGCCGGCGATTTTACATTCTAGCCGGCGGGAAGGCAGTTCGGGGAGATTAGTCGCACCGAAGAAGAGGAGATTTGTCGTCCCAAAGAAGAGGAGATTTGTTGCCCCGAAGAAGAGGAGATTTGTCGCCGGGTGACTAATCTCCCCGAACTGCCTTCCCGACAGCTAGAATGTAAAATCAACAGCGGGATGGTACTCGGATCACTTTGTTTTCCAAAGTCACCCGAAATTTCCTTGTTCCTCAGCTATTAGATCTGAGAAAGCATCCCCTGATTGGATCAGCCACTGTTCAGATCACTCCTCTTACATATGGAGGACAATGTTGTATTTTAAAAACCACAAAATTGTCAGCCATATATAATGCCTACATCATACTAGAGCTTTATTCATATAAACATTTCAGTGGCACAAAAAATGTGCCTATCATAATTGCAGCCTCTTTTATGTTTAATTGCCTTCATTCGCTTAAAGCTTTGCGGATAGACATGTTATATAAACAAAAGCACTTATTAGTTGTTTCATTTCCCTCTAGGAATGGCAAAATTCCATTCAGAAGAATGCAGGACTTGCTTTCATTGAGCTCATCAACGAGGGCAGGTAAGAACCCCCAAGTGATTTAGCAAATTTAGAAATCATATTCTGGTTTTATTTTCTCTATTTAACTAATGCACTTGTGCCTCAACATATTGTTTGTTTTCTTTTTATGCATTGTTTGCACTTTTAATTGCCTGGGAAACCTGCACGCTGAACAAGGAGGTATTAAAGGTTTAGAATGTTTATCCTAGATTTGGCCCCTGTTTTAGTCCCGTATGGCTGTTTCACACAGAGAATCTAGGGAAAACAGTCTGTAAATCCATCTGCTGTACCATCTGTTTTGGGTCGGTTAAACCCATTTGCCGCATTTACACGTCTGTGCAATCAGCAGTTCATAAGAGAGAATATTAGTTGAAAGATTTGATGCTGTCCAAGGTGCTGCTCCAGGAGCTGAGCAATATGCACCCACTGTCAGCCAAATTAGCCTGATTCTGTGGAAAAAACAGGATTGTTGGCAAAACCAAACAGTTTTCTATGTCAACTAAAAACATTTATAGTTATAATTATTTTATTTATGTACTTGAAAATTGACAAGTCAATTTATTACATGAATTGTTGATTGCTGGATTAATATAAAATTCAATAAAAGAATTTGAAAAGAAAGAAAAACATTTATAGTAAGAATGTCTTCCTGTGTCAGCCATGTTTATTGGCTCTTGTTTACAGTTAATCCCCAACCTCAAACAAGCCCCTTATGTATTTGTTGAAACCACCAATAACATAATATTACAGGTTATAATAATAATTCGATTCGGTGTTCACGTCAGGGATTCCAATAAATGTCCTTTTTTATTCTGCTACTTGTCTTAACAATAAGTGCAATGTTATCTGTTATCTTCTCTGTTAACTCTCTCTCTCTCTTGCTCTTTTTGTCCCATATTCCTTAAAGAGATACTGTCATGGGAAAACATGTTTTTTTCAAAACACATCAGTTAATAGTGCTGCTCCAGCAGAATTCTGCACTGAAATCCATTTCTCAAAAGAGCAAACAGATTTTGTATATTCATTTTTGAAATCTGACATGGGGCTAGACATATTGTCAGTTTCCCAGCTGCCCCAATCATGTGACTTGTGCCTGCACTTTAGGATGGAACGACTTTCCGGCAGGCTGATATTTCTCCGACTTAATGTAACTGAATCCGTCTCAGTGGGACTTGGCTTTTACTATTGAGTGCTGTTCTTAGATCTACCAGGCAGCTGTTATCTTGTGTTAGGGAGCTGCTATCTCCTTACCTTCTCATTGTTCTTTTGTTAGGCTGCTGGGGGGGGGGTGATATCACTCCAACTTGCAGTAAAGAGTGACTGAAGTTTATCAGAGCACAAGTCACATGGCTGGGGTCAACTGGGAAACTGACAATATGGCTAGCCCCATGTCAGATTTCAAAATTGAATATAACAAAATCTGTTTGCTCTTTTGAAAAATAGATTTCAGTGCAGAATTCTGCTGGAGCAGCACTATTAACTGATGCATTTTGAAAAAAACAGGTTTTCCCATGACAGTATCCCTTTTAACTCCCGTGCTGCCCCCCTTGAATGTTCTGTCTTAATCTACAGAGCTGGAAGTTTTGCTACTGTGACTTTGTGACTTAGTGACTTTGTGTTGGCCCTTGAGAGAGATCCTTGAGCCTCTTTACCAGTTCTATTTCCTTAAACCCTACTGGGAATTCAGAAAGTTATCCGAAGAGGGGAACATCGTTATAAATATTTATTCTCCTCAGCCGCCGTACTTGTGAATGCAGTTCATCAATCATAGCCGGGGTGTGTAATTGTGCAGTTGTCAACAATTAACAGGACATAAACAGTTGATGAATGGGCAGTTAAATTAAAGTGTTCCCAAGGACAGTCTGAAATTATAAAGTAGATCGTTCAAAATATTATAACAAAGGGATGCTATAATTAAAACAAAGCAAGTGTAATGGGATGTAAAATTGCCTGTAATGCCTGAACCTTAATATCTGGATTCCAGAATTCGAATCTGAATTTAACCAGATAAAGGAAGTTCATATATTCAGCTTTAAAACCTTATCTTGCCAGGGAGGTGAGGAATGGTGAATATATTCCAGAGATACAGCCAAGCCTTTGGTAGCATCTCGGCAGTCTAAATAAGTTGTTTTCTGATTTTTTACTGTTCCCCATATGCCATTACAAACTTTTGGCATCTGCATTTCAGAAAACAGCCAACTCAAAATTAAAAACAGTAAAACTCACATGTCCGTATCTATCCCCTGTTTCTCACTTAAGGCACTCAAAATGTAAAGCCAGCCTTTTTGAACTCTTGATTATTTTGAGGCTTTCTGCTTCCTTTTGTTTAATTGGTTTTAACACATTTGTTTTTTCTTTTCAACATTTTTATTGAGTTTTCCAAAAACAAGCAAGGTTTACTTATCACAGCGCAAATTGAGTGTGATTAAGCTATTGAACTGCATGCATACATCATGCTGTTTACAACACAAAGGCATAATAACATTGTGAAAACATGAAAATAATAAATGGCTTATATTAGTGTAATGAGTCCCTTGACCCATACAATAAAGTTTAGTAACTAGATCTACTGTATAAGCTAACAAAAGCAACATACAACTAAAACAAATCTAAACCTTGCATGGTGGAGTTATAATAACTCTAAATATCATGTAGATACCGATTTAATTTTGTTGCCCAGACATTAGGATAGTTGGATCTGTAACAGCTCCTGAATTTTAGTTTTGTGTTTGTTATATTTGATCAAAGTAAAGTGACCAATTTTCAGAAAATGTAGTTTTACATACCTCCCAACTGTCTCTTTTTCGGAGGGACAGTCCCTCTTTTGACAGCTCAACCCGCAGTCCCTCATTTGTACTGGAAAGTCCCTCTTTTCTCTGCACTAAACAGCCAGAAAAAGAAACAAAGTTTCTCACTTAATTGGCTTTTAGCAGAGAGCCCAGAACAGCCACAGGTGCAAATAAGATACTTTGTAACAATTTTGAGACACAAAAACACAGTGTAAGGAGAAATATTTTCAAACTTTCATAACCTGCCAAATTTTGTAAAACAAACATGGTAATTAGGGGGTGTGGCCACAGAAAGGGGTGTGGTCGAAAAAATTGCTGCGCTACGTGCGGGAAAAAATTTGTTGTCCCTCTTTTTACTTCCAAAATGTTGGGAGGTATGGTTTTAATATGTGGCTACGCATTTGTTTTCTAATAATGTATCCATGGAAGGAGACCCTCGCGAAGAAATCAGGCCTTTGTATGTTCTTATCCCTTCATCAGAAATATTTAACCCTTTGCAGCTTCATAGGGTGTAATACAGAATTAATGCTAAACTATTCAATGGTTACAGGTAGTTTTTACCTTCTGCAATTAAACCGTAAAGTTTTTGGACTTTACCTATGTTGTGTTCTGAACATCTCTTTCCATTTGAGAAGAGTTCTCCATAAACATTCTCTGCAGATTTCAGTTCTGTTCCACTAGTTAATGGTCCTAAACAAGGTGGTGATCTTTATATCAGGGTTTCTCACTGACTATTCTGTACTGATTAAAGGCAACATACTTGGGTTTCGTATTTTTGTCAAACTTGGTCGCTTCGACCGACTTTCTTGAGACTGCACCAGCTAAAACCAGAAATTAGGACGACTGATATGTGCTGGTCATTATCCGATCTAAATCTACATTGGCTGAACAACTTACGAGTTGCGTATCAGTCACTTTTTAATAAAATGTGTGCGATACTATGTGATACTGTTTCTATGTGTTTCAGTCTGGCTTTGTGCGTCTGTGTATGTCACCATAACTGAAAATCCTGGCTACAGGTATTCTGTGAATATTGTCTTGGGCATGGTAAATCCCACACCTTTTTTTTCCTGTCTGACATGACGTTTAATTAGTCTTGCATTTCAATTAGCACAGTGCCTCGTTTATTTCAGTATTTTTATTTTCCCTGTCAGCCATGTTTATTTAGCAAGAAGCCAGTAACAGGAAATAACTACTTCCTCTCCATGTCTGCTAACCTTATTTTCCAGACTCCTGTGCCATGCAATGAAAGACCACATAGTGCGGGTGGCAAATGAGGCCGAATTCATTTTAAACAGACAGAGAGCGGAAGATGTACACAAACACGCGGAGTTTGAGGTAAGCGAGGATGTTGATAAAGGACAGCCTTTCTGCTTTTTATCAGTCATCACTTCCCCCCGTAACTCCATACAGGGGCCTTTCTTACTGGAGTATGAGGAGCTTGCATTCAGTTCAGTTGAAAAGCTTTGGTTAATGTCCGGCACAAGGAAGCAATTTATATTCTTGTTCCCTTTTTTACAACTTGCAGAAAGAAATCCCTTCATCGCAAGAAAGTTTTCAGATGCACCTTTATTATTAGCTTCTCTAAGAGGAGAGGGGTAATGTTATTTAAAGTTTATCTGGTAAGCTGCCTCTGATTTTAGTTGCCGTCGTGCTGCTTTTACCCAGGCCTGGATTTTTGGAAAGGCCACAAAGGCCCGGGCCTATGGCGGCAGAATTTTAAGGGGCAGTATGCCATCCAACCACACCCACGTTGTTTTGGAAGCACTGGAGATTCGTAGGAGAAACAGAAGTTTTTTAAAAATTTCCTGTGCACCAATCCCCAGTACCCCATGCTGAAAATTTGTGGATGTGCACAAAGAAAGGGGAAGGGATGGGGGCAATGAACATCAACAGGTCTAGGGTGCTTGCTATGTAAATCCAGCCCTGCTTTTACCTCTAATTGCCCCATTCTTAGTCAGAGTGTCTCCTCTGCTGCCATTTGCCACAAGATTATTTGTCCAGAAGAAAGAATGATGTACAGTAGAGAGAGAAATGTCCAATACAATCATTTACAGCAACCTTGTGCATTCAATCCAAACAACATCCTATTGTTCTGTTGTGCATTGAACCCCATTAGCATGGGCATCATAAAATGGCATGTACCACTCCACCTTGCATTTTACTTTATCCCACCTTTTTTGGCCATGTGGTAGCTATTTACGGTATAATCTTTGCAGATGTAACACCTAAGTCAAGTACTAGAAGTCCTGTGGGTCTGGACTTACTCTAACATAAGTAACATTGTACTACTGCTAAAGCGGAATTATACTGCCCAAATATGAATTGCAATTTCATGCAGTTTATTCTTCCTTAGTAGAACACGGATACTATGGGAAAATTCGCCAAGCGTTACGTCATTCAGGCACTTCGCCGATTTACTAATGTGCGCAGGCATCACATCACTAACAAAGGAGATAGACGCTAGCGTTGCTTCACACTCTAACTCCAGGCGAATTTTCGCCCTGGCGAATAAATGTAACTCCACAAATTCACTAAGATACGGCTTTTACTGAACGTTACCTCTTTCGCCAGACTTGCCTTTGCCAGCTCAGACCAGGCGAAGTGCATTGGACTTGCTCAATTTTTAGTGGAAAAATGTCCCAAAAAACGCTGGCGTCTTTTCCTTTTTCCAGAGTAATAGCCTGCAAAGGTCCGTAACATTTTTTTGGGGTAACCAGGTTCCCTCATACATTTTCTAACATATGGAACATTAACTATACAGTGGGCTTATGTGTAGGGCAATATATTAACTCTATTTTCTTTATTAAGGTTCCCTGGGCTTGTGTAGTGTAATGTATTTGCTGCAACATATACGTCCATTCAACTTTAAATTTCCATGTAACTTTATCATTTCCCGATGTATGCAAATTAGGCAACACTAGTGCAACTTCGCTTTGATTGCCAAAGTAACTCTACCGAAGTTCTACGCCCTGGATGCAACTTCACATTTTAGTGAATTATCGTTGTCCTGGCGAATTTACGCCTGGCAAAGTGTTGTGATGGCTGCGAAGCTGGCGAATTTCGTCTGTTAGGGAATCTGCCCCTATGTCTGAGAGATGCTTTATTCCTAAGGTATTGCTTGGAAAAGCTTTGGAAAGCAGCGGTGCTTTTTACCTGGAGTCTCTGTATTCTGTTATATTACCTTCTAATACTGATATGATTAAATAATAAGTTAAATAAACTAAAAATAGACAGGGCTCCTATGTAAAGTGACTTTGTTTTACTGGCAGTCGGCAGTCAGATAACTGTAAGCATTACTTATAGGTAACAAGTTTTTCTCCTTTAATCAGCTAAGTAGAAATAGGGGCACTATAATTTATGTAGTCGGTCATAAGTAAATAATTTCCAAATCTTTTTACTTTTTTAGTTATTCTTAGCATTTATACCAATGTTATTTCATTTCATTAAGAAGAAGACAGCCCAAAGATTAAAGTTTTGTAGCTTTTATTAATTGAAAAACAGAAATGTGAATGGAAACTTACTCTATGCAGCTGATATGCAGCGTTATGCAGAGAAAAGAAATATAGGACTATGTCAGTATGTTAAATAGGTGTCGGGCAGCTCATGGGAAGATTTGATGAGGGGTTTATCTCAGAAATACAGCTCTCCTAAGCCTACTGCCTGCGTGGGAGGCCTAAACTGTCCACCAGAAGAGCATAAAGAGGAGGGCATGGGCAGGTCCGGACTGAGAATTAAAATAGGCCCAGCCATTTCATTTACACAGGGGCCCAATCAGCCCACACAGAGGCCCAAACAACCCCCACCAGCCCACTAAATAGTGACTTTCTATGGCACCTTATAGCAGCCCCTCTGGCATTTGCCAGAACCCACAGATTGCCAGTCCGGGGCTGGGCATGGGTGTCCAGAATGCTTCCCCTTGGCACATTTTGAACTATGTGTAGATCTACATGGTCAGATTATTGCCAGCTTTGAAAGCCCTTGGGTTATCAAGTGGTTGGGTCATATTTTGGCCATTGTTTATTTTGTGTTCCGACTGATTTCCTGGGAGAAATGGGTATTTGTTGAAAATACAGCAATTTGTCTAAATGTGGCTATACACAGGCAGAATTAAATGGATGATTTGGCCCCTTCTAACTGAGTTGGCAACTTATTTGCCTGTGTATGGGCACTACAACTGGACTGGCCTGCCCTCCCAATATCTGGCTGAAAATTGTCAGGCACGCTTAAAAATCTTAAACGGATAAGGACCACATTGGGCTCATTGATGCTGTTCTTGACGGTTGATGACGGCCTGTGTCCATCGTTGTGTGCGGATCAGCCTGATAATGCAAGAATCTTTCAATAACAAAAATAGAATCGACATACATTTCACTAGTTTTCATTAAAGGTTTAATAAATTCATTCATTTTGTGTAAATATAGTAACAACTAGATATGTTCAGTGTCTCTGTATACGCTTAGGGGCAGATTTACATAGGGTCGAATATCGAGGGTTAATTTACCCTCGAAATTCGACTTGCGAAGGTAAATCCTTCCATTTCGAATATCGAAGTCGAAGGATTTACCGCAATTAGTTAGATAGAACGATTTGAAGGATTTTAATCCATCGATCGAACGATTTTTCTACGACCAAAAAAAGCTTAGAAAGCCTATGGAGACCTTCCCCGTAGGCTAACATTGCACCTCGGTAGGTTTTAGGTGGCGAAGTAGGGGGTCAAAGTTTTTTTTAAAGAGACAGTACTTCGACTATCGAATGGGCGAATAGTCTAACTATTTTTAGTTAGAATCGCTCGATTCGAAGTCGAAATCGTAGTTTTTTAGTTCGAATCGTTCGATTCGAAGTCGAAATCGTAGTCGATGGTCGAAGTAGCCAAAAAAATCATTCGAAATTCGAAGTTTTTTTTATTCTATTCCTTCACTCGAACTAAGTAAATGTGCCCCTTAGTGAAATAGTTATATTGTGATATATATTCAAAGCAGAGCATTACCCAAATGGAAATCCGTGCAGCATGTATGCATAGCTGTCAGTATAATTTCTGGTTTGTTTCAGATAATGTGCCAGTGGCCATGGACAAGACGAGGGCATTAGAGAATTAAAATCAAATACCCAGAATCTCTGTCTGTCTGTCCCTCTATGTATATTAATGTATAACTGCATAACAACATAAAATGTAACTTCATTTACTCCTCTAGACAGTCAATTTATAAATTGTTTCTCTGTTCTCTAAATAAATAGTTAATTTTTATTCCACTATTAGTCAAATTGATTTATGATAACGAAATCTTACAGTCCAATTAACAGATGAAATATTAACCTCATTACCAAGGGAAACCATTGTACTAATTGCCAATTTGCTTTTGCTGGATGATATATTTAAAGAATGAATTCATTTTCATTTGTTTTTTTCTTATCGTACTGCTTGCTTTGGATAATGGGGAATTGTTCCTTCATAAATAATTTTGGGGTGTTCATTTTTTTTTTTTTTTGAATTGTAAATGCAATATTAGTATATGCTTTTTCCAGCTGGAGCTGTGCTGGAATCCAAACCCTTGTTTTGTTTTTTAATACTTCACCCTTCATGACTAAGTGATTTTTACAAGAAAGATTAGGAATATAAGTAAATCCCCATAAATAGTAACCTTAAAGGAATAGTTCAGTGTGAAAATAAAAACTGTGTAAATAGATAGGCTGTTCAAAACAAAAAATGTTTCTAATATAGTTAGTTAGCCAAAAATGTAATATATAAAGAAAGGCTGGAGTGAACAGATGTCTAATAAAACAGCCAGAATCCAACTTCCTGATTTTCAGCTCTATAACTCTGAGTTAGTCAGCAACTTGAAGGGGGGCCACATGGTACATTTCTGTTCAGTGAGTTTGTAATTGATCCTCAGCATTCAGCTCAGATTCAAAAGCAACAGATATGACCCATGTGGCCCTCCTCAAGTCTCTGATTGGTTACTGCTTGGTAACCAGGGTAACCAGTCAGTGTAAACCAAGAGAGCTGAAAAGCAGGAAGTTGTGTTCTGATTGACATATTATACATCAAATCACTCCAGCCTTTATACATTACATTTTTGACTAACTAACTATATTAGAAACATTTTTTATTTTGCACAGCCTATCCATTTACCCAGTTTTTATTTTTACACTGAACAATTCCTTTAATATGCTGTACAGCCTAGAATCCTGAATTTGGAATATAATTCTATTGCTGAGAACTTACTAACTTCCAGCCTCTAAATAATAATGTACACAAAGGCAACCTTTTATTGCTTCATCCTTTTCATATTCTTCTCTTACACCTATCAGGAATTTTGTCTTTTCCTTGTACCATTTCTATAACTAAACCTCTCTAGAAATGTCAAAAATGCCAAAAGTTGAGTCCATGGTGCAAATTCACGAAGATCCGAAGTTGCGCCAGTGACAACTTCGCGGCACTTCACCAGGTGTAGTTTCGCCAGCGCTACGCAAATTCACTAAAATGAAAAGTTGCGCTCAGGGACGGTAGCGAAGTTACACTACCGTTACTTCGTCAGGCAAAGCGATGTTACACTAGCGATGCCTAATTTGCATACGACGAAAAGTTAAAATATAATGGACTTATATGCTGCAGCAACTACATTACACTACACAAGCCCAGGAAACCTTTAGAAAATAAAATAAAGTGTTCTATTGCCCTACACATGTGCCCACTATATCGCTGAGTTGCCATATGTTAGGAAATGTAGGGGGGAAGAAGGGTACCCCAAAAATTTTTTTCGCTATTTTTCATACTATCACCCTTAAAAAGGTAAAAGACGCCAGCGTTTTTTGGGACTTAGAAAAAATTTCAACTATTTTTGGACAAACTCCTATCTATTGTATTGAACAATACAATATTGGTCTGACCTGGCGAAGTAAAAGCAAGAGGTAACGTTCAGTAAAATGCGCAAGTTAGTGAATTAGCGTAGTTACATCCCTTCGCCATAGCACAACTTCGCCTGGTGTAAAGGTGCAAAATAGCGCTAGAGTATGTCGACTTCGCTAGCGAATTTACGGCAGCACCTGTTAGTAAATCGGCGAAGTAACAAAATGACGACGGGCTGGCGAATTGGCGCTAGCATTAGCCGCTTCGCTCTTTAGTAAATTTGCCCCCATGAGTCACTGACTGTAACTGTGTTTACATTTTCAGTCCCAGTGTGCTCAGTATGCTGCTGACCGAAGAGAAGAAGAGAAGATGTGTGACCATCTAATCAGCGCTGCCAAACACAGAGATCACGTTACAGCCAATCAGCTAAAGCAGAAGATCGTTAATATTCTCACGAACAAACATGGAGCCTGGGGTGCCATATCTCAAAGGTAAGCTTATTTCTAACGGATCAAAGGGAAAAAACAACTATTGGTGTATTTATATCATAAAGAGATTTAGACAAGTGATACAACTAATTAAGGATTTGGCTTCAGATTAGACCAGGATTCGGGCAAATCAAACCTGATGGAATCCTTAAAATCTCATGACTTTGTGTTGCAAGAAGGATTGCAAGGAAATTACAATTCTTTTCCCCTGCACGCTGTGCTCCTTCCTTGCCATAATTTAAATATACAAATTAGGGCTTGTTTTTGGTTTATTATTTGTAACAGTAAAAAAATAAAAAAGAATAAGAAAGTTATAAAAACTTTCTTATATATACTTTAGAAATAATTGTAGTACAGGTATGGGACCTGTTATCCAGAATGCTCGGGACCTGGGGCTTTCTGGATAATGGATCATTCTGTAATTTGGATCTTCATATCTTAAGTCTACTATAATATCATGTAAATATAACATAACCAAATAGGCTGGTTTAGCTTCCAATAAGGATTAATTATATCTTAGTTTGGATCAAGAACAAGGTGTTGTTCTATTATTACAGAGAAAAAGGAAATCATTTTTTAAAGTTTGGATTATTTTGATAAAATTTAGTCTATGGGAAACAGCCTTTCTGTAATTTGGAACCTTCTGGATAATGGGTTTCTGGATAACTAATCCCATACCTGTACATCTTTTACCTTTAAAGGGGACCTTTCACAATTATAAAAAGAAAAACCTCATTTAACTGTACTGCTACTAAATTATTGAGATCTAAATGGTTTATTAGTGTGCTTCCTCGGCCTAACTTTTTCCTACTGCCACTAACCCAACCATTCTGTTTGACAACAGGGCCTTGCAGATTGCCAGTATCAGCCAATTAGAGCAGGTGAAATCTGTCATTGACTCACAGAATGAATGTGTTGGTTGCAGTTGGGGAAAAATGTTGGGTTGAGGAATTTTTAGCCCTTCAAACTGTATTTATTTCTCTGCCTAGTTCAGGGTGTCTTTCTGTGAATTTTTTAAGTTGTGTTGACCCAGCAGTTGATTTTTTTTTTTGTATCACTTCATATGACTACTCAAGTGTTGATTAGTCGCCCCGGCGACAAATCTCTTTTTCGGGCGACTAATCTCCCCAAAATACCATATCTCCCGGCTAGAATGTGAATCACCAGCGGGGTGGCACTTGGATCGCTTCGTTTTCCCAAGTCATCCAAAGGGTAGAGTCACACACTGCTATTTGGGGGAGATTAGTCGCCCCCGGCCAAAAATCTCTTTTTCGGGCGACTAATCTCCCCAAAATACCATATCTCCCAGCTAGAATGTGAATCACCAGCGGGATGGCCTCACGAGGAAACTTCGAGTGACTTCGGAAAGCCGAACCGATCCGAGTGCCATCCTGCCGGCGGGGAGACAGTTCGGGGAGATTAGTCGCCCCGAAGAAGAGGAGATTTGTGGGTATCTATAAGTGTATATCTCTGCATGTATAAATGTGCAAACAGGCATTTCTGTACAGAGTCTTAACAAGCATCTGTTTTGACGGCCAAACAGCAAGAAACATTCTTCTCAAGGTTGTGGACTCTGTGACGAATTACACTGCAAAAAATCTAATTTCACAAAACACACAAGTAATGTAATGCAGATGATCATATTCAGATCAAATGAAAAGGTTCTAGTTAGTAGTCTATCTGCAGTTGGAACTTGGAACACTAATTTGTCTGTAGTGATAGAAGCTAAACAACCCTGTGTATGATTTCCCATTAATTAAAACAGAAACAAAGGAAAAAACATACTTTTATAGCCAGATAATACATAGTATAATTTTTCAGGTGGCGGGCATGGGGAATTTGTTTGCATCTAATCGATCCGTTATAGATTCCCAATTTCAGCGCAGAACAGTAAGGAATTTTATAACCCTTTTGTGTCCCATAGGCCTGGGTCTTAGAGTCAAGTTAGTACCTTGTACTTGATCCAAACGAAGATATAATTAATCCTTATTAGAAGCAAAACCAGCCTATTAGGTTTATTATTACTATTATTTAGAGGCACATTTATCAATGGTCGAATTTCGAAATTAATGAGATTTTTTTTTTTTTAAACTTTCGTAAAATTCGAATTTACTCGAAATTTGACTGGGGGGTTATGTTATAAAAAATAGAATATAATAATAATTTTACCAACCCGAAAACTCGATTTGCGTTTTTTTCCCTGAAAAAACTCGAATGTCAGGAAGACTGCAAGCATCTCCAAATTGGTCACTGGACCTCTCCCATTGACTTATACATGAATTCAGCAGGTTTTACGTGGTAAATAGTAGAATTTTTGAAGGGCGAGAGTTTGATAAATCTTGAAAATCAAATTAGATTTTTTTTTTAAAAAAAAAACTCAATCGAGTTTGGATAATTCCCTAGTCGAATATACAGTTCTCACCATAAAAAAAAATTTGACCCTTAATAAATCTGCCCCTTAGGGCAGAGACACACGCTCAGATTCAGGGAGATTAGTCGCCCAGCGACAAATCTCGTCTTCTTTGGGGGCGACTAATTTCCCCGAACTGTCTCCCGCCAGCTAGAATGTAAATCGCCGGCGGGGATGGCTATCGGTGCACTTCTTTTTCCAAAGTCGCCCAAAGTTGACTCACAAGGAAACTTCGAACGACTTCAGAAAACGGATCGCTCAGCGTGCCATCCCGCCGGCGTTTTAGATTCTAGCCGGTGGGAGGCAGTTTGGGGAGATAAGTCTCCCCGAAGAAGAGGCGGTTTATCGCCAGGTGACTAAATCTCCCCAAATCTGAGCGTATGTCTCTGCCCTTAAGGTCCAAATGACAAAAATATCAGTTATCCGGAAAGCCCCAGGTCTCCAGCATTCTGAATAATAGGTCCCAGACCTGTATGTTTTATTTTAAATAAGCTGCTGCGTTGCCGTTGGGGGCAGCCATTCACGTTGAAATAGGGCACACAATTTACATATAAGCTCCGTAGAGTACAATGGTTTTAGTGTTTAACCCATTTCAGATACTGAACACTGAATGGTAAGGTTTTCTTAACAAATTTCCAACCTGGTTTGTGTCCTCAGACAGCCAGTAGTTACATAACTCTCTGCCCTTGCCAAGGAGATTTCTGCGTTGCTTCTGGCACAGAGAAGCCTTTACCTTTGGGAGGAGTATACAGGATTAAGGGGCCTATTTAGTGCAGAGCACAGTTCATATGTGTGTGCCATTTAGTGACAGTGCTATAATATGAGCGATTCCTCTATGATGGAGTTTGCTCCATGTCCCTTGCTGTTATGCACCTGCAGCAAATGTACCAGAAGGAAACAATGGGCTGCGCGCTTGAGTAATGGCTTCCCCGGCTGCTGCTAATTTATGGTCCGTTATTTTAAGCTTGTTCAGGGTAGTATTTTAGGCACTGCTATAGGAAGCAAATGAAATATTAGGCTAAATGCAGTTTTGGCTGCTGGAGTACCTTATGTGATATAAAAGCTGAAAATACAGAGTGAAATTTTTAGTCTGTAGCAGAGTCCGACACACAGTGATTTATCAAGGGACTGAAGGAAACCCTGACCTCTCTTTAATGTTACTGACAACTTTGAGATGTCTTTGTCTTTATTGCGTTGTGGTAAATATAATGTTGGCTGGCTTGTCCTGACACATTTTTCCTATTTCTGTTTCTAAACATTCACACTGTATTTTCTTTGGGACACGCAGCCTCTTGGGGCGGGTAGAAGAATAATAGTTGCTGGTAGGGAAGAGCGACATATTTTGCTGTAGACTATAATGGACAGTAAAATAAATGTCACATTGTTAAAAAAAAAATTGTCATGTGAAAAAACGACCACTGACTTTGCGTTTCAAATTTTCTTTCCATGCGAAACGGGTCAGATTCACCCATCACTGGTTGCAGGTGGCTCAGTATGATTGGCTGATTACAAAGGAAAAATGAGCAGCTTATCACTGGCAGAATATGATCGGGGGGATTATTACCTTGAGTTGTTGTGTTTTGTGTCTCACCCAACTTTGTGTACAATGTATTTAGCCAACAATTCAGTGGAATTCATCTTCACTGCAAAACCTTTCCTTGTTAACCACCACTGTGCAAATAGTGCGTTAGAATGGAGTAACGAGCATGTGTATAAATTCTTTATAATATAGTACTGAGTATATTCCATGCCAGGCTTTCCTACGCTGCAGTACAACATACATTTCATGGCAGATTTCTCTACCCTGTAGTACTGTATAAGTTCTATGCCATGATACCATACATTACTATGTAAACTACAGGCTTTGTACATTGTAGTACTGAGTAAGTTACATGCCAAGCTTCACTATATTGTAGTTCTATGCAGGCGTTCCCTAAATTGTAGTGCTGTAAAATCCATAGAAGACTATTCTCCCTTATAAAACTAAATATATTCCATGCTATCCTGCATTGTTATATAATTATGCGCAAAAAGCTTAAATGGCCCACAAATAAGTATAAGTGAAAAATAAAATGTTTTACAATTAAATAATTTAATTGTTATCCAGAATGCTTGGGACCAGATTACGGATCTTTCCATATTTTGGATCTCCATTAGTGATAGGTGAATTTCCCGCGAAATGGCGAAAACGGCACCGGCGTCTCCTTTTTTGACGCCGGCTGCCATTTTTGATGGCGGCGTTTGTTTTTGGTGAAAAAACCGGACGCTGGCATCCATTTTTTTTTACGCCGGAAAATTTTCGCTGCGGTTTCGCTATTAGTGAATAAATTCGCCCATCACTAATCTCCATGCTCTTAAATCATTTAAACAGTAAACAAACCCAACAGGATTGTTTTACCTCCTGTAAGGATTAATTATATCTTAGTTGGGATCAATTACAAGGTAGAGTCCTAAGCAGAACCAGTTTGAGACCCAGACCTGACCGAACCCCTAACCTGCATATTTAGCCACTTGGATCCGCTACCCGACCCTAGCCCGCAGCTGCCTTATCCACATATCGCCGACCAACATTAAATGCTGTTACAAACGGGAAGTGACATCATCAAAAGTGGGCAGCATTATGAAAAAGTATTGTAAAGGACTAAATACAGACATTATAACATAAGATATGAAATATAGAGGAAACCCACAGACCTTTATACCCAATCCTACCCTTATCCCGCAGGGTACTTGCTTTTTTTGCAGGTAACCTGCAGGTACCCAACCCGCTGCAGGACTCTAGTACAATGTACTGTTTTATTATTACAGAGAAAAATGAAATTATTTTTAAAAATTTTAATCATTTCCTTAAAACAGAGTCTATGGAAGATGGCCTTCTTGTAATTCCGAGCTTTCTGGATAACGGGTTTCCGGATAACGCATCCCATAAAAAAAACTTTCATTTTCCATACCTCCTAATGCAGAGGTCCCCTACCACTTAGACGAGGAACGGTGCCGGGCCGTGGTCTGCAGTCTATAAAAACAATTAAAAAGGCCCCAATTCCCTGCAATCTCAGCTCCCTGATGCACCATCGTCATGACAACAGCAGGATAAAGCCCAGGAAATTTTCTACTGACTGTGACAAGGACCAAAATACTGTCCTTGGAAAAATTGTCTTGCTTTAAAGTGGTCCATGGTGTGGGGACAACTGCCCTAATGAATGGTGTCACGGAGATAGATAGTTCATTACCTGCAGACTCAGAATCCAGAAGCTGGGAATTAGCACTATACAAAACTAATCCAGAGCACGTGGGAGAGGTTTTTCTTCCAATTTGTAGAACTTTGGTGGGCTTTACTCATCTGCTTTTATTTGCGTTTAACAGGGATTCATGTCTTTTAAAACTAATTTAGCCCTCTGTTTCACGTTGATCACCGAAACTGCAGAAATTAGATTAACCTTTGGAAATGCCACCGAATTGCTTCCAGTGATGCGTGGCTGCAAAGGTTAAAGCACTCTTTAACTGCTTCACTGCTTGAAGCTCACACAGGAAGCTTCTATAGATTGTAACCTTCATTTTATACAAGTAGGCTTCTCTCTTTCTCAAAAAAATTCTATTGCATAAATTATATATTACGTATGTGGCACAATGTTGAAATCAAAATAGTTTATTTTGATAGGAAGAAATCTTCTATATCTTTCATCATCCATCCGCAATTTCAGGTGGTGCAATTGCCATTCAAAACTTTGCACAATTACCAATCTTTTTACCAAATTCACATAATGAATCCACAAGAGACCTACTTTATTTGCTGCTCCTTTTACTGCCTGTCTGTGGTGTCAACTCTGTTTTCAGGTGTGAGTACAATACCTATAGCTGAATACTGCTGCTCCCGGGCAATAAACAAGATTATACCCTCTCCCTCTTTACTTGTAACACCAAAGGAGCAGCGAAATGGGGAGTGTTCATTGCCTGTGAGCAGCAGTATTCAGCTCTAGGTATTGTACTTGTATCAGTGGTGTAACTAGAGTGTGCCGGGCCTAGGGTTGCCTCCTGGCCAGTATTTTACTGGCCTGGCCGGTAAAAATGATGGTTGATCCCAATGTTATTAATATGGAAAAAAGATAAATTTAGAGGAAGGCCGGTATTTTCTTGCAGAAAAGATGGCAACCCTAGCCGGGCCCCCATGCAAAAAATCTTCAAAGGGGCCCAGCGCACTCTGATCCCCATCCTCCTGCCTGCTTCCCGCCCCTGCCAACTTCCTGTTTGGACTCTGCTCACTTCCCACATGGACTCTGCCCACTTCCTGCCTGGACTCTGCCCACTTCCTGCCTGGACTCTGCCCACTTCCTGCCTGGACTCTGCCCACTTCCTGCCTGGACTCTGCCCACTTCCTACCGGACTCTGCCCACTTCCTGCCTGGATTCTGCCGACTCCCTTCCCAGACTCCCCCCTACTCCCCGCCCAGACGCCCCCCTCCACTGATGCTACTGACCTGATAATTATATTATGATACATAAAGCACTGGTTCCATTAGCTGCCATGAAATTTTAATTTGTTGATTATCTGGATCAGTGAACTTTCAGTCATTTGGATCTCCAGAACTCAAGGGGCAGATTTGTCAAAGTGTGAAACTAGAGTTTACCCCTAGTAATGGGCTAATCTGACCTGTTTCACCATAAATTTGCCAAATGCATTAAGGTCAAATGGAGTTTTGTTTTTCTTTTGTGCGACAATTTTTCAAACATGCAACGTTTGTTGTACTATCTATTAGAGTCTGTGGGTGTTTTTTCTTGGTGAAATTATTCGATCATCCCTACTCGCCGCTGAAAAAGTCACCCACTTTCTATTCATTCCTGAGGGATTCTTAGAAGCGCATGTTTTAAAACCATAATTCTGCTGTTCTAGTGTGGAAAATGTTTTATTTTTAGGTGTACACCCAGCACTATATCTTTATAAGCCAAGAAATAACAGAACATATTCTTAGAATGCTGAAATCTCCTCCCTTGCTTGTATGATGTGTTATACCCACAATGCACTTAGTCTGCGTAATATTAAACTGAGATTCAAGTTAACATTGACACACAGAATAATCTAATTTCCTCTCTCCTTCGCTTTTCTTGGTGCCTCAAAACACCTGAATGTATTTAACATGTTGGGTTCTTTCAATCAATTATTGAAATATTAAATGAAAGAAGCGGCAAATAAGTATTTGCTATTATGTCTAAAGCACAGTAAATAAAATATAAAGTGGCCTTTATGAAATATGTGCGTTCGATATCATTATACCTGAAGATAAATGCCCCTGCCCTAGTTCTATTAGAAAATCAATAATTGTAAAATTGAAACAGTATAGGGTTGTATTGATCCCGGTGGCTAAATCAACAAAGCGAGGCAGTGGAACAGCTTTCTCATGTTGCACGCAGCCCTATAATGCCCAAATATCAATTTTACTTTTTCAATGATAAATCACCCTGAAAATTGGATGTCAGTTTTTCACCGCTGATATAGAGGTTTTTTCCCCCTTTGCACTTTAACCTTTACTGACCTGCTGAATTGGTTTATAAGTGCTTTAGCATTGCTGTAATTGAGTAACAAATACAACCTGTTTTCTCTATCTCTTTGGCTTTTGTGAGAGGTCGGCTTTCTTGGACACTTGGTAGCAGCTTTTTTACATTGCGAAGATCTATGAGTAATAGGTTGTGACCCATGGAAAATTGCTTCATTTGATTTTAGGGGATTCAAAACAAACCTGCATAAACAAGTATTATTAGCTATAGCATTAAGTACCCATGAAATCCAGTATTGGTAAATACACTTTATTCTGTTGTTATTGTGTGTGTGTTCAAGGAGGAGCAGGGAACCAAAATCTAGCATGAGGGTGGAAAATAGATGAAAGGGTGACAGGTCTGAGACTAAAGGTGTCCATAGACGTAGCAATTACAATCGTTTGTTTCAATATACACTTTTACAGCTGAATCATCAGAAATAAGGTGGCCATAAAAGAACAGATTAGACGATGTTCTGCCCCTAACAGCAATGGTATCAAAAGTTATGTCCGACAAAAGCTGGTGACAGTCTCCCACTAATATCGTTAGATCGGCAATACACGCAGAGATATTATTGGTTGCCGACAGGACAATTCACACACGGACTGAAAATCGTACGAAAAGGAGATTCGTACGATCAACTCTTTGCATCTATGGCCAGCTATACAGGTACAAACAATAGAATTCTACCTGTATCTGACAATTCAGCACTAACAATGGCCGAAGTCTGGGTGCCTTCAAAGGCACCCAATCAAAATTTTCCATCCAGCCCGTTCGATGAGCCGACCAATATCCAAGTCTTTTACCTATATCGGTCGGCTCTTTTGCCACCATACACGCACCGAATATCGTACGAAAATTTATTTTGTACGATATTATCTGTGCATCAGACATTAACAGTTCTAAGCACAAAGTACTGTAAGTGTGGTGATTACTGTCAGCCAGTCAATTGGCCAAAAAGAGGAGTAGCCAAAATACAGATATGGGATCTGTTATCCGGAAAACCATTATCTAGTAAGCTCGGAATTACTGAAAATCTGTTTCCCATTGGGGCAAATTCACTATGCGCCGAAGCGCCTAACGCTAGCGTCCATTCGCTAGCATTGGGCATTTTCGTTACTTCACAAATACACTAAAGGACGCTGGCATAACTTCGCTAGTGTAACTTCGCACCCTTACGCCTGGCGAATTTGCGCAACGGACGTAACTACACAAATTCACTAACGCGCGCATTGTTCTGAACGCTACCGTTTACGCTAGACTTCTTTCGCCACCTCAGACCAGGCGAAGCGCAATAGAGTAGATAGGGATTTCTTCAAAAAAAAGTTAAAATTTTTCTAAGTCCCAAAAAACGTTGCGGTTTTTTCTATATTATGGGTGATAGGCTGAAAAAGATCTTTTTTTGGGGCTCCCCTCCTTCCCCCCTCCATTTCCTAACTCATGGCAACTTAACTATACAGTGGGCACATGTGTAGGGCAAAATAAAAATTTTATTTGATGTTTTGAAGGTTTCCCAGGCATATGTAGTGCTGCTACATATTCCTCCATTGAAATTTGAATTTGGCGCCGTATGCAAATTAACCATCGCTAGTTAACTTCGCTTAGCGAATCAACGCTAGCGCAACTTCGCAACCTTACGCTACCCCTGTGCACAACTTTGGATTTTAGTGAATTTGCAGAACGCTGGCGAAACTACGCCTGGCGAAGTTACGCCTGGCGCAACTACAAATCTTAGTGAATGTCCCACATAGACTCCAAATAATCCTCATTTTAAAAAATGATTTCCTTTTTATCTGTAATAATAATTGTACAAGATTCAAATTAAGAGATAATTAATCCTTTTTGGAAGCAGAGCCAGCCTACTGGGTTTATTTGACGTTTACATGATTTTTTAGTAGACTTAAGGTATGAATATCCAAATTAACCAACGGAAAAATCTGTTATCCAGAAAGCCCCAGGTCCCGAGCATTTGGGATAACAGGTCCCATACCTGTACAGGCTAAAGTAAGGTATGGCTAGTGGTCAACAAAGTCAGCCTTGCCAAGCATCCAAACCTTTTAAAACAAACAAATAGGGTAGAAGTAGGACTTGCACTGTCTTGCACTGAAGTTCAAATTAAAGTTGTAGTTAAACTAACTTTAAGTATCATGTAGACATTGATGTTTTGAGACACTTTATAATTTTTCTCCATTTTTTATGGTTTAGTTCAGTTATTTAGTTTTTTGTTCAGCAGCTCTCCATTTTTAGCAGTTTATCAAGTTAATGTTTTATTTAGCCTAGCAACCAGGTAGAGGCATTAACAAGAGATGGGAATATGAGTGGGAGAGGGCCTACAAAGAATAGGAAACAAAGTAACAATAACAATACGTTTGTAGCCTCATAGGGCAATACTTTTTGGCTGTTGGGGTAAGGGTCCCCATTTGAAAGCTGGAAAAAGACAGAAGAGGAAGGAAAATAATTTAAAAAACTATGGTAAAATGCTAAAAAAAAACAATTGCTAGGAATAGGACACGTTATAGCATAAAGTTAACTTGAAGGTGAATGACATCAGCCAATGATTCAGTGGTACTTAATGCAGTGCAACAAAGTAGAACCAAAATTAGAGAAGTCTGAAAAAAATATATCCAATAAAGCCAAGAACCTGCAGGATACCCTGGTTTTACATTCTGTTGAAAGGAAAGTGATGACAGGGTGTCTGTGACTGCTGTGAATCTCATTGAGAACACAGAGCGAATCATCTGCCTGGGGTTCCACAGTAGCACTTGCCTAGCAGATCCCTTGCTGCTGCTGCTGCTCTTGTTGTGGTTTCCATTTCAATAATTGGCCCTTTCTGTATTTAAAACAGAGCATGGGTTTTTTGAATGATGACAATTTACCATTTTGTCGCATATGATTGGACATAAGTGAGCAAATCCTATGCGGTCATATAATTTAGCACATTTCTGAATAACTGGATGCTTGTGACTGTTGTTTAAATGTTACTTGTGTGTCTGTGTATTACTGTTCCACTGAGCTGAGTGTATAGGAGCAAATATATCTCTCTCGTGCCTCTCGCAGGGAGCCAGTTAGCTTTAGTCACTGACAGAGTGCCTTCCCCTCATGCCGGCACCACAGAACCAGAGTTGGTTTGACTGGTTATTGATTG
This sequence comes from Xenopus laevis, assembly GCF_017654675.1. Lineage (NCBI taxonomy): Eukaryota > Metazoa > Chordata > Amphibia > Anura > Pipidae > Xenopus > Xenopus laevis. The sequence continues at coordinate 144,406,358 of NC_054374.1, read as the reverse complement.
GGAAGTTTGCTGCTTTATAATTACTTCTTGCTTGAGGAAATGTGCTCCGTATTGATCTGCAAGGAGGCAGTTGAAGAGCGGTCTCCCTTGGCTGGCCGTGAGTGTCATCTTTCAGCCATGATAAATGGTAACACTGGGCCTTGGCATAATTGCTTTCTGGTGGAAATAATCTCTCTGCTCCTTTCCCATTTAGTGTAAGGGTGATACCATAATCAGCTCCATCTGAAGGCCATGATTTACAGGCCTAATCAGTTCATGGAATAAGGCAGGTCTCATTGTCTTTAAAGAGCAACGTGTGCCAGACTAGAAAAATAAAATGCCACAGAGTGGCCCTAGTCTCCCAGAACAAATCCTTCCATTTTTCCGCCTTAGACCTATAGTTCTGCATGGCAGGCGGCAAACACCCCAACTCTTTTGTATTTGCTTTTACATCTCTGTTTTCAGTGCACGTGATGTCAGTTTGTAGTAACCGGCCAGGGTAGAACTGGAAATCATGGCTCAAACCTTTAGCTACACTGGGCCAAATAGCAGAGAATCGACATTAACTTATATACTAAAAGCAGGTTTACAGACCTGGAGCCTCTCAGGTCATTTGACCGAACATATTGGCAGTTTAATAATCTTCTTCGCATGGTGTGAAGCGGTCACTGGGACATTGTTGCTCTTTATATGTTACAAGTCACATCTATTTGCTGGTGGCCAGATGATTTCCAAAACCAAGAGGCCTATGTATTAAAAGGGGACCCGTTACCCAAAATAAAATATTCCAAATCCTATTTTATCATATTAGCAAAGCAAAATTAACTTTAATTACACTATATAAATTATTTGAATCTTGTTTCCATCAGTCTGGGAATTCATAATTATAACAAGCAGGCAGGAGCCATTTTGTGGACACTGTTATTAAAGGGGGAGGAAACCTAGTCGGCGCAAACCCACCACCCCCCCTCCCGTTTGTTGCCCACCCTCCCCCTGGCCTACCCGTCCCGCTAGGCAAATGCCCCTAACTTGTTACTTACCCTTCTGCACAGGTCCAGTCCAGGGAGTTCACAGACGACATCTTCTTCCACGCGATCTTCTTCCTGCTTTGAACGGCGCATGCGCAGTAGGATCATTTCGCACATGCGCGTGACTTTTGGTGCATGCGCAGTAGATCCGTACCAGCGAAATGCTCCTACTTACCCCATGCGCCAAAACGCCGTTCACAGCAGGAAGAAGATGTCGTCTGTGAACTCCCTGGACTTGGCCTGCGCAGAAGGGTAAGTAACAAGTTAGGGGCATTTGCCCAGGGGGAGGGTGGGCAACAAACCGGAGGGGGGTGGGGGGTTTGCGCCGACTAGGTTTCCTTCCCCTTTAAGACAAGTCTTGCATCATCTCAGAATCTTGTTTGTGCACCAGAATGGGGGACCTGATGTCCATCCCCATGCCCTGGCTACACAATTAAATGGTAAAGAGAACGGGGGAATGTGGGGAGAGCAGTGACATCTAGGAAGTGCTGAATGGAAAGTGAAAGTAATTTCTTGCCCCGCCTCTATGCATGGAGGAGTGGCAGACAATATTTGATTGACAGCTGAGATTTTTACATGAGTTTACAGCAGCTATGAATGCTTTAATAAAAAGAAGAAATTGGATTTCATGTTTAATTTGAAAAGGTCTTAATTATACAGATTTTTGTGTCTGGGTGACAGGTCCACTTTAAAACTTGAGTCTTCAAGATTGATTAATCAAAATAAAATGCAAATTCAAATGAAAAAATAAAAATTCACCAACTAAAGCATGGCAAGCTATTACAGAAGTCAACGGCTGGTATCTTTTTGGAATTAAAGATGTAGAGAGTGATATTCTGAGACAATTTGAGATTGTTTTTCATTTTTTATTATTTGTGGTTTTTGAGTTATTTGGATTTTTATATTAGTGTGCAGTTTCACCAATCTGGTAGCCAGGGTCCAAATTACGTATGTATTGATTAGAACAAGAGACGGGAAAATGAACAGCCGAGGGCCAGAATAGAAAGAGGAGTAATAAAAAATATCAATAACAATACATTTGTGGGCTTACAGACCTTTTGCTTTTTAGATGGGAAGAGTCAGAAGAAGGAGGCAAATAATTCAAAAACTATAAAAAATAAATAATGAAGAACAATTGAAAAGTTGCTTAAAATTGGCCATTCTAAAACATACTAAAAGTAAACTTAAAGAGATACTGACACCAAAAACTAAACCTTTTTTTATACCTATCATAATATTGTCTTCCCATGTTATTTATAATGGGGGCTGCCATAATTAAGCTTCAGCAGTCTGTTAGCATTAGAATCTCTAACATGTTGAGAAGGGACAGTCAGGTTGACAAAACAGTCAGGTTTAGGAACTTCAAGTAACAATTACTTACAAAAACAGAACTATCCGTGAAAAACGATCAATATGAGCTATAGGTAACTTTTGATGTACATTAATAATTTTTTAGTGTCAGTATCACTTTAAAGGTGAACCACCCCTTTAAACAGTCACATTTGTAAAATTGAATGGAAACATTTATAAATATGAATGTGGAACAATGCTTTTTTTTCCAATTGTTATTCTAACGATTGACAAATATTTTAAGCATGTTTTTTTTTTAATCTGCTGCCCCTTGTACTAAATTGTGAATGGGCAAAAAAAAAAAAAAAAAAATGTAAATTCTATATTCTATTAAAGGTTTAATCATTTGTTTTCTGTTAAACCCTATGTGGGAGGTTGTAATAAAGACTACGGGGAATTAATCGGTTAATCGGCATTTCATTTAACCATCATTCAATGCCTCTAAATTGTGACGTCTTGTGAACAGGACCCTCTGTCCTTCTCTTTCAGCACTTTTATTTGTGTTTATTGTGTCGTTCGCTTTGATCCCAGTCACACAGTGAGATGTTTGTGTTTTATAAATGAATGTGTGACTAGCCGCTTTGGATTGAACTTTAATGATCTATATTTAGAAAAAGTTGAAATTGGCCATTTTACAGCAGTAAAAACTCTGTATGATATTAGTTTTCTTAATGTCACATTGGTAGGGACATGGTTGTAAAATACACATTACTTCGGACCATTTAGTTGAAGCCCCTCCAACACAAATGTTCAACATAAAAGGCCTAGTACATAGTGATTTTTTAGAAAAAGTGAATATTTTTTGGTGTTTATTTAATTCCATATTTATCCACTGCAAACATTTGCTCTAGGTTTCCCTTTATAAACAAGTGAATGAAGATGTATTTTTCCACTTCTCTGTCTATTTACCAAGCTGAAGCAGACAGATAAATATCCTCAGATGAAGTGAAGTTGCTGTACGTTTTTTGAGATGTTTGTAATTCATGTGTTTTAACCCAATTTGCTACCATGTAGCAAAGCTTTAAAATACATGTCCTGCATTTTATGGACTTACCCTTATCAAAAATGGCTAAATAATAAAATGTGCAAATTGAGAAAAGAGGGCTCATTTACATGTGCAGTGCAGTGGGCAGAGTGCAATTTTGAGCACAAATGATATGTTTTTGTAATGCAGGAACATTTTCTGTGCACCAATCTCCATTGCTCTGGTCCCGATGATAACAATTTGATTGAATAAAAGGAAGGGGACTGTGCAACAAACAACAGTGAGCCTAGGGGTGTCTGCTATGTAAATCCGTCCCGGCAGCCCAGAAACGGTCCTGTACTCCCTCTTCTTTCTGGTCACGATGCAGTGCCGTAAATACATATGAGCGCACTCCGGGGATGGGGTGCAGGAGGTATCAGCACTGCAGAGTTTGCAGTTTTACCCAGAATTCCTGCGCTGTTGTGGAAGCAAGGGGGAGTTGCTCTTAGCACATTTGTGTCTGATGCAGTGTCAGACTAGTGGGGCCTGAGGCCCACTGGGCTTGCAGCCTCAGGGGCCCCCCATACCATCATCTGGGCCCCCCCAGCTGCAAACTCTTCAGTGCTGATACCTCCTGCATCCCATCCCCGGAGTGCAAGCGCGCTCATACGTTTTTCCGGCTCTACATTATGACCAGAAAGAAGAGGGACCCGGTCGCAGAGCTGGATTTACATAACAGACACCCCTAGGCCCGCTGTTGTTCGTTGCCCCATCCCCTCCCTTTTATTCAATCAAATTTTTATCATCGGTACCAGAGCAATGGAGATTGGTGTACAGAAAAGTTTAAAAACCATCATATCTCCTGCCCCTCTCCAGTGTTTCTGAATCAATGTGGGTGTGGATGGGCATCACGCCGCCCCCTAAAATCCTGCTGCCCTAGGCCTGGGCCTTGGTGGCCTCTCCACAAATCCGGGCCAACTGGGACCAAAAGAGTAGGGGCCCACCTGTTTTTTTCCCAGTGTCCCACTGGCCCAGTCCAACCCTAGTCTGATGCATCAAAATGAATGCAATTGCTTTTACACTTTCCGTAAATTAGACACAATTTTTCAAGTCCGGTGTCATATCCAGCATTCATTGTGTGGGTGACGTGTGCCCAATTCTTTAGGCAGGTGCTTACTGATCAAAAGTATGGAGATGAAAGCTTATATTTTAAAGTTTTACTTTACACTTGTCCACAGACTTCCTTATGTAGCTCACTGATTGCTAAGCCTTCACTGTGGGAGTCTGGGTCCTGTAGAGCTATGGAACTGAACCAAATGATTGTGGGACTTTCTGGTGTACTTATGGGCTGCAAAGTCAACCATTGGCAAATCATTTGGTTTGCTGGTAGAACAAGTGTTAGTCTGGTAGAACAAATGTTAGTCTAGAGACATTCTAGCACATAGAGTCATTCTAGCCACTACAGGGGTTCCTTCCATGTAGGGATGTTCTAACATCTAGTGATCCAGTGTTGCACATAGTCGATTCCGTGCTTTTCTTTCAAAGAGGGGTAGTGTTATTTAAAGAAAATCTGGCAATAGTTTCAGATGCTTTTTAGCACAGCTGAGAAAGGTTTGCGGAAAGGTCAGCTTTAATGATTGTCTTCAGCCAAATAAATGCGAGCGTTTTTCCAGCAGGGACTTTGCTTTTCAGTACTCTGTCATAAATTTCCTGTCCACACATCTGGGAATTCGAAGTGAAATGTTTTTCTTTATGACCGCAGGGTACCATATATTTTGTAAATGTTCAGTTCTTGCAGTACTGGTTCTCTATGTGTGAAAACTCCTATTTCGGCATAAACAAACTTCGGCATTTGCCCTTATCGGGTAATGGAATATGTTTGTTTTTCTCAGTATACCTGAAATATGAGTTATTCCCCCCTCCTCAGTATAATCCCTAATAGTCTTCCATTTTCTGGCAAGTCAGCCTTTATTGTGACCACAGCTGGGCCTTTGCTGTTCACAGCTGAAAAGTGAAATCAATGCTCGTCTAACACAGACGAAAACCATAGTTATTTTATATAGTAATTTTCTGACAGCCAGCCTTCAAACTTCTAGGACCTTATTATGTTAACTAAAAATCCCAGAATCTCCAAAGAGCCAAATGCCATTGAGAGATTATGACGGGAGTTATGCATTCTTGCATTTGGTTTCTGTACTGCTAATATCTCTGCCTTTAAAGGAGAAGGAACACCTTTTGGTGCAAAACCCCTCCCCCCCCCCGGGCAAATGCCCCTAAGTTGCTACTTACCCCTCGGCGCAGGTCCCCTCCCGTGGAGTTCACAGGCACCAAGTTCCATTTAATGTTACATTTGGGGGCAGACTTATCAAAAGGTGAATTTAGAGCTTAATAAATAAAAACTCACCCACGTTTTATTCATTCCTATGGGAGTTTTAGAATTGTATTAATCAATGGGTGAAAGTTAGAACTCACCATTTGATAAATACAGTTCTACAAATCTCATTGGAATGAAAAGAACGTGGCTGGGTTTTTATTTATTAAGCTCTAAATTCACCTTTTGATAAGTCTGCCCCTAAATGTAACATTAAATGGAACTTGGATTCTGGGGGATTTGTCTGTTATAGGAGTAAATTGGAAACGGGTTTTTTACTTCATGATCTGTAATTTATTTAGTGAATAAAGTACCCCCTCTTGTAAAATATAAGGATATTATAAGTTACCAAGGAGTTTCATGACCATATAAAAACACGAGGCCGAAGGCTGAGTGTTATTATACAGGTCATGGAACTCCGAGGTAACTTCTAATATCCTCATATTTTACAACTGGGGGTACTTTATTTATTATAATACACAAATTTCAGTGAGTCATGTGACAGAAATGACATCAGAACTCACCGTTTATAACTGATGACTTCAGAACTCACCGTTTATAAGGATATAATTTACAAGATATTCATAGCTTTTGTGTATTATATGTAGTATTAAACACGGCTCAAACACAGTTTTGGGGTACAGCAGTAATGATTTCCTTTCTATAAAATGTATGTCCGTTAATAATGGCTAAACACCCCTGTATGTATGTATGTATGTATGTATGTATGTATGTATGTATATATATTCTCTAATGAACTTTACCATGTGACTATCCAGTGTGGCACTAATTTGTATCCTTCTGCTGAAGATTGTTTTTCTGTAGCAATAATTATTTTCTATTTCACATGGGTGAGCACAGTAATATAAAATACTTTGATGTTCTAGTATTGTCACATTGTTTTCTTTTAACCTGTCTTCCATTATTGCCCTACTACTGTAATTTACCTTAGGTGCCCAGTGTTTACCTGGTCCCCCTAGAGCCAGTAACCATTATTCAGAAAGCACTTTTTGACTGAGATGAGATTCATCTTCCACCAGAAAGTAAAGTCCTGCACGGAACCAATTTGTTAAACCCGAAGTTCAAGGTGCGGGTATAACCGCGGGTCGGCGGGTTTGCGGGTTGCGGGTCGGGCTGTGGATCTTCTCAATATCAATATTTGCTCCTTTTTTCTGGCCACGTCCACTTCCGATGATGTCATTTCCGGTACACAGTGACAGCACTTCCGGTTTTACTCCCCTTTTTCTGATCATATCTACTTCCGATGATGTCACTTCCAGTTTATAATGACAGCACTTCCTGATTCTTGATGGTCAGCCGGTCGCGAGTCCGGGTTGCAGAGAAGGTACTTGCGGGTCGGGTTGCGGGTCCAAGCGGGTAAGAATGCGGGGTGCAGGTTGCGGATTGCAGGTTGCGGGTACGGGTCGGGGTCCCAAAAAATGGACCCGCGCAGGACTCTAACTTGGACTCACTACCTGACCCGCAAGTACCTTATCCGCAACCCGATCCTGACCATCAAGAAACAGGAAGGCTGTCATTGTAAACCAGAAGTGACATCATTAGAAGTAGGCATGAACAGAAAAAAAGGAGTAAAACAGGAAGTGCTGTCATTGTAAACCGGAAGTGACATCATTAGGTGTAGGCATGATCAGAAAGAAAGGAGTAAAACTTTGCTATTGAGAGGACCTGTGACCAGCGCCGATTCAGACCTAAGCGCCGCCTGAGGCGGCTCCTGCAATGCCGCCCCCCCTCGCTGACTTACTTGTCGGGAGGGGAGGCAGGAACACTAATGCGGAGAGCGCAATTGCGCTCTCTCGCATTAGTAAAGCCGAATTTCCGGTTTAAAAACCGGAAATTCGGCTCTTAAAGGTGCAGGAGCGGCTTTTTGCCGCCCCTGGAAACCGCTTCGGCGTTGCCGCCTGAGGCGAGCGTCTCAGCTCGCCTCATTGGCGGCGCGCCCCTGCCTGTGACCCAAAAGCCGGAGAACCGCAACCCACATCTATATCCCACAGGTACCTGCGGGTACCCGACACGCTGCAGGACTCTACCAGAAAGTTCCCTGTTACTCTGCCAGTCAAGTCTCACACGTCTCTTCATTGTCCCACAGGACATAGGGACACTGTTCAGTTGTAGTCTTATTATAGTCATAATATACTTCCTGTTTGTACGAGAACTATCAAAACATATCAGCATTTTACTGTAAAAGGAACTGTCCCTCCCCAGCTGCAGCCTGTCAGGCTGTGAGATAAGAAGCCGCTTATTCTACATAGAGCTGGGCTCAGTGGGCTGTTGATTTGTTTTGATTGGGCTTATATGGATTAGGAAGTAGAATGTGACTTTACTTTCAATTTTAGATTTTGTCAAATGCTAAGTGCATGAGATAACAAAAACCATAGCATTTTTTAATAAAAAAACAATAGGCAAACACGATTATGCATCCCATGTCCTATTCATTGAACTAATACTGAAAAATAGGTGGTTTGGTTGATTTTGCCTTTCTTGTTTGACTACCGTAGCAGGTATGCACCTCATTGGAACATGACAGACCAGGGAGGGCACCTCCCTTACATATAAAATATACAGGTATGGGCCCTGTTATCCATAATGCTCGGGATCTGGGTTTTGGATCTTCATACCAAAAGACTTCTAGAAAATCATTTAAACATTAAATAAACCCAATAGGCTGGTTTTGCTTCCAATAAGGATTAATTATATCTTAGTTTGGATCAAGTACAAGCTACTGTTTTATTATTAAAAAAATCGGATTATTTCATTATAATGGAGTATATGGGAGACAGCCATTACGCCATTTGGAACTTTCTGGATAATGGGTTTCTGGATAACGCATCCCAAACCTGTACTGCCCAAACAAGTGGATCTGTGTCTTCAAAGGGCAAGGCCAAAAATAAAAATGTGCCTAATAAAAGAAAACCTTATTCTAAGCAACTTTCTTATCATAAAAATCAGACAATTTGTAATTATTGTAAATGTAAGTTGCGTAGAATTAAAAATATTTTTTGCTTACTAAAAGAAACATTTTTAGGTTGACATTCCCTTTAAAAGGCAAAAAAATAAAATCCCATTTTTACTTTCTTTATTGAAAAATAAACCTATAAACCTATCTCCAATATACTATATATAACATATACTATACTATAATTAAATAATGTGTGTGCATTTTTATAAGAAACCTGACTGTATGCAGTGAAATTTTTACTGCTGTGGATAGGAATTGTCAGATGGTACCTACCTGCTCTGCAGGGAAACAATCATACTTATGAACGGAAAGGAGAGCCCCCACCTTACTTCCCAGTCATGCAAAACTCAAGCAGCTTTGTTTGTTTCCCTGTAGAGCAGTCAGCGACTGTGTAGAGATTTGTATTGGATTTTATTTTTGCCTTTACATCCCCTTTACTGTTTCCAACTCCAGCTGCAATGACAAAAATTATGGAGCCAGATTTAAACAGATAAATTGGGATTATATTTGGAGGATTATTTTGCTTTAGTCAATGGTTATGCAAAGTTGGAGAAAGTTTGTATTAAACAAACATTATATTACATGACCCAGTGCAGTCTTTATATTCTGATTATTAATCAGTCTTGCTATATCGGCTACTGGAAGATATTATTTGACTTTTTGCTGTTTTGATAATTTATGACCATCCCTAAGCAGCCCAGACCACACTGAGCATGTGCACAGTCTTGGTCTTGCAAAGATGTTTCACAAAGTTATAAGATGGTGGCCCCCTGTGGCCAAATTTGAAAGAGCATAAATTATTTGTTTGATTAGGCTTGTGGAGCAGTAAGTTCATGTTTATATTTATTATACAAAATACAGCATTTCTAGCCTTATTCTATTTTAGACTTTACTTCCCCTTTAACTGTGCTTCATGTTAGTCTGGGGGCAGTTAACTGCAGAAAATCGTGGTTTGCACCCAATTTGTTAGTGTTTATTTTTGTTGGTAAAATGTGGTTCTCCTAATTAGTACAAACTGGGTTGTTTCTAATGAAGTCTTTGTATCACACATCAGCTAACTGCTTGAAAGCAATCTTGTAATTTGTTTGTGGCCGCGACAGCCATATTTCATTTGGCAACGGACAACGTATTTATGGCAGAAGTTAAACGGGGAGTCGAATGTATCTCGTGAATTGATTGCTTGTGTGTGTGCACTGAAACTGGAGAACGGAGCACAAGGAGGTTTATACATAAAGAAATGTAGTGGAAATTTCCCTAATTGCCAGTATATTTTTCTTTTAATGAACAGGTTCTAATTATACTGCTATTAAAGACAGCAATTGTGAGCTGCGCCTTGTAATTAAAATTGAAAACAGCAATTGCACGGCTGCGGTGCGAGTAGCACATTCCAGGCCACTCTGCTTTGTTTAGAGGAATTCTGTTCACTGTAATGACAATTGACCCGTATTGACACGTTACCTTTCTGTTTATACCATATAACCCTGTAAGGAATGACTGAATAAGTCTGGATGCTTGTCAGGCTAAAGCCTATTTCTGTTGTTTTTGGATAACTTACACACACTGAATATTGCATTCAGGGCCAGATTTACATAGCAGGCGCCCCTAGGCCAACTGCCGTTTGTCACCTCTGTCCCCTCCTCTTTATTCATGCAAAGTTTCATCATTGGAACCGCAGCAATGGGGAGATTTAAAAAATGATTGTATCTCCTGCACATCCCCAGTGCTTTTGAACCAATGTGGGTGTGGTTGGGTAGCATGCCGCCCCCAAAATCCTGCCGCCCTAGGCCCGGGCCTTGGTGGCCTTTCCACAAATCCGGGCCTGATTGTATTTTAACAGAGCACCTAACCGTAATACTGTATTTCCAAATATTTGTGTTTTGGGAAAAACTGGGCAAAATTCAGAAATTAAACACATAATTGCACTAGACTATTAGCAAGCACATTTGTTACCCTGAACATTACTTTATTTGGCAAAAGTCTTATATTATACAGGTATGTAACCTGTTATCCAGAATGCTCGGGACATGGGGGTTTCCGGATAACGGATCTTTTCATAATTTGGGTCTTCATGCCTTAAGACTACTAGAAATTCATTTAAACATTAAATAAACCCAATAGGCTGGTTTTGCTTCCAATCTTAGTTGGGATCAAGTACAAGCTACTGTTTTATTATTACAGAGAAAAAGGAAATCATTTTTAAAAATTTGGATTATTTGGATAAAATGGAGTTTATGGGAGCCATTCCGTAATTCGGAGCTTTCTGGATATCGGGTGTCCGGATAAGGGATCCTATACCTGTACAAATATTGTATGTTCATATCTGGAAGCTTTTATTTATGTTTATGTATTTATACCTTGGAATCTGAATTATTATATTATATATTGTTGCAAATATAGATGTTTAATATCAGAATTACTGCTAAAGCTGCCAGAGTCTGACTTTGCAGTATTCAGTCCCTCCACAAACTGTGTGTATGTGTATATATATATATATATATATATATATATATATATATATATATATATATATAACAAACAAGGGAAAGTTGTGCTCACCACTATTTTTTAAAAAACATTAGGCGGGGGTGCAATGAGGCTGTGACCACAAAATACATATAGTCAAATACAAGAGTCCTCTGCACTCAACCCATTATCAATATATTTAAGACAGCGACATTTTGTGCATACTGCTACTAAAAAATGCCTTACCCTTTAAACAAAACAGGGATTGTTTGTCCATATATTGCAATATATTTAAGCTGGCCAACTACGTCAAAGTCATCCCATATCTGGCCAGTCCTATGCTCAATTTTATCTGATTCATTAAGAATTCTATTGCTTCATTATACATTTTACAAAGGGACTAGGTATTACCTGCAACTTAACTTGCTGCTTTCAAAGTAAACCTCCATACTTGGCTGCCCTTTTATTAGACACCAGTGGGATCACCTGACTAGAGCTGGGAAGGGTGGGAGCTACAACATGGAGCTGGTCACTGCTCCTGTATAAACTATAACAAACAAGGGAAAGTTGTGCTCACCACTATTTTTTAAAAAAACATTAGGCGGGGGTGCAATGAGGCTGTGACCACAAAATACATATAGTCAAATACAAGAGTCCTCTGCACTCAACCCATTATCAATATATTTAAGACAGCGACATTTTGTGCATACTGCTACTAAAAAATGCCTTACCCTTTAAACAACACAGGGATTGTTTGTCCATATATTGCAATATATTTAAGCTGGCCAACTACGTCAAAGTCATCCCATATCTGGCCAGTCCTATGCTCAATTTTATCTGATTCATTAAGAATTCTATTGCTTCATTATACATTTTACAAAGGGACTAGGTATTACCTGCAACTTAACTTGCTGCTTTCAAAGTAAACCTCCATACTTGGCTGCCCTTTTATTAGACACCAGTGGGATCACCTGACTAGAGCTGGGAAGGGTGGGAGCTACAACATGGAGCTGGTCACTGCTCCTGTATAAACTATAACAAACAAGGGAAAGTTGTGCTCACCACTATTTTTTAAAAAAACATTAGGCGGGGGTGCAATGAGGCTGTGACCACAAAATACATATAGTCAAATACAAGAGTCCTCTGCACTCAACCCATTATCAATATATTTAAGACAGCGACATTTTGTGCATACTGCTACTAAAAAATGCCTTACCCTTTAAACAAAACAGGGATTGTTTGTCCATATATTGCAATATATTTAAGCTGGCCAACTACGTCAAAGTCATCCCATATCTGGCCAGTCCTATGCTCAATTTTATCTGATTCATTAAGAATTCTATTGCTTCATTATACATTTTACAAAGGGACTAGGTATTACCTGCAACTTAACTTGCTGCTTTCAAAGTAAACCTCCATACTTGGCTGCCCTTTTATTAGACACCAGTGGGATCACCTGACTATAGCTGGGAAGGGTGGGAGCTACAACATGGAGCTGGTCACTGCTCCTGTATAAACTATAACAAACAAGGGAAAGTTGTGCTCACCACTATTTTTTAAAAAACATTAGGCGGGGGTGCAATGAGGCTGTGACCACAAAATACATATAGTCAAATACAAGAGTCCTCTGCACTCAACCCACAACTTTCCCTTGTTTGTTATAGTTTATACAGGAGCATATATATATATATATAAAAATAATGAGTGAAAGAGTGCACATTAGTATAGTTTCTGTAACTGTACTAATGTCTATCTTTTACATTTATAGGTATGGGATCCATTATCTGGAAAGCTCCATTATCTGGACCATCTCCCAATAGACTTTGTTTTATCCAAGTAATCCAAACTATTTCAATTGATTTCCTTTTTCTCTGTAATAAAAAAAAAATACTTGTTCCAAACTAAGATATAATTAATCTTATTGGTAGCAAAACCAGCCTATTGGGTTTATTTAATGTTTACATGATTTTATAGTAGACTTAAGGTATGAAGATCCAAATTACAGAAAGATCCCTTATCCAGAAAACCCCAGGTCCCGAGCATTCTGGATAACCAGTCCCATACCTGTATATCGCATGCACTGATGTGTATTTTTCAGATGTAGGATCAGTTATTTGGAAACCCATTATCCCGAAAGCTCATAATTATGGGAAGACCATCTTCCATAGACTCCATTGTAATAAAATATTTAAAAAAAGGATTTCCTTTTTCTCTGTAATAATAAAACAATGCCTTGTACTTGATCCCAACTAAGATATAATTAATCCTTATTGGAGGCAAAACAATCCTGTTGGGTTTAATTTTTAAAGGATTTTAGCAGCATCAAAAAATGAAATTGTTTTAAAGTAATAAAAATATAATATATTGTTGCCCTGCACTAGTAAAACTGGTGTGTTTGCTTCAGAAACACTACTATTGTTTATATAAATAAGCTGCTGTGTAGCAGCAATGGGGGCAGCCATTCAAAGGAGAAAAGGCTCAGGTTACTCAACAGATAAGCTCTGTAGAACATAATGGTGTTATCTGTTATCCACTATTTAACCTGTGCCATATAGGCTTTTTTCAATTTCCACCATTGCTACTCAGCAGCTTGTTTATATGAACTATAGTAGTGTTTCTGAAGCAAACACACCAGTTTTACCAGTGCAGGGCAACAGTACATTATATTTTCATTACTTTAAAACACTTTAATTTTTTGGTGTTACTGTTCCTTTAAAGGAGAAACAACCCCTTAATAAAAATTCAAATTACAGAAAAATCCTTTCTCTGCAAATCCCCAGGTCCCGCGCATTCTGGATAACCGGTCCTGTATAATAAATGATGATGTTCATACTGACTTGTGCTTCTATTCAGTCCTGCCGTACCTTGATTCTGTATCATTCCTCTTTGTAACCTTAAAAAGAGACATACTTGAGAGTCTTTGGTTAGTACAGTACCCGGGGTGGCAGGGGTTTCTGGGGATACAGAACAAAGATTACACTAATGGACAAACTCTGGCAGATGCTGAATCCAACTACAATACATTGTAACCTCTGAGAACACATTTGGCAGGTCCATGCAAGATGTATAGGAGAACCTTAACATGGAGATATACTGGGGTTGACATATCTAATATCACATTTTAAGCCTTATTGATTGTGTTCGATATGAGCTAGAGACAAAAGGTTTGCCAGGATTGAAATAAGACAAGGGGAAGTCTGTACAATGAATGCTCATACCATCAAGCGCTCAGACTGAAAAATGACTTGGATTTAAATTCGCTCTTCAGTTTCATGGGAACCCATTTGGTCATATCAACACCTGCGGTGATAAGCTGCAAGCTGCCTCCTTCACAGTCTCCCATTTAAAGTGTGCACTTTATCTTTGCAAAGTGCTATCCGATATGTTTCATTAATGCACTTATTATTTTTTGCTAAAGCATTTGCTTTTGTTTTAACGAAACAACACTCTGAATGATGAGCTGCCTTTGTAGATAATATGGAGAATATTTGGTTATCAGTATATGGCAGCTCTGCCTACAGTTGGGAAAGGGATTTTCATTCACTTGTTTGGGACCCTTTGTATCAGTGTTACCCTTTGCTTGCATCTTGGAATGCTTGTTCCATCATGCTCTTAAAGGAGAAGGAAAGCTACAGAAGCAGTTTATTGCCAATAAATTAGCCACAATAGTGCAAGCTATAACACTATATTTATTCTGTAGAATGCTTTACCATAACCGAGTTAACAGCTCTAGAAGCTCTCTCTGTTTGTTTTGGATAGCAGCTGCCATATTAGCTTGGTGTGATATCACTTCCTGTCTGAGTCACTCCCTGCTCACTCATAGCTCAGATTACAGCAGGGAGGGGGAGTGGGAGAGAGGCACAAGCTGAGAATGCTCAAGCCCTTGCCCTGGAGATTTATGCTGAAAACAGAAAGTCTAATACAGAAGCCTCTGGGACATATTTACTAAAGGTCGAAGTGACTAACACTGGTTTTGCCACTGGTTTGTGACGTCATTTCAGTACTTCGGTACTTGATTTACTGACGGGGGCAGGCGTAACTGCGCTAATGAAAAAGACTGACGCTGGAGCTTATTCACACTCAATCGTCAGGCGAAGTTGCGCTCTGGTGAAGGGAAGTAACGCAGCAAATTCCCTAAGATGCAGATTTTACTGAACGTTACCTCTTGCGCCAAACTTGCCTTCGCCACCTCAGACCAGGCGAAGTGCAATAGAGCAGATAGGACTTCCTCAAAATTTAGTTGAAAATTTTTCTAAGTCCCCAAAAATATTTTTTTGGGGTAATCGCTTCCCCCCCCTACATTTCCCAACATATGGCACATAAACTATACACTCATGTGTAGGGCAATATAACATCTATTTTCTTTTATTAAGGTTCCCAGGCTTGTGTAGTGTAATGTATTTGCTGCAACATATACGTTCAACTTTAACTTCCCGCCGTATGCAAATTAGCCAACGCTAGTGCAACTTCGCTCTGCTTGCCGAATTAACGCTAGCGCAACTTCACCATTGTTCGGCGCCCTGGACACAACTTTGATTGTTAATGAATTAGCGTTGTCTGAGCGAATTTTCGTCTTGCGAAGTGTTGTGCTGCCTGCCAAGCCGTCGCTGGCGAATTTTCGCCGCTTAGTAAATTTGCCCCTATGTGTACACAATAGAAGGAAAGAAAGGTGGTGTTTCTTTTGACAGAGGACTCAGAGCAGCATTACTTTGAGGCTTTACTGGTATATTTATAAAGACCTTTCTGATAAAGCTTACTTAGTTTTAGCCTTTCCTTCTCATTTAAGGATTTCTCTTTTTTTTTCATATGTGGATAAATGGGAGGAGATGAAGTCAGGAATTTAGGCCTGATATTTTCTTCCTTTCTTGAAAGCCCTTCCAGTGTTGCCTTGGCACCTTGGAAATGAGAATTCCACCATAACCACCAACCTCTTCCACTTTAATGCGGTGCTGCATAAAGATACACCAACCCAGACCCCTTCAGCTCTGGGGACACCTGGGCCACATATGCTCCTCCCCCAGTCACACCCTCTTTCACCCAAGCCACACCTCCATGATAGTGTTTCATGATCTGACTGCTATTAAGAAATTGGGCAACTTTATATTGGGGCTAACTGACATTCAGGTGCAAATTACTGACTGCGGATGACCAGGTTGGGAGGGCAAAATTAGGGTGACTCAGAAATATGTGAGTTGACATTTCTGCTTATACATGGCTGTCACTAGCCGGGTCCTTTCAGGGATTTCCAGTATTTTGACCCAACTCCACATAATACAAAGAAATTGGACAACAAAACACTCACAATTTCCCCGTCTGCCATTCTCCTTATAAAAGCCTTGCCAAGATAGCTGCAAAACAATAGCCTCAGATTCCCACCACTTTAAATCTACATTTCAGTAACCCAGTCTTAGAAAACATTCTATATAGTGTGTTTCCTAATATAATGGCCAATGTTTGCAAGTCCTTCGCTTGGTTCATTTGACCAAAACGCAAAATGTGGTGTAAATAGAACAAGCCAGGCTTCCGTGCAGTGCAAAACAAGCGTAACATGATGATAAACTGTTAATACTTTTATACTATATCTGTAACATGATGGATTATTTGGAGAAACTATAGGTGTAAATATATATATATATATATATATATATATATATATATATATATATATATATATAATTTATTTATTTTTTTTTTTTAAATCTTGTTTTTCCGTTTTATGGCTCATGGAAAGCTCATTCATTCCTCCTGGCTCTGTATCTTCCTATGCTTTCATGGTCCCTGGGGTACTTTTGTCATCATATTTATTTTTTCAAGTACAGTAACCCTGTTTAAAAAAAATGTACCTTGTATTTCCAGACATGATTAATTAAAACTAAGAACTTCCATTGTCTAAATTCCAAATATATTCCCTTCCCAACCAGCCCCAGCGGAGAGAAAGAGCGGAAAGCTGTTGGCTCACTAGAAATTATCCCTTCCACTTCAAGTTCATTACACCAGTAGTCCTGGTCATCCCAAACAAGGTTTAGCTGGGCCCAATCCTCCCAAGCACCCAACAGCTCCAGATGCTACCACCTAAATAATGGTGTTTGTTAATGGTCTTGACTGATATTGGGAGCCTTCATTTACTCCAATATCAATATTACAGGAGATTCCTGTAAGCTGTGCTTTGGTGAGATTTTAAATAAGACACTTTTAGGGAAATTGCAAATTTGCAAAGAGCAAAACGATTCTCACCAATAAGACTACAAATCCACATCTCGCAATGCAATATTGTTCCTTAAACGGTGCGAATTTTAATTGCGCCCTCTTAAGAAGGTGTCGTAATCTTCTGGAGCAAACACAACGACATTTGCATTAAAAGGGAAGGAAACCTAGTCAGCGCAAACCCCCCACCCCCCCTCCCGTTTGTTGCCCACCCTCCCTCCTCCCCCCTGGCCTACCCGTCCCGCTGGGCAAATGCCCCTAACTTGTTACTTACTCTTCTGCGCAGGTCCAGTCCAGGGAGTTCACAGACGACATCTTCTTCCACGCGATCTTCTTCCTGCTTTGAACGGCGCATGCGCAGTAGGATCATTTTGCCGGTACGATCTACTGCGCATGCGCGTGACTTTTGGCGCATGCGCAGTAGAGCCGTACCGGCTAAATGATCCTACTGCGCATGCGCCAAAACGCCATTCAAAGCAGGAAGAAGATCGCGTGGAAGAAGATGTCGTCTGTGAACTCCCTGGACTGGACCTGCGCAGAAGGGTAAGTAACAAGTTAGGGGCATTTGCCCAGCGGGAGGGGTAGGCCAGGGGGGAGGAGGGAGGGTGGGCAACAAACGGGAGGGGGGGTGGGGGGTTTGCGCTGACTAGTTTTCCTTCCCCTTTAAGAAGTATTATTACATTGACTGCGCATTGGCGCAAACTATAAAATCTGCAAACGGTCTTCCACTGTCGGAAGTGGTCGCTAAACAGTTTCCGGGCTCGCAAAAGCTATATTAAATTCGCACAAAGCAAAATGTGTTTGCGCAGAGGCATTGCGAATTGTTTTTCCGTTAGCGACTTTTATTACATTGCCCCGAAATTGCCTTAATAAGGGAAATGTTTAAGGTGGTTGGTGCATTCTTTTTTGGAAGAGGAGTAATTCATTCAAAAGTTCTTTGATACCACATGTGGTGCATCATTTTAGGATATATGCACAAGACAGATCATCTTTTTTGGGTCCCCTAAAATATTTTACTGTAGGGCCCAGTAACTTCTAATTAAACTAAAATAAATTCTTACTTACCCGGTATATCTTTTAATCTGCACCAATATATATGCTATAGATGAGCTTTAGTACAAGGGCCTGGGCCTGATGTAGCCCTTCTGCTAAGGGCCCTGTGCATTTGTGAATGAGCTCTTATTCATGTATTTTTCATGATTTCCCAGGAATATTTTCAGAAAAATAAAAGCAAACCCCATTTTTGTTTTTAATTTATTATCCCTTAAGGGCTTGTCTGTGATTTGCAAGCTGCTCTGAAAGCGCCTGAGCCTGGCCCGAGCAAGGAAAACAAAGGCAATTTAACCTGCAAATAGCCATGGATGGTAATGGTTTTTTATTTGCTAGGAGCCATAAAATCACGGGAGCACTATGTTAGCACTGAGATAATAATTCACCCTGACAATTACCACATGCCGGAATGTTTTTGCAACTTTAATTCCATGTTATTAATAATGAATAAAATTGCAATTTTCGTAGGTTGCTGGGGGGCAGCGCGGAGGCTTTCCACTGAATATTTCAGCACGTTATTTTAATCACGCTTCCACAAAATGCGGAATATTTTATGCTTTTATAATCAGCCGGCGAAGGAGCCATAGTCATTAAAGGCGAGCTGTTTATAGGAGAGGTTGCGCTTTGATTTGTAAGCCTTGTTAAAGTCTCTGGAAAAGAAAGCAAGCCGTGTCATTAATACTTGTAATATGATGCTGCCTTAGTAAATGGGCTCCCGGTGATTAATGTTCAGAGCACAAGGACATTTAAATGAACACAACTGCCAGTTTACAAGTTGCCTCAGTGTGTGAGAATATTTCATAATATTTACATGTTGGCATTTGAATGTTTGTCGTTTCTTGACAGAACTAATTATTTGAGGTGAAGGAAATGCATAGGAATGATTCCAAAGCTATAGAAACAAGGTTTGTGCTACTGCCACATCATAGTGAATAACTGTGGTACCACTTTATAAATAGGTATTGAATCAAAAAATAAATAAAGTAAAGAATAAGGAGAAAACACTCACAGTTCACCTCAGTCCCAAGGTGCAAAATCAAAATTACTGTGTCCGAACGGAATGTGAGAGCCTCCAAAAATAAGAAAACAAATGTAAAAAGTAGAAAATTTATTAGAACGCGTTTCGTGCTTATTGGGGCACTTACTCAAAGGCACTTACTCATCAGCCTATGAGTAAGTGCCCCAATAGGCACGAAACGCGTTAGGTTTCATATCCTAATAAATTTTCTACTTTTTACATTTGTTTTCTTATTTTTGGAGGCTCTCACATTCCGTTTGGACACAGTAATAATGATTCCAAACCTCCCAACATTCCGAATGTAAAAACTGGCCATATCTTGTATGTACCCCTCACAGCTCGGGGGGACGGTGGTGTTGTCACTTGGGGGTGGCTGATGACATCTCAGCCTGGATAAATGGTGGTGAGAGATGGCCTGTAGAAGTAAAGGACCTGTTATTCAGACCTGCTGTTTTCCAGATAAGAACTCTTTCCATAATTTGGATCTCCATACCTTAAGTCTACCAAAAAATTATTTAAACATTAAATAAAGTCAGTAGGTTTGTTCTGCCTCCAATTAATTATATCAAGGGGGCAAATTTACTAAAGGGTGAATTGTTGCCAGCGTCCGCTTCGCACCCATCGCACCACTTTGCCAGGTGCAACTACGATACCAATACGCTAATTCACCCATATGCGAAATTTCATCCTGGGCTTCGAATGCTGGCGACTTTTCGCTAGTTTAACTTCGGCTGTGCGAGCAATTCATAGCAAAGATGCGCTAGCATTCATGTGTGCCTAGCGAAACTTTGCCAGTGATCTTGCGCTTCGGTCCATTTGCATAGGGTGGGAAATTTAAAGTTGTATGGAGGTCTTTATTATAAATGTTGCTGCAAATGGTTTAAGTTACCGGTTTATATTACATGTGTCCAGGGAACCTTAATGAAGACACATTATTATGTAAGTGTGAGTTGTATGTAAGTCGGATGTTTGTAACTCGAGGACTACCTTTAGTTAAAAGAAATATGGCTGCCCTTACAACATCTAAACAGAGTAAGCAAAAACATTCATTTATTTTCTACTCCTCTAACTTGTGCAATTAGTGGGAGTAATTTATAAAGTTTGTGCAGTGCATATTTATTCACAAATGGTTGTTTTGCCCTTGCTTTTTCCTAAACGCTAAAATATTGGACTGCTGTGCCCATCTTTACGTTTTTTGCGAATTCGCAAATGACTCGCAAATGAGACGGGTCTGTGCGTGAGCACAGACACTTTGCGAGGTTGTTGTGTGCAAAAATAGTGTTAACAGTAACTGAAATTTGCAATTTGTGAAACTGTTTTGCGAATATTTTCTCCGCCACATAATTCGTAATTCAAACACAAAGGGGCTCATTTATGAACTTCGCGCAGGGCAGATTGGTTCGCACATTGAATATATTTGTCCTGCACATGGTTACATTTATAAAGCTGAATAAGAGTGTGCAAACAGAATTGCAATTTTTTTTTTCACCTTGTGAATGTCTAAAATCTTAAAGGAGAAGGAAAGCTACGGAGGCATTTTATTGCCAATAGATTAGCTGCAATAGTGCAAGCTAGAATGCTATATTTATTCTGTAGAATGTTTTACCAAACCTGAGTAAGAAGCTCTAGAAACTCTCTGTTTGTTTAGGATAGGAGCTGCAGTATTAATGTGGTGTGACATCACTTCCTGCCTGAGTCTCTCCCTGCTCTGGGCTCAGATTGCAGCAGAGAAGGGAGGGGTGGGGGGGAAGAGGAGCAAACTGAGCATGCTCTTGCCCAGGGCAATTAGGTTTAATCTGAAGGCAGGAAGTCTGATACAGAAGCCCATGTGTACACAATAGAAGGAAAGAAATGTGGTGTTTCTTTTGACAGAGGACTCAGAGCAACATTACTTTGGGGGTTTACTGGTATATTTAGATGGACCTTTCTGATAAGGCTTACTTAGTTTTAACCTTTCCTTCTCCTTTAAAAGCTTGTAAATATGGCTAAAATCTCAAATTGTGAATATTATTTGCACAATCTGTGTTTGAATTACGACATAACCGATGGCAAAGAAAATATTCGCAAAACAGTTTGCAAATTGCCAATTTAAGTTAGTGTCGACTCTATTTTCGCCCACAACAACCTCGCACAGTGAGCGCACACACTCAAACACCCATCTCATTTGCGAACCATTTGCGAAAATTTATTCTCAATTTGAATCCGCAAAAACCATAAAGACGGGCAATATATTAGCGCTCAGGGGAAAAAAATTGGCAATACAACCAGTTGCAAATAAATATGCGCTGCGCAAACTTTATAAATGACCCCCAGAGTGTGCACATATAAATATTCGCAATTTGCTCTTATAGACATTCGCAGTGTGAAAAACAAATTTGCAAATCTGGTTGCAGCTTTATAAATATAACCAGGCACACGGCACATATTTTCACTGTGCGAATCATTCTTCCCTGCGCGAGGTTTATAAATGAGCCCCAGTCTTTTTGCATAAATATGTCGGCCACCATGTAAATGTCATTTGCTACAAACATATGTTCTAACGAGTATCTTGTCCTGGTTTTGTAGCCAACTTCATGACTTCTGGCGACTGGATTACTGGGAGGACGATTTGCGCCGGAGAAGGCGTTTTGTACGCAATGCATTCGGATCTACTCATTCAGAGGCTCGACTTAAATCTGCCATTGAATATGGTGAGTTTCTTTTCCTCTATAAGGGCACATTAATGGAATTCTCACTAAGCACCACTTGGTTGTATTTAAGCACAGGTGTCGGGTGAGCTTGATAACGGCAGATATTTCTTTAATGCTCAAATTCACATTTCAGCAGATTTGTCCCGTTCCCCTCCCTCTCTCCAAAGTTTGGCCTCATGCAGAGCATTGAAAACTTTAGGATGACCCTTTTCTGTTTAAGTACGTCCTTTACACCGATGCTGTTTCTATTCCTCTTGGTAATACTAATGAGTTGAATAATTTATGAGCTTGTCATGTGAAAAGGATTTGGTGCAGTTTGATGTACTTTCAGCGTCTGCTGTTGGAATGCAATTACTAACCAAACATTATTTCTCGTGTGTGCGTGCGCACATATACATTTAGGGGCACATTTACTTAGCTCGAGTGAAGGAATAGAAGAAAAAATACTTCAAATTTCGAACGTTTTTTGGACTACTTGGACCATCGAATTGGCTACCTTCGACTTCGAATCGAATGATTCGAACTAAAAATCGTTCGACTATTCGACCATTCGATAGTCGAAGTACTGTCCCTTTAAAAAAACTTCGACCCCCTACTTCGCCAAGTAAAACCTACCGAGGTGCAATGTTAGCCCATAGGCTTCCTAGCAATTTTCTGATTGAAGGAAAATCGTTCGATTCGAAGGATTTAATCGTTCGAGCTAACGAATTTTCCTTCAACCGTACGTTCGAACGAATTGCGGTAAATCCTTCGACTTCGATATTCGAAGTAGAAGGATTTAACTTTGACAGTCGAATATTGAGGGTTAATTAACCCTCAATATTTACCCTAAGTAAATCTGCCCCCCAGTATGTATATGGTGTTTCTGACTCATTGTGCAGTCTTTAAAAGAATAATTATTCAACTGCAAATTAATTTTACTGCAATAGTTTATTTTGAGAGACAATGCTTTTGGGCATACAGATGTACGACTTCCTATAAATATCACACTCACAGCTGGTACCTCTCATTGAATATTTATTACATTAAGGCCAATACTGAAAGGGACGTTACCATTGCTGTTCTTATGGTTTGAGTTGCACTCATGTTGGCTGTATTAATTAAAAAGTTTTAATCATAGTAAGGGAATCCAGTGACATATCACTATTGGGTGCCCAGTATCTGATAGCGATTCCAGCACTCGCTCACTGAAATATCTATACGCTTCTCTGTTCCCCCCAGTTCTTTTCAGTGCCAAATTTTCTTTAAAATGTGTTTTAAGCTGCCACTGCATTATTAGGGTGGACTCCTGTGATCATGGACTCCTATCCGCCTTTTTGCTTTTCTTTAAAAGACATG
The DNA here is from genome assembly GCF_017654675.1 of Xenopus laevis. Taxonomy (NCBI): domain Eukaryota; kingdom Metazoa; phylum Chordata; class Amphibia; order Anura; family Pipidae; genus Xenopus; species Xenopus laevis. Next base: position 144,382,926 of record NC_054374.1, on the reverse strand, counting down.
TCAAGCCAAAAAAAAGTTTTTTGCCTAATAAAAGAAAACACAATTCTAAGCAACTGTGGAAAATACGTTCATTACAAATTTTCTGTGGTTTTGAAGTTATTTGTACAGGTATGGGATCCGTTATACAGAAACCCATTATCCAGAAAGCTCTGAAATGAAGGCTGTCTCCCATAGGGGCAAATTTACTAAAGGGCGAAGTGATTAACGCTGGCGAAAATTCGCCAGCGTGAAGTCATTTTGCAACTTCGCAAATTTACTCTGTCACCCTGGCGAAAATTCGCCAGCGATGGTGATAGCCTAGCGCAACTTCGCACCCTAACGCTGGCGAAGTTGCACTCTGGCGAAGGGGGCGAAAATACGCAAATTTACTAACATTGGTCTTTTTCTGAACGTGACCTCCTTCGCCAGAGTTTACTTCGCCAGGTTAGAGCAGGTGAAGTGCAATAGAGTAGATTTTTTTTAGGGTGCCCACTTTCCCCCCTACATTTGTGGCACCTTAACTATACTGTGGGCACATGTGTAGGGCATTAGAACACCTAAATAAACTTTTAGTAAGTTTCCCTGCGCTTGTGTAGTGTTCTGTATGCGCTGCTGCATACACGTCCATTGAAATTCAAATTTGGCGCCATATGCAAATTAGCCTTTGCTAGCGCAGCTTCGGAACAGCTCATCGTAACTTCGCTAGCGCAACTTCGGAAACGATCGGTAACTTGTGCGGAACTTCGGATCTTCGTGAATTTGCGATATCCTGGCGAAGTTTGGCAAAGACCACGCTGGTGGATCTACGAAGGTAAGTAAATTTGCCCCATAGTCTCCATTATAATAAAATAATCCACATTTTTAAAATTAATTTCTTTTTTCTCTGTAATAATAAAACAATACCTTGTACTTGATCCAAACTAAGATATAATTAACCTTTATTGGAAGCAAAAGCAGCCTATAGGTTTTATTTAATATTAACATGATTTTCTAGTAGATTTAAGGTATTAAGATCCAAATTACAGAAAGATCCGTTATCTGGAAAATCCCAGGTCCTGAACATTTTTGGATAACAGGTCCCATACCTGTACTTGTATTGCTATTGAAATCAGTATTTGTCTGTCCCTTTCCATTCTCTGCCATGGTGGCTCTGGCTATTGAAACAAGTAACACAAACCAATGGATTAACAGGCCTGTCTTGCTGGAGGAAATTGGCTTTTGCAACATTGTTTAAAAAGTAACAACCAGGAGTTAAGCAAATGCTGATTTCAACAGCAATAACATTTACAAATAACTTTTAAAGCACTAACAAGTTTTAAAAAATTTATATTGGAAAGTTGCTTATAATTGTGTTTTCTTTTATTAGGCAAAACATAATTTTTTGGGTTGACATGTCTTTTAAGCCTACATTATTATTATTATTATTATTATTATTATTAATAATATTTATTTATAAGATGCCAACATATTCCATAGCACTGTAAAATCAGTTTAGGACTGAGCCTATGAGTAAGTGGCCACATTTGGCACGAAACGCGTCCGGCAAGAGTATTTCCTAATAAAGATTTTTCATTTTTATAATACTTTGGCTCCGTCTTCACTAAACAGTAAGTCTTTCCCGATTTTTGCCTTTTGAAATTACTTAATTATGTACAACCCTTGGACTGGGGGTACTCTGGGATATGACTACTGTGTAAATTAATTCTTTATCCCATTTGAATAAGACATCTGTGACTTTTAACTACAATTAGAAATTGCAAAAAAAAACAGCAAACATCCGTCTGTCCCCCTTAACCCCCCCCCCCCAGCATGTACTTTCTTCTTGTTGCACATTAATTCTACATTCAATCGGTGGGGTTGGTCCGGAAGTAGCTCAAGAGCTGACGGCTGTGGGGAGCAGGTCCGGGTTTTTTCCCGGTGTCCCACCTGCTCAGTCCAACCCTGTGTACAATAAATGGGTTTGTATATTGAACATACGTATTCTATAATGATCCTCTTTCATCTGGTACCTATAACCTGAAGGGTCTTTTAGTAATTTGTACTCCATGGGTATCTGAGTCCTAAAGCTACAGAATGAGTTACCTTTCTCTATTTTGGTCACATGATTTATAGACAATGAGCCCATAATGTACAGTAAATTAAGAAATCTCTGGGTGATTATGTAGGATCAAAAATGAGTATACTCCTCAGAGATTTCAGTGTTTTTTTTACAAAGACATCATCATTTCAGTAGAGTATGCATTATGCACTGCTATATATCAAAGCTCATGGGACTTGGGTGTAACGTCTTATATCAGGGATATCTACCATCTGAATATTAACCTCAGCATTATCCATGTATAATATGCCAAAGGTCACCATGGGGCACGGAGAGTTTGTTATCCCTCTTTGAAGGGATGAAACTAAAGGCCCTATATATTATGCTGTTTAAAAAGCTGTGTAAAACAGATGGCAAATTTATCAAGGTGCATTTTATTTTACGTCATGTTATCGCCAGATTTGACGCCGTTATTTTACTCTTCTCCAGACCTTTGTATGTCAGTTCCAGTAGAAGTTGCTCAAAGAAAAACTGCATAAAAGATTTACACCATTTTTATGCTGTTTTTTTTTTTACATGGTAATGCCTAACAATTGGCAAATTATTTCACAGTTTTTTTCTACACCACTTAATAAATCTGCCCCTAAATGTAGGCTGATCTTAACCTGTGGAGGCTCCTAATGCTATGGTAAAGTTTTTCAATACTAAAGGTGGCCATACACGGATAGAGCCGCTCGTTTGGCGATGTAGCCAAACGAGCGGATCTCCCTCCGATATGCCCACCTTGAGGTGGGCAATATCGGGCAGATCCGATCGTGGGCCCTAGGGCCCAACGATCGGATCCTAGCATTCACAAACGGACGGTCGGATCGCGGGACCGCATCAACTAACAGATGCGGCCGCGATCCGACGGGGTTTTTAAACCCATCCGATCGAGATCTGGCCGACTTTCGGCCAGATCTCGATCGGGGAAGCCCGTCGGGGGCCCCCATACACGGGCCAATAAGCTGCCGACGCGGTCTGTCGGCAGCTTTTATCGGCCCGTGTATGGCCACCTTTAGAGCTCATTTGGAGGCAGCACAAAAAGATCCAAGTACAGTGGCGCCCCCCATTTTACCTTTTCCAGGGTACCAGAAAAAAATGGTGTAAAATCCAGGAAAATGTAAAATCAAGGAAATGTATTATGCATAATATATAGGTGGGACTACAAAATAACAATGTAAAATGAGGGAAAACTTAAAATCAGGGGATGTAAAATTGAGAGTCTAATTTTCCTCGACAAGCAGACCATTTAAAACTGGGAAGAGGTATAAGAGGAAGAGAAATAACTCAAAAACTGCAAAGAATAAATAATAAAGACCTATTGTTGCAAAGCTGCTAGGAGTAGGACTATATATTAACATAACGTGAAGGTGAACCACCTTTAATAGATATACCCCAAATAAATTATCTATACAAACATGAATTTACCAGCAGTACCAGCAAATAAGATCTTGATTTTATTTCAGTATTGCTCTAGGAGACCTCTGTATTCCAGGCACTATGAAAAGGGAGAGCATCTCGGGTTTTACCAAGTTTCAGGGAAAAACAAACCGCTTAGCCGTCTTCTCGTGAGCCAAATTGTCAGATCACATTTTGTGCATAAACTGCAATAAAAAATGAATGCACGAATCCGAAGTCAGCCATCTCCTCTGTGTCAATGATTTAAGCCATCAGCTTAAGCAAGTGTGATGGTGTATTTCAGTGGAGAGCAAGGCAGCTTCTGCTAGCAAAAACACCGAGCTAGAATGACAAAGTTAATCAGTTATTTGGTTGGCAGTAAAGAGGTAAAGCAAAGACTCCCGCTGACAGCACTTCTGCAGTGTGGATGTGTGCCTGCCTAGCTTGTTATGACCTTGAAGTGAAAAATACTTCTCCAACAGCTAGTCAAGAGCTAAATCAGTATTGATGGTGTATTCATGGCAACTATACTGATACGGTATCAGGGAAATGAAATCTGGTCTGCAGGGAGCCTCAGCCACGTACATCAGTCTAACATACTACTGTGCCCAGAGTTTACCTAGAAAGCACAAGGCTCCGAGTGCACGGAGCTCCTAATAAGCTCCCGGCTTGTTCTGCCACCTGAATAATGACGTTTGGTCTGCAGAGAATGATTCCATTTATTTTGTCGCTTTCTGTCCATTTGGTATTTATTGGGTAAATAGCGTTTGCTTTGCACACGGCCTCTTCACATTAAAAAAATACTGGTTTTATTATCTTATCTTATTGGTGGAAAGCTTCAACGGAATGTTGGCCATTTTCTTCCAGTTTTTGAGACGTTTCATTACCTGTCCTTGAGACGAGAGTGTCAGCTCTGTGCTCCTAAGCAAGGCTGTATGTTTAATAGCAGTCTTTCGAGTTAGAACAGAGACTCATTCCAGATGTAATCGTGTCGGAGAAATGATTTATTGCTGACATTTTCCTTTTCCATACAGCTGCCCTTGTACTCTTTAGAAAGGTGTTAAGTTTAAAATGTCTGAGATATCTAAGTAGTGTATAATCTATTTGCATCTCTGAGTTACACTTTCCCCCCAGACACAGAATCAGCCAGCTGTATACACTGTCCATCCTAATATAGGATTCTTGCCCTTTATCTTCTCTAGAAATCCATATCTGGACGCACAGCATTATTTACTTCTCCAACACCAAGGTTAGCCTTTAGTTCCGCGGACATGCTGCAGCTCACACATTTAGGGGCTGATTCACTAAGGGTCGAATATCGAGGGTTAATTAACCCTCGATATTCGACTAGGAATTAAAATCCTTCGACTTTGAATATCGAAGTCGAAGGATTTAGCGCAAATACTGCGATCGTACGTTCGAAGGATTATTCCTTCGATCGAACGATTAAATCCTTCGAATCGAACGATTCGAAGGATTTTAATCCAACGATCGAAGGAATATCCTTCGATCAAAAAAACTTAGGAAAGCCTATGGGAACCTTCCCCATAGGCTAACATTGACTTCGGTAGCTTTTAGATGGCGAACTAGGGGGTCAAAGTTAAAGAGACAGTACTTCCACTATCGAATGGTCGAATAGTCGAACGGTTTTTAGTTCGAATCCTTCTATTCGAAATCGTAGTCGATGGTCGAAGTAGCCCAAAAAATACTTCGAAATTCGAAGTTTTTTTTACTTCGAATCCTCACTCGAATTTAGTGAATCGGCCCCTTAGTTTTGGTCATTCATAGGTAGGGATGTGGTAGAAAAATTAGATATACTGAGGGCCAGATACACAACATTTTAGGGTTTTTGCTAAAAAATACTATTCTATTCTTTTCAAAAGTTTTAAGTGTTTGCTAGTACTGTTTATAGGGACACTATGAATCCCAGAATAGGTTTGGGATTTGGCCGAATCTGTGCAATATTAAGCAGGATTTGGATTCAGCCAAATCCAAGAGCCTGGCTGAACTGAACCCGAACCCTATCTGCGCTGGTGCACTGGGTCTTTCCTCCTGTGTGACAGCTTTTGTAGTGCAGAAGAAGGTTTAGTCCGAATCCATTTCCCAGGATTCAGGGGTTCGGCTGAACCCTGAAAAGCAGGGTTTGGGGCCTTCCTAACGATTTCCCATGAGAACACTATGCATGCATTAGTTCCACACATATGCTTTTTCCTGGCTGCAGATCAATGTCAAACTGGACCACCAGTGTATTCAGAAAACTTTTGGTGGGTCCAGGTGTCCGTGTGTCCTCCCTCTCACCCAACCATTGGGCTTGTATGTCTGTACCATGGCCATTCCCCAATTCTACGTGAGAGCAAAGCAAAGAAATGAAGGGATGGATAGATGACAAGATAGATGACAGATTTAAGGAGAAATGATAGAGAATAAAGAAAGTGAGCGAAAAGAGAGTATTTGTAATGATAATGTATCCTGTGTCCCCATGCGCTTCCATTATCTTCACATATACTCTGAATTCTGCCCACAGCATATGTTTTCTTTCCTATGTCTACAAGAACCTACATTAATAGCTACACATATACTATGTACAGTGGGCCCATTATGATTACATGTACTATATCAGGTTGGTACAAGAATGAACTCCGTCTCTTTGCATCAGGTGTAAATAAATGTGCAGTTTCACTTTTCCATTGCCAGAGGCACGTTACATCTATGGCCATGCGCTTTTATATTAGCCACAATGCATAATCTCCAGCGCAGTATCTCTCTCTCCATCTTGGCACAGCATTTTATTATATTGGAATAACGTGCACCCTTTAGGGTAAGGCCACACGACGAGATTCGGGGAGATTTTGTCGCCTGGCGACTAATCGCCTCGTCTTTTGAGCGACTATCTCCCTGAACTGCCTCATCGTTTTTCCCCAAAGGCTAGAATGAAAAGTCGCCTGCGCTAATGCACACGTGGCGATGCGTTTTCTATAGTCGCCCGAAGTTGCCTCACTGAATCTCCTCGTGTGGACTAGCCCTTACAAGACTCTTGGAGATCAGTTCAGTTTACAATTTCTAAGTATTTTTCTAATAATATGTTGCTTTCTAATAGGGTTATAGAATAGCTGAACACAGGAATACTGCTGACATTAAAAAAATGTAAATTGGGGATTTGGAGAGGGAAAAAAACCTTCCACAGAACCCACTTGTGAAAATGCTTTATGTGACTTAGAAAATGAGTAAACTCTATTAGCCGCCCTGTCAATATAAAGAGTTGCACTTCATTTCCCATGCTTTCCTTAATAACCTTTCGATGTGTTACACCGAGGTAACTCACATAATCAGACTATATTGTCAGCACTTCCAAGCTGTACAAGCATGAAATGGAAAATTTGCTCATATTGATCCATTTCTCTTCCTTCAACGTGTCCTTGATGTGGCTTCTCCCCTGCCCCCCCCAAGCAATAGTTTATTTTGTCCTCAAACCTAATCTTTCATTTATTAATGCAGAAGATTCAAAACATTCTTTTCCGTTTTACTTAACTGTATTGCTTTACTTCATGGAATTAATTACAGCTTTTCCATTGCAAATCTCTCTCCTGTCCTTTTCCAGCAAGACCACTCCTTAGGTTATCCAGGTATAATCCAGGTATTGCTTGAAGACTGGAGAGGGGCAGATGAGAATCTTTATTTAATGGGAAAATTATTATTATTATTATTATTATTATTATTACAATGGATTATTGAATCCCTTGTAAATAGAGTTGCTTGATCAGCAGGTTGCTTCCTGCACTCTCCGTGAATAGTCCCCCCTTATATAGGACTGTAATATAATGAAACTTAGGGATTCTGCTCAGCAGGGACAAAGATAACAAATGTATCAACTAATGGGCAGATTTATTGAGGGTCGAATTAAGAATTTGAATTTTCAATTTTTTTTATGGTCAAAACTGTCGATTAGACTCGATTAGAGGTTTTTTAAAAAAAATTGAATTTGAATTTTCAAGATTTATCATGCTCTGACCATTTAAGAATTTGACTATTCGCCACAGAAAACCTGCCAAATTACCGTTTAAATCAATAGGAGAGGTCCAGGGATCAATTTGGAGATGTTTGTAGCCTTCCTGACATGTTAGGTTTTTTTTCAGAGAAAAAGCTTGTATGAAGTTGATCGAATTAATTTCAAATTCGATTCGAGTTTTTGATTCTGAAAAATCCATCCGAGTTTAAGATATTAGATTTTTGAGTAAAATCAAATTCATGTGAGTTAAAAAAAAAACACATGAAAAACAAAATTCTAATATTTATAAATGTACCTCTAAATGTATTAATTAAAAATGGTTGAAGAGTCGGCGACCCCCCCTCCCAGAGCTGCTTTGGAAGGTGAAACTTTACACTTCCATATTAGAAACATGGTCACAAATAGAAAATAGAAAGTAATTGGAAAAAGTCTTTATTTCTGGTGAACCTTCTGAGAACAACTGAACTGAAAAAAAAGTGTTGGAAAGTGAACAACCCCTTTAATCTTCCTCTGGAATTCTCTGTGTATGACGGATGTCAAAACATGATTCATTGTTCTCATATGATGTTTTGGAAATGCAGAATGTTTTACTTTTTTTGGGTTATCTTCTGGGTTTTTTCACAAGATGATGCTGTATGCGTCACATATCTGATGGGCAGTAGTGATGTGCAGGTCTACAAATAGTCAACTTGATCCCAACCCTAACCCTACTCAACCCTAGTGATGGGCGAATTTGCGCCGTTTCGCTTCGCCGAAAAATTTGCGAATTTCACGAAACTGCGAAAAATTCGCGAAACAGCGCTGGCGTCTCGTTTTTGACGCCGCGGCCCATTTTTGACCCCAGCGTTCGTTTGACGCCGGCGAATTTATTCTCGCCTGGCGAATAAATTCACCCATCACTACTCAGCCCTACAAATTCTCAGTACATAGAGCTGTGGTGGACCTGCCCATCTCAGACCTCATCACTCAAGCAGGCAACTTAAAGGAGAAATAAACCAATAATAAAAAAAAAATCCCTACCCTACATAAACCTCCCTCCTCCCCCCCCAGCCTAACTCCCCCCCCCCAGGCAAATGCCCAAAACTCTGTAACTGTAAGCTTCGGAATGAGACCGGCGTTTCGGCGCATGTGCAGTTGTCGCTAAAAAAGAAAACTGCTCCAACCGCGTATGTGCCGCTTTGTCGGTCTCATTGCGAAGATTACCGAAGAGAAGAAGATGGCTGCCGTGAACTCCGCTGGACAGAATCTGCATGGAGGGGTGAGTAAAGAGTTAGGGGCATTTGCCCGAGGGGGGGCAGCTAGGCCGGAATGGAGGAAGGAGGGGGTCTATGTAGGGTAGGGGAGTGGGATTTTTTTTTTTTATTAAGGGTTTGTTTCTCCTCTAAAGGTCCCCATACACTGAGAGATCCGCTCGTTTGGCAATGTCGCCAAACGAGCGGATCTCCCTCCGATATGCCCACCTTGAGGTGGGGAATATCGGGCTGATCCGATCGTGGGCCCTAGGGCCCAACGATCGGATCCTAACGATGCCTTAACGGGCGGTCGGATCGCGGGACTGCATCAACGAATAGATGCGGCCGTGATCCGACGGGATTTTCTGTCCCATCCGATCGAGATCTGGCCGACTTTCGGCCAGATCTCGATCGGTGAAGCCCGTTGGGGGGCCCCATATACGGGCCAATAAGCTGCCAACACGGTCTGTCGGCAGCTTTTATTGGCCCGTGTATGGCCACCTTAAGGAGAATCAGAACTGCGTATATTAATAGCAGTGGTGGAAGGAGAATGTGGGCATAATGACAAGCTGACCACAATATGACCCACCAATGATGTGTGTTTGCCGACCTCTCCTGTTCAAACTGTGGGTTTCGGACTGGCCCCACATCTTTAATCACTAGTGCCCATTTCAATGCATACATCTGGATGAACCAGCGCTCACATCAGTTGATAAAAGGGGGCAGGACAAACTATTATTATTATATATTTATAAAGCTTGGGGCTGTCACATCTAATTTGGTGCAGGGCCAGTTGGGCCGGGCACCCTAGGCAACCTTGCCGACTATGTCGCCCCCTCCTCATGCAGAGGAGCCGAAGACGCATGGGTGCACATGTGCAGTAGAGTGTATGTGCCCAGAATGCAAGGTTGCTGCTGCACGTGGGGAAGACAAGGGTCTGAACTAGAGGAAGGCCTCTTCTGCTTACCCGTAGTTCCGGCCCTGGGTCTACTGAATGATATGGGCTCAATTTGGAACAATAAACTTTTATCTTTCCTTTTTCATTTCTTTTTTAAGTCCAGTGAGTGCAGTAATACATACCCTTATGTATAATACACACTGTATTTTACAAAACATGTCTTCAACCCATGAAACATACATAAATACAAACATGGCTGAAGGGGTTTGTCTCACCTTAAATTCTGGTAGGTGCTTAGTCCTTCAGTTATAGCAAACATGAGATGTAACTTTTCTGCAGACTTTTTGGTGCCATTTCATTACAGCCCTATAGGAAGAAGCAAGTATAACTAGAAATCTATGGTACCTATTTGTACTACTGAGCAGTGTACCTCCAGAAAATGGTAGTTCCCTTATTTTAATCGGGGGGGGGGGGGCTGATTGTGGGCAACATCTGCAAATAATATCCACACCAGGCTTATTCAACTAAAAGTGATGCTTTGTATATCCAACAGCCAATTCCGATCACGTAGTGATACAATTACGTTATAGGCTCTTGTTTTTAGTAACTAAAGGTTACAATGTGAAAGCAGACACAAACAGCTTGTTTTTTGGACATAAGATCATTGAAATGCTTCTGTTTGGAGAAATTGCGGAAATGCAAGCCGTTTTAATCTCCAGCTTCCAACCCCCCACCAATTTAAAGGGTAGGTGGGAGGTAGTGAGGACTCTTCACCTTGTGCAAAAGAGGGGTCTTCTGTTAAAGCACCCAGCACTTTCAAAAGGGAATATTTCCCAGGTTGAGTTCTCCCCGATCCTACAGTATAACATAATAAAAGCGGCAGATTGAACATCCCTGTTGGAAATGCCAAATTAATGTATTTTTGTGTTAAATTGGCTTGCATAGTGCCCTATGTCTGTCTGTTCCCTAACATACAGTAAAAGGAAAATTGGATCTAGCAGAAAAGAACTCCCCCCAGACAATGAAGTGGTTAATTGAAAAAAAAAAGTGCTTTGCAAACATCTGGGGACATTAGGATTTCCTGTGAATATATTTAGGTAACACAAGGACGAGGTTAACTTTCCCTTGTGCCAGGCTTTCCTGAAAATGAAAAACAGCTCACTGCATAAATTGCCTTATCTGTCATTCAACGTGGCACAGCAAAAAGGCCCAATCGCATTCCGGCACAAATAGCTTCCCTTTGTAAAGCGGCATTGTGGCGTTGTTCTTTCTAGTGCCTTGTTTACATATGCAATTATACAATTATACCTTACCAGCAAATGTGTGTGCATTTATATAATTAAAGAAAAAGAAAAAAGAGAAAGTTAACCCTACGTAGTGCACCTCCCCACCATTGGATCCGATGGCTCACAGAACGAATCGAAACTTAAAACTTAACTTTTATTGGTGATTCACATAAAAATATGAGTCCAGGAAAACATTAAAAGAATTGTTGAGGTCAGGGGGAAAAACTGGACTATAATAGGAATGTGCGATGTATGCGGGCAGTGAGGTAGAGGAATAGGTCTTGGGATGACCACGGGGTAGGAATGAGGATAGTTTAACAATTAAACTGAGAAGCAGTGGGTAGAATGCCCAATCCGCATTGAGTAACTGCCTCAGTTAACCATCCACCCCTTCAATCCCAATTCAACCCTCCCAGGTGAGGACTGTGTCACTGAGTGTATGAACATTAATAATGGTCACTGACCCACATTTAGAGCCATCCTGCTGCACACTTCGCAGCCAACAAAAACAGGTTCCCCTCACAAACACCCCCCCCCCCCAGATGTCAAAACAAAGTGGCATCAAAGGTTGACCCACAGTGTATTAGTTCCAAACACGTTGTGGTATTCTTAAGTCCTTCCCAATTCTACCCCCGCAAGGCTCCGTTGTTCGCCCTCCCCTTCATCCACAAAACGTCCCTCCCGGTATCGTTTGCAGATCAGAGGCCTGTAACAAGCCGTGTTAGTTTTTAGTTTTTAAACCCCCTGCCTAACTAAACTAAAAAGCGCCTTATATAATTAGCGTGCGGATGGGATTTCTGTGGTTCGTAAATCTAGCAGTTACCTAAGTGATGCTCATTTCATGTTCTCTTCTGCAAAACGACCAAAAGCCCTGCCTAATCTCTAAAGCTGACTCCAGACTTTAACACGAAATTCCACAAATTGGGCGTCTTTTCAAGGTTTTTTGTTTTTCTACATTTCAGACACGGCAGAAAGCAAATTGACCTATGTGTGAACTAGTCTGCACAACTGAATAACATTAATTGTAAAACCAAGAATATAACGCAGGACGCAGCTTCTATCTGTCTCCTCCAGTTTATTTTTTGTGCTGTTTTTACTTCTTTCCCATCTGCCGCCGGAGCTCCAAGGGCTGAAATTATGTGGTGATTAAGCTGCAAAGCCGCTCCAATTATCCTGTGTCTCTGCTCTGATTGAAATTGTTTCCTTGAGTTGGGGTGTATCCTGGTTTCTCTTTCAAGAAGAAACTCCCTGCGCCATATTGAGAACTAATGGAGATGGATGACTTGCGGATAATTTTCAAAAGACAAAAAGTGGCCTTGTTACCAGGCAAGGAGAAGTCTGTTAGGTCACTGCAATTTTCTGCAGTCCCATTAGTATTAATATCACAGAAATGAGTTATAGATCTGCTGATGTGAGAGAGGCCCTACAGCATACGCAAAATAAAAGTGCCAGATTCCAAACTGTATGAAGTCAACAGTAAATGTGTTTGCCATTTTTCTTTGCTGCAGAAAACTTTAGATTTTTCCAATTTAAAATATTTTCACTTGACTTAACGATACTGTCATGGGAAAACATGTTTTTTTCATAACGCATCTGAAATCCGTTTCTCAAAAAAGCAAAAAGATTTTTTTATAATTAATTTTGAAATCTGACATGGGGCTAGACATATTGTCAGTTTCCCAGCTGCCCCCAGTCATGTGACTTGTGCTCTGATAAACTTCTGTCACTTTTTACTGCTGTACTGCAAGTTGAAGTGATATCACACCCTACCTTTCCCCCCAGCAGCTTAAAGGAGAAGGAAACCCTGTAGAAAAAAAACCCATCCCACGTAGACCCAATCAGTTTATCACGAGCTAGTTAAACTTTCAATCTTGTACCTGGAGGAAACCCACATGGACATGGGTTACACAGAAACTGTTTGCAGATAGAGTCCAAGCTGGAATCAAACTCAGGACCCCAGCACTGCTGGGGGGGAGTGATTGGTGTGATGCCATGGGGGCTGTATTTTCCCCTTCTTCCACTAATCTGGAACAGAGAAAAATAAATTTCACTTTCACCTAGGGTAGGAAAATCCAACTACAAGCTTGTGGGAAGGACTCATATAAGGAATGTTTTTGGCCCCATCTAGCTATGGAATACATAGACAGGTCCACTAATGCATCGTCATTTGGATAACCATCCCCAGAGGTAGGGTTTTAAGATGATCTAAATGTATATGTGCATCTATTATAAAACAGCCTTTATTCTCAGAGAGCAGGGGGTTAATGTATAATTGGCACTGTGCTTAGCACTGGCCTGCTTGCATAATAAACCAGCAAAGTCCTCTTTCCAGTCAGCTTTTGATTTGTTGAGTGTTAAAGCAGTGTTGTGGGAGGACAGTATTTTACAAGCCATGTAATGAGACCGCCCTTGGGAGACCTCACTCCTCCTGTGCTTGTTATATTGATTAATGTGCCTTTAATTCATAAAAGGTCCTCTAGTCCAGCCATTCATTTAGATAAATGTTTGTTCCATACCTCCACAAAATACGTGTGACCTAGTTCTGTGTCGGATCCGCACTAAAATCAATTTCCCTGCATCTGAGCGGAGCAAATGCATAAACGCCCACGCTGCCGAGCCAGAAAGTCATTCTGAATACAGACATATTTATTAGCGTATAATATAAAAATACATCTATGTTACAGCCCCAAAGTTACCTGTATTTTATTTTTATACTGCTTGTAAAGATGCTGTTATGATCATGTATTCTTGAATTTCTTCTTTTGCTTGGTACTGTGAGGTATCGATGTCGGAATGTGATACCTGGGGCCCACCAGAGAGAATGAGCCCAGGGGCCCACCTGAGAGCGTGAGCCCAGGGGTCCACCAGAGAGCGTCAGCTAGTCAGCGACTTGAAGGGTGGCCACATGGGTCATATCTGTTCAGTGACTTTGCAATTGATCCTCAGCATTCAGCTCAGATTCAGAAGCAACAGATATGACCCATGTGCCCCCCCCCTCAAGTCTCTGAAGGTTACTGCCTGGTAACCACGGTAACCAGTCAGTGTAAACCAAGAGAGCTGAAGAGCAGGAAGTAGTGTTCTGGCTATTATGTTACACATCCAGTCACTCCAGCCTTTATACATTACATTTTTGTAATGAATCAGTTAATAGTGCTGCTCCAGCAGAATTCTGCACTGAAATCCATTTCTTAAAAGAGCAAACAGATTTTTTTTATATTTCATTTTGAAATCTGACATGGGGCTAGACATATTGTCAATTTCCCAGCTGCCCCAAGTCATGTGACGTGTGCTCTGATAAACTTCAATCACTCTTTACTGCTGTACTGCCAGTTGGAGTGATATCACCCCCCTCCCTTTCCCCCCCCCCAGCAGCCAAACAAAAGAACAATGGGAAGGTAACCAGATAACAGCTCCCTAACACAAGATAACAGCTGCCTGGTAGATCTAAGAACAACACTCAATAGTAAAAACCCATGTCTCACTGAGACACATTCAGTTACATTGAGAAGGAAAAACAGCAGCCTGCCAAAAAGCATTTCTCTCCTAAAGTGCAGGCACAAGTCACATGACCAGGGGCAACTGGGAAATTGACAAAATGTCTAGCCCCATGTCAGATTTCAAAATTGAATATAAAAAAATCTGTTTGCTCTTTTGAGAAATGGATTTCAGTGCATAATTCTGCTGGAGCAGCACTATTAACTGATTCATTTTGAAAAATGTTTTTTTTCCCATGACAGTATCCCTTTAAATATATATTCCAGTTTGGTAAGATTCCTTAATATGTCACTTAATTTGATATAAACTATCTGCTGCTGAAGTATTCATTTTGGGGGTATAGTTTTCCTTTAAACCAGCTTTTGATTTTGAGTGACCGTTTACTCAGTATAATCTGGGCAGCAGCTGAGAATCTATGCTTAAGTGTTGTACAAATCACCAGCAAACACAAAATGAGCTTTGTCTTCAAAAGAAGCTGATGCTATAGGGCTGATCATTAAATTCTGGCGCAGAATGGACTGGTCTTACGAGTTGCCGTGTAATGAGAATCTCAATTAAATACTGATTAGCCTTGTATGTGAATTTTATATTGCGTATATACAAAGTATATTGTGCATCGGACCCTAAGGTAAGTCAAGTGATAAAAACCCAAGAATCTGGTAATACTTTGCTTGGGTTACTATATTTCTGAAAAACACCGTTCTTTTTTTGTTCCCTATTAAGGGGTTTATGCTTTAAATTACCCTTAAGTATGATGAAGAGAATGCTATTCGCTTAGCTTTTTGTTCTGCAGCTCTCCAGTTTAGAAATTCAGCAGCTATCCTGTTGCTAGGGTCCAATTTTACCTAGCAACCAGGCAGTGGGTGAAAGAGAGACAGGAATAAGAATCAAGGAGGGCCTAAAAAGGAAGATAAGTAATAAACAGTAACAACAATTAGCTCTCTTCACTTAAATCTGTAAACCCACTAAGTGAAGTTTTGGTTTATTTATGGTTTCTCTCCCTTTTATTTTATTTGCTATGTTATCTATTTTCCTTTGGGATTTTTGACTTTAAGTATATGTACTATCTGTTCAATTCCTTGATATGTCATGCAGCAATGTATATTCTTTTTTTATGTTTATCTTGACATTAGTGATGGGCGAATTTGGGGTGTTCACCGAAAATTTCATGAATTTACTGCGAAATTCGCAAAACGGCGAAAATGCGCCGGCCGAATAAATTCGCCCATCACTACTTGAAATACAATAAAAATGTTGACAAAAAAACCGAAAAAACAATTAACTAAACAGAGCAATAATTTTTGGCCGATAGGGTCAGTGACCCCTATTTGAAAGCTTGAACGAGTCAGAAGAGAAAGGCAAATAATAAACTATAAAAAATGAAGATCAATTGAAACATTGCTGAGAACAGGCCATTCTGTAAATACTAAAAGTTAACATGAAGGTGAACCCTGCCTTTAAAATGTGTGGCATCTAGTCTGATTTTTATCCGCCAGTAAAATACCAGTCCGGTGGCAACCCTGTGTGTAGCCTAATTGTTTAAGCTTCACTATTTGGATTTTGGGATTTTCTTCTCACAATTGTCTTTTACTAAAGCATTGGCAATCTCTAAGCAGCCAGTGCGTGTATGCAGCAATAGATTGGGCTGAATGTTAAATTATTATTGTTATTATTATTATTATTAAAGAGAACTGTAATTTTAGGACTGCTGGGTCACTGTGTGCACACTAGTTGGATAATGTGCTCTGATGCAATGTTTTGCTGATAATCGGTGTTTGTTTTTGTCTGTACCAAAGACACAGAGGAAGATGTGATGAAATCAAAGAAGGCTTTCCGAAGCCAGGCTGCTGTTAATCAGAATGTAGAAACAGAGCTAATGCTGGAAGGGGACGACGATACCGTTAGTCTGTTGCAAGAGAAAGAAATAGACAACCTGGCAGGTAACCCATATTCACTTACCATTCTGAGTATACTCGATCTATGTATATACGGTAGTTCTGTTGTGACCAGCGTCAGACTGGAGCTTTGGGGGCCCACCGGGTTCCAAACTTCCAAGGGCCCCACTCGCATGTGCGAACACTGGAGCACATCATTGTTTTCTTTTGGGGGCCAGGGTGAAGCAGCTCTATCAATGTCTGAATTTATCTCCGTATTTTCTGAAAACTACTCCAACCACAGGCTTTTTCCCTTTATTTATCAACACATTTTCCCCAAAAAAATGAAAAAATAGTGAAATAAACGAATCATACGTTTTTTTTGGATTTTTGCCCGAAAACCACTAAATCTTCAGATTATTGCACAAAACCAAACACATTTCTCCTTCTCCCATTGACTTCTAAGCAACCTCGGCAGGTCTGAGATGCCGGATTTTCTGATTCAGACTTTTTTCCATCCTCGGGGGATAGTACATTCTGAAAAAATCTTGGTTTTTTTTTTCTACTAAAAATTTTAATTTTTGATCAAAAAAACTAAATTTTTTCTGGTTTTGGTCATTCAGAGTTGAATAAATAACCCCCAAACTGTGTAACACACAAAATATAATGTTTGCACCAGTGGCATAACTAGATGTTACTGGGCCGCGCAGCAAATTCAGTTTAGGGCCCCAAAACAGTGGTAAATTGGCTTATTCTCTCAATATTTATTGGAATTGCTCATTAATTAGGGCCTCACTGAGCCCTCTATACTCCTGCCCCCATCCGCCCACCCCCACTAACACAGGGTCTGCTTCCTCTGTAGTTACTAGTGATGGGCGAATTTGTCCCGTTTCGATTCGCCACGAAATTAGTGAATTTTGAAACGGGTGAATAATTTGCGAAATGCGTAGTTGACGCTGGCATCAATTTGTGGCAATTGATGCCAGTGACAATTCCGACGCTGCCGCTCATTAAAGTCATTGGGCCTCAGTTTCATTTACGCCAGCGTCAAAATTGTTGTCGGAATTTTCGCTGCAAATTCGTGAATTTATTCGCCGGCAACAAAACACACAAATTTGCCACGAATTTGCGCCTGGCGAATAAATTAACCCATCACTAGTAGTTACACCCCTGGTTTGCACTAGGGATTATTTAGTGGAATTGCTTATACAACTATACAACTAACAAATGGGGTTATGTAATAAATTTGCCCAGGAGCAGTAACCTATAGCAACTTATCAGCAGGAAGCATTTACTGGTCATCTGTTTAAATGCAAACATCTTACTGGTTGCTAGGGGTTACTGCTCCTGGACAGACTTGGTACCTTTTATTACATATGGGGACAGGGTGCTAGGGAGCTGGAAAAAAGGGAATCACATTGGTGGCTCTGGTTTATGAGACCTGAGCAAACTTTGCACCTTCACCCCATCCAAACTAGTAGATATGAAGAGCACCTCCTAAACAAGTAGTTTAGTAGGTGCTCTTCATATCTACGTGTTTGGATTTTGCACATGTTGAAGCAGAAAGGAATAAATAGTGGGAACCCTTTTTTACACCTGTGGGTAGTCCATGCATTTGGCAAGACACCCTTCCAAAGTGAGTACCCCAACTCTGCTCTGAACTAAAAGATATTTTC
Organism: Xenopus laevis; assembly: GCF_017654675.1. Lineage (NCBI taxonomy): Eukaryota > Metazoa > Chordata > Amphibia > Anura > Pipidae > Xenopus > Xenopus laevis. Next base: position 144,365,002 of record NC_054374.1, on the reverse strand, counting down.
CAACCGGTCTGCAAATGCATGATTTGTACCCAAAACAGTTACATTTTTGAACATTTCTATTTCAGTTGTAAAGCCTTTGGTTCCCAGGCTGTTCACATCAAGAGGCAAGTTGGCTATGGTCCAGACCCTTTTCAATGATTAGATCTAGAAAATTAAATCACAATTTACCGATAGGGAATTTCATAAAATCAACTAACGGTTTATCCCCTATTAAACAGTGTGATTTTGCTAAAACCTTAATTTTTAATGACAAATGATTTCCTTTCATTAAAGGAGAAGGAAAGGTTAAAACTAAGTAAGCCTTATCAGAAAGGGCCATCTACATATACCAGTAAACCCCCAAAGTAATGCTGCTCTGAGTCCCCTGTCAAAAGATACACTGCATTTCTTTACTTTTATTGTGTACACATGGGCTTCTGTATCAGACTTCCTGCCTTCAGCTTAAACCTCATTGCCCTGGGCAAGAGCATGCTCAGTTTGCTCCTCTTCCCCCGCTCCCTCCCTTCTCTACTGTAATATGAGCCCAGAGCAGGGAGAGACTCAGGCAGGAAGTGATGTCACACCACATTAATACTGCAGCTGCTATCCTAAACAAACAGAGAGTTTCTAGAGCTTTTTACTCAGGTATGGTAAAACATTCTACAGAATAAATATAGAATTCTAGCTTGCACTATTGCAGCTAATCTATTGGCAATAAAATGGCTCCGTAGCTTTCCTTCTCCTTTAAGAGTAATATTAACTTAAAAAATGAATCTGTTGCCTTGTGTAAACTCTTAGAAGAATATATATATATTTTCCAAAATATAAATGTACATATTTTCATTGTGATGTATCCTGCATTGTATTCCAATGTCTTTTGCTCTCTGCACTTATCTTTCTGTTTTTCTGTGGCACTCTCCTCCATGGCTGTTGTTTTAAAAGAAACAAATGACTTTTTCACTTCTAAATTTAAGGGGTTATCCCTGCCTACTACTTCTAATCTTCCACTACCTTTGACATTGTCAGTAGCAGATGCTTTTCTATTCTTAAACAGATACCAACCACAGAATTTTTTTTAACATATATCTTAACATTGCCTTTGCATGTTATATGTAATTTTGCCTGTATTTGCCTGGTGTTTTTACATTACCTGTCTGATCCCTGCCCCAATTTTGAGGGGGCTGCCATATATGTGTCTGTTAGCATTAGAAGCTATAACTGACGATTGAGGAGGGACAGTAAGGTTGGCAAAACAGTCCCAATTAGGAACTTCAAGTAACAATTACTTCAAAGGAAACTATCGGTAAAATGAAAGTTTTATATAAGCTTCAGCATACTGAAATAAGATTTTTTTTAAATATAATCAATTAAAAATTCTGTACTGTTTCTGAAATAATCAAGTTTATCTTCACTATTCCTCTCTCAGTTTTACTTCATTCTGTGTTTATGCAGCAATTGGGTGTCAGATAATCATTGACAGTTAGATCCAATATATCTTATAGGGGGGCTCCTTTTGCCTAGAAGATGTATTAGAGGTCACTCTATTAAAATCACCAGAAATCCTGTCTCTCTACATGCAGAATTTTTGTAAAAGGCAGTTATTTTGTTAGATTTTGTTTGTACTGGAATCAGTTATTTGAGTGAGCTCTAATACATCTGCTAGGAAAGGAGCCCCCCTATAAGATATATTGTATGTAACTGTCAATGAATATCTGACACCCAACTGCTGCATGAAGACAGAATGAAAAGAAACAGATGCTGAGAGAGGAATAGTGAAGATAAACTTGATTATTTCAGAAACAATGCAGAATATGTAATTGTTTGTATTTAGAAAGTTTCTTATCTCAGTATGCTGAAGCTTATGTTAAATTTCCATTTTTGCAAAAGTTCCCCTTTAAAAAGCAGCCCTCTCTGCGGAAAACGGTCAGCAGGACCTATAGGTAAATTTTAATGTACAGAAATATTTTGAAGAGTAGTTTTTTATTGTCCGTATCACTTTACTATTTTCTCTTCTGCACAGCAGGATGATTAGCTGTTAGAACACTGTGCTGTATTCAGTGATGGTGCTCTCTCCCTCCAAAGTCCAGCTCAGTCACCAGCACTAGGAATGAGAGAACCCTATGGATAAGCAGACAGAGAATAGACAAATATGGCATAAAATACACCAGTTTCCTTATGCCTAGCCTATTAGTGCTTCCTAGTCCTAAACGGATGTTTCTATTTTTTTTTTTTTTCGAGGGACATTTCGAATTTTGACAGCTTCGCCCACAGTCCCAGATTGTTGCTGAAATTTCCCGACCTTCTCTTTTATCTCCTGCACTGAACAGCCAGAAAAAGAAATAGGGGCAGATGTATCAAGGGTCGAATTTAGAGGGGTTAAATCCCTCGAAATTTGACTGGGGAATAGAATCGAATAGGGAATTCGGGCGAATTTACACGCTGGCGAATAGTCGAATGGGCGAATATTCGCCCGGCGAATAGTCGAGTGATCGAATATTCGATTGAAGGATTTTCATTCGATCGAATGCCTTTTTATTCGATCAAAAACTTAGAAAAAAAGCATATGGGACTTTCCCATAGGCTTTTAAAGCAATTCGGTAGGTTTAATCTGGCGAAGTAGGCAGTCGAATGATTTTTAAAAGAGACGGTACTTCGACTATCAAATGGGCGAATAGTCGCAGCGTTTTTTCGCTTGATCTATTCGAATCATTCTACTCAGGCAAATTTACGCCAATTCGATAGTCGAGGAGCACAAAAAACTCCTTGAAATTCAAGTTTTTTTCCCCTCTATTCATTCACCCGATCTTAGTGAATGTGCCCCATAAAGTTTCTAACTTAATTGGCTTTTGGCAGAGAGCCCAGAATATGTGCCAGGTGCACTTGGATACTTTAGTAACAATTTAAGATTAGCAAAGAAACAACTGTAACAATTTAAAATAAGCAGGTCTTTTGGGGAAACTGTGACTTGCAGCTTAAAGGGCAATGTACCTTCATTAACAAAACTGTCATAACACATAAAAACCACAGAAATGTGTTCAAACTTTAATAACTTGCCAAATTTGTAAAATGAACACGCTCACAAAAATGGGTGTGGTCATAAAAGTCACTGTGCTCCATGCAGCAAATCTTATTGCCCCTCTTTCTATTTCCAAAATATTGGGAGGTATGCTGATAGCATGCAAGCTCTGCTTAGTGCATATTCTATACCAGAGTGGTGCAGACTGTTTCATTATTATGCCAGGGTTCCATGCTGGTTTTCTGCTATTAGGTCTGCATCTGTCTGTAACAAGAAAGAATCTTTAAAATTAATATTAGTGTTATTCTTTATTTATAGAACACCATATAGAACACCAACATATTCCAAAGAGCTATATAGAGATTATACATCAGTTTCTGCCCCAGTGTAGCTTACGATCTAAGGCCACACATTCTATACATCACATACATACTGCACTGGTAAAACTGATGTGTTTGCTTCAGAAACACTACTATAGTTCATATAAACAAGCTGCTGTGTAGCAATGGCGGAAACTGAAAAAAAGTCTATATGGCACAGGTTAAATAGTGGATAACAGATAACACCATTATGTTCTACTGAGCTTATCTGCTGTGTAACCTGAGCCTTTTCTCCTTTAAATGGCTGCCCCCATTGCTACACAGCAGCTTATTTATATAAACAATAGTAGTGTTTCTGAAGCAAATACAGCAGTTTTACCAGTGCAGGGCAACACTGTATTATATTTTTATTACTTTAAAACACTTTTATTTTTTGATGTCACTGTTCCTTTAGGAATGCATGTCGGCATCTATGAGCAATCCTCACCTAACTGAGCCAGTGTCTGTCACAGGCAGTGCTTTTACTCTTCAAACAAATGGGAAGTGCTTTCAACCATGTTCAAGGTTGTGCATCCCTGTGCAAAAATAGCAGGTATAGTCGAGAGAGATGATGCCTATAGTAACAGTGGGATAATAGTCTCTGGGAAGGGAGTGTGACTGTGGGATAGCAGGTATAGTAGGGAGAGATGGTGCCTATAGTAACAGTGGGATAATAGTCTCTGGGAAGGGAGTGTGGCTGTGGGATAGCAGGTATAGTAGGGAGAGATGGTGCCTATAGTAACAGTGGGATAATAGTCTCTGGGAACGGAGTGTGACTGTGGGATATCAGGTATAGTAGGGAGAGATGGTGCCTATAGTAACAGTGGATAATAGTCTCTGGGAAGGGAGTGTGACTGTGGGATAGCAGGTATAGTAGGGAGAGATGGTGCCTATAGTCAGGGCCGCCATTAGAAATCACGGGGCCCCGTACAACAAAATTTTTGGGGCCCCCTGGGCCCCGCCCACACTGACGACCAAGCTCCGCCCCATATCCCGCCCACATCGCAGTTAAAAGACCACACAGACATCAGCGCTAAAAAAGTAACCCCCCCCCCACACAAGTTGTAAAAAGCTATTGATGGTCAGGGCCCCCTTATAAAAAAAATTGGGGCCCCAAAAAAAAAAAATTAAATTTTTTTTTTTTTAAAAAAACATTGGTGGCAGGGGCCCCCTGTTAAAAAAAACTTGGGGCCCCAACAAAAAAAAATGTAAAAAAAACTAAAAAATAAACAAACATTGGTGGCAGGGGCCCCCTTCTAAGTTAAAAACAAATTGGGGCCCCAAAAAAAAATTTGAAAAAAAATTAATTTTTTTTTGAAAAAAAAAAAAAACATTGGCGGCAGGGGCCCCCTTATAAGTTAAAAACAAATTGGGGCCCCAAAAAAAAATTTGGAAAAAAAATTAATTTTTTTTTTGAAAAAAAAAAAAACATTGGCGGCAGGGGCCCCCTTATAAGTTAAAAACAAATTGGGGCCCCAAAAAAAAAATTTGGAGAAAAAAAAATTTTTTTGAAAAAAAAAAAAATGGTGGCAGGGGCCCCCTTACAAGTTAAAAACAAATTGGGGCCCCAAAAAAAATTTAAAAAAAAAATAATTTTTTTTTGAAAAAAAAAAAAACTGGTGGCAGGGGCCCCCTTACAAGTTAAAAAAATTTGGGGCCACCAAAAAGAAAATTAATTTTTTTTTAAAAAAAAAACCCCAAAAAAAAACAATGGTGGCAAGGGGCCCCTTACGAGTTAAAAAAAAAATTGGGGCCCCAAAAACAAAAGTTTTAAAAAAAAGATTGGTGGCAGGGGCCTATAGAATATTAAAATAATACATTGGTGGCCAGGGGATTAAAAAAAAAAAACACAAACTGGTGTTCAGTAGAATTGAACTCATGGCTTCAGTACTTCAACTTCGCCTCCTTTCGTGACTTCGGGTCTTTTCACCGCTTCAGGACTTCGGCTTCGGCTGTTTTCGTGACTTCGGGTCTTTGCGCTGCTTCAGGACTTCGGCTTCGGCTGTTTTCGTGACTTCGGGTCTTTGCGCTGCTTCAGGACTTCGGCTTCGGCTGTTTTCGTGACTTCGGGTCTTTTCGGCGCTTCGTGACTTCGGCTTTTTCCGTGACTTCGGGTCTTTTCGTCGCATCGGCTTCGGCTTTTCGGCACTTCCGCATTCGGCACTGAAGAGGCAAGACGTACGGCTCGGGCGCTCGTAAGGGGGGCCCGGATCTTCAAAAAAATGCAGCGCTGCCGGGCCCCCCTTCATGCCCGGGCCCGGTACGCTTGTCCCCCCTGTCCCCCCCTGATGGCGGCCCTGCCTATAGTAACAGTGGATAATAGTCTCTGGGAAGGGAGTGTAACTGTGGGATATCAGGTATAGTAGGGAGAGATGGTGTCTATAGTAACAGTGGATAATAGTCTCTGGGAAGGGAGTGTAACTGTGGGATAGCAGGTATAGTAGGGAGAGATGGTGCCTATAGTAACAGTGGGATAATAGTCTCTGACAAGGGACCCCCCCCCCCCCCAGTGATATAGATTGTATGTTTAGGGTGTTACAGCATAATTTATGGGAGCAAGCACCAGCTTATGGCTTGTGTGCCACGTGTTAGGAGACACAGGTGGAAGGGGATCCATGAGACTTAGTATACCAGTACAACACTACAGTGCAGTACATTACAGTACAATGCAGTATACAGTAACCTGTGCTGAAATCTGAAATCTGTAGCGCTGACATTCTTATACTTCCATGTCAGCTGTGAGTGCAGTTCTACAATTCACAATGCTGAAAGACTTACATCTGGGTATAAATGCACATCAGTCCTCCCTAAACCTTAGAGTACAACTTATGTTCCTAAACCTCAATATACCAATACATTGTATGCCCCTAAGCCTTAGGATACCAGTACAGCATATGTTAGTGTACACTTTCCAAATCACTGCTAGGGTTCTTTAGCTGCAGTTGAACCATAATCCCCAACAACCTTAGATCCATGTGGGATTCTGAGAGTTGTAGTTAAGCAATAGCTGGCTCGATGCTATTAATGCATAACTCGTATGCACCACTGATCACATTCTGCTTTCATGTTGTTATACTTAGTAGGATTGTTGTTATTGCTTATTATGAGGCAACCCTCAACCTGTTTGAATCAGGCTGCTGACAGGTTTAAAGCAACTTAAAGCAAACAAATCATCTGAAAAGGATAAGTATTTCTTAACTGCTTTTTTATATTAAGGTTTATATTTAACTACTGTGGTTTAATTTTTTTTTAAAAGGTTTTTTTTTTTTTTTTTTTCTGTCTTGGGTGCTAAACAGCAAAGTTTGGTGTGCTAGTGTGCTTACAGCAAGTTTGTCACAACCTGCTTTACTTTGCAGTTTTCCCTCCGTTTGAGGGGGTGGGGTTTGATTAGTTGCACCTGAACAGACTGTATAAATAGAACCCCTGGGACTCCAGTGGAGCTTGCTCTAGTGTTAGCTTCTCTTAAGTGTTTGCTCGTTAAGTGGGGGATCTGTAAGTGGAGTTACAAACACCGGAGTTAAAGTGGGGGATCTGTAAGTGGAGTTACAAACACCGGAGTTAAAGTGGGGGATCTGTAAGTGGAGTTACAAACACCGGAGTTGAAAACTAAAGGAGGTTCAAACTACTGTAGGTCAAAAGTTTGTTCTAAACCCTCATTTTTTTTCTATATATTTATTTATATTTTTTCCTGTTTGATCTGTAACTGGGATAATGAGTGCTAGCAAGATTGAAGGTCTGACTCAGTGCTCAGTCTGTCATATGTATGCAGATTTGGAACAAGAGATCCAAAATGCTTACCTCTGTGGTGGATGTGAGCAAATTGCCACTTTGGAGGCTCAAGTTAGAGCACTAGAGCAACAAATTGCAACACTGCGGTCGATTGACAATCTTGAAAGGAGTCTTTTGCTCACTGAGCAGGACCTAGCGGGGTCAGATAGTTTGGGGGGAACAGAACAGCAGCAGGATGTTGAGGCAGCTAGCTGGGTGACAGTTAGAAAATCTAAGGTGGGCAAAAGGAAAATGGAGGCTGATCCGGAGATTATACATCGCAACAAATTTGCCAGATTGTGTGAAGATGATGGGAGTATGAACTCTGGATTGGCAATTCTAGATGGGGCTGATCTCTCTAACAGCCGGGAGACCAGTTTCTCTAGTAGTGGTGGGGGGGAGAGTAGAGTCAGGCCTAAGCAGATTGTGGTTGTAGGGGACTCAATTATTAGGAAAGTGGATAGGGTAATTTGTCGTCCGGATCGCTACAACCGAACAGTTTGCTGTCTACCTGGTGCCAGGGTTCGGCATGTGGTTGATCGGATAGACAAATTATTGGGTGGGGCTGGGCACGACCCAGCTGTCTTAGTGCATATCGGTACTAATGACAAAATAAATGGTAGATGGAAGACCTTAAAGAATGATTTCAGGGATCTAGGCTCTAAGATCAAGGAAAGGTCTTCCAATGTAATCTTTTCTGAAATTTTGCCTGTGCCACGTGCAAGTTTAGGAAAACAGCGGGAGATTAGGGAGCTTAATGCGTGGCTCAAGTCTTGGTGCAGGAAGGAAGGGTTTGGGTTCCTAGAGCACTGGGCTGACTTTTCGTTGGGGTACAACCTATATAGCCGTGACGGTTTGCACCTCAATGGAAGGGGGTCCGCGGTGCTAGGGGAAAGAATGGCTAAGAGGTTGGAGGAGTGTTTAAACTAGGCAAGGGGGGGTGGGTGAGATAAAGGATTATGGGGAAGCTAGTGTAGACGGGGTAGTGGGGTTAGTAAGGGGTCATGGGGGAGGAGTGAGGGGGCATACAGTTTACCAGCTAAGGAGGTCCCTCTGTTACAAGGAAAACAGAATAATACTAACTTAACGTATAATTCTTCACTAAGTAATGCACATTTCAAAAGTAAAAGTAGTAACCTCCGCTGTATGCTGGCAAATGCACGGAGTTAGTCAGGTAAAATGGGAGACCTAGAATTAATTGCATGCTCTAAAAATTATGATATAATTGGTATCACTGAGACCTGGTGGGATGAAACGTGACTGGATTGTGAATTTAAATGGTTACACCCTTTTTAGGAGGGACAGAGGGATTAAAAAGGGTGGAGGAGTGGGTTTGTATGTAAAGCCTGAATTAAAGCCATGCGCTAAAGAAATAAAAATAGCTGGCACTGGTGAGGGTGTAGAATCACTCTGGGTAGAGATTTCGACTGGGCAAAAGGTATCAAAAAGAATTATCATTGGTGTATGCTATAAACCACCTCGTATAAGTGTCGAGTATGAAGCCCAGCTACTCTTGCAGATACAAGCGGCTTCACAGCTGGGTCAAGTTGTTGCTATGGGTGACTTCAATTATCCAGACATTGACTGGGGTAATGGGGTTGCTAAGACAGAAAAAGCTAGTAGGTTTGTAAATATGCTGAATGACAACTTTTTATTCCAGCTCGTTCAAGAACCTACTAGGAATAACTCTCTTTTGGACCTTGTAATAACTAACAATACTGAACTCATCTCTAACATTTGTGTGGGTGAGCATTTAGGGAATAGTGATCATAACATGGTCTCCTTTGAGATTCTGTTGCAGAAGCAATTCTATAAGGGAGTAACTAAAACACTAAATTTCAGACGTGCAAACTTTGACAGTATAAGGGCATCTCTGCAACATATTAAGTGGGAAATGCTTTTCACAGGGTTAAACACAGAACAAAAATGGGAAGTCTTTAAAATGCTGCTTAATAAATATACTTGTCAGTATATTCCACTTGTAAGCAAGGAACGTCGTTGCAAAGCAAAACCTTTTTGGTTCAATAGAAGCGTTGGTGTTGAGGTGGGTAAGAAAAGACGTGCTTTTAAGGCTTTCAAGTTAGCTGGTACAGCCGAAACATTTATAAGGTACAAGGAGGCCAATAAATCATGCAAAGAAGCTATAAGGCAAGCTAAAATTGCTATAGAAAAGGATATTGCAGCAAGCAGTAAAAAAAATCCCAAATTATTTTTTAAATATGTCAATAGTAAAAAAATGAAGCAGGAAGGGGTGGGACCCTTACTATCAGAGGGGGATCAGCTGGTTGATGAAAACAAAATAAAAGCGCAGATTCTGAACTCGTATTTTTCATCTGTTTACACAAATGAAGAACCAGTAAGTGAAGGTTTCCTTCTTAACACTCCCAATTCTAGTAATACAACTAATGATGCATGGTTCACACAAGAAGAAATTCAAAAGAGACTTGAACAGGTTAAGATTAACAAAGGTCCAGGGCCAGATGGTATTCATCCCAGGGTAATTAGCGAGCTTAGCTCTGTGATTGCCAAACCTCTTTACTTAATTTTTCAGGATTCATTGAGATCTGGCATTGTGCCAAGAGACTGGCGAATTGCTAATGTGGTGCCTCTATTCAAAAAAGGATCCCGTTCTCAGCCTCAAAACTATAGGCCAGTTAGTCTGACGTCAGTATTAGGAAAGCTTTTCGAAGGGTTAATAAAGGATAAGATACTGGACTTCATAGCAAATCATAATACTATGAGTTTGTGCCAGCATGGTTTTATGCGTAATAGATCTTGCCAGACTAACTTAATTTCTTTTTACGAGAATGTAAGTAGAGACCTCGATTCTGGGATGGCAGTGGATGTGATTTACTTAGACTTTGCTAAAGCATTTGATACAGTGCCACACAAAAGGTTACTGGTTAAATTAAGGAATGTTGGCCTGGAACATAGTATTTGTACCTGGATAGCGAACTGGCTAAAAGATAGACTACAAAGAGTGGTGGTAAATGGAACATTTTCTAATTGGACCAGTGTTGTTAGTGGAGTACCACAGGGCTCTGTACTAGGTCCCTTGCTTTTCAACTTGTTTATTAATGACCTGGAGGTGGGCATTGAAAGTACTGTTTCTATTTTTGCAGATGATACTAAATTGTGCAGAACTATAGGTTCCATGCAGGATGCTGCCACTTTGCAAAGTGATCTGTCTAAACTGGAAAACTGGGCAGCAAACTGGAAAATGAGGTTCAATGTTGATAAATGCAGGTTATGCACTTTGGCAAAAATAATATAAATGCAAGTTATACACTAAATGGCAATGTGTTGGGAGTTTCCTTAAATGAAAAGGATCTAGGGGTCTTTGTAGATAACACGTTGTCTAATTCTGGGCAGTGTCATTCTGTGGCTACTAAAGCAAATAAAGTTCTGTCTTGCATAAAAAAGGGCATTAACTCAAGGGATGAAAACATAATTATGCCTCTTTATAGGTCCCTGGTAAGGCCTCATCTGGAGTATGCAGTTCAGTTTTGGACTCCAGTCCTTAAGAGGGATATAAATGAGCTGGAGAGAGTGCAGAGACGTGCAACTAAATTGGTTAGAGGGACGGAAGACTTAAATTATGAGGGTAGACTGTCAAGGTTGGGGTTGTTTTCTCTGGAAAAAAGGCGCTTGCGAGGGGACATGATTACACTTTACAAGTACATTAGAGGACATTATAGACAAATGGCAGGGGACCTTTTTACCCATAAAGTGGATCACCGTACCAGAGGCCACCCCTTTAGACTAGAAGAAAAGAACTTTCATTTGAAGCAACGTAGGGGGTTCTTCACAGTCAGGACAGTGAGGTTGTGGAATGCACTGCCGGGTGATGTTGTGATGCTGATTCAGTTAATGCCTTTAAGAATGGCTTGGATGATTTTTTGGACAGACATAATATTAAAGGCTATTGTGATACTAAACTCTATAGTTAATATAGGTATGGGTATATAGAATTTTAATTAAAAGTAGGGAGGGGTGTGTGTATGGATGCTGGGTTTTCATTTGGAGGGGTTGAACTTGATGGACTTTGTCTTTTTTCAACCCAATTTAACTATGTAACTATGTAACCCCTCATTTAATGCAGCCCTGTGTGCCATATACAAGTCCCAGTAATACAGATTAATATATTCATATTTACCTCCAAAAACCAAGCTGTCCTTTTGATTTCAGGAAGGCTTGTTAAGAGGAAATAGTGTAAGTGGTAACATGGAAAATCTGCAGTATTTTGATTAAACCTTGTGTAAACATTTTAATATGGGATCTGTAGTCCAGAGCATCTCCCAGAGGGGATTAGAACATAATCCTCTCTCTATGGCTGGAGTGGATTAGCTTCACATTCTCTGAGAAGTGTTTGCTCCTTTAGGCTGCACCAAGAACGCCTTCCCTTGAACTCTGCAATATGTGCAATATTATATTTATATCATAAGATTTCTCTGTACCAGATACATACCAGATCATAGCAAGTATAGTCCAGGCGCCTGTCTTTAGAACCCAGGCACATTAATTAGCTGTAGGTTCAATAATAAAGGACTTTCTTTGCAGGAAAACTCTGTACCAGCAGTATGAGCATGTGCAAATAAGTTATCTGATGCAGGAACATTTATATCACCAGTCGCCATCCCTGATGATATTAATTGTGGCATCTAATCCAGAATATTTGGGGCCACAGGTTTTTCATGTAAGATCTATTTTCATAAAACTGAAGACCATGTCTAAAATCTACTAAAACGAGTTCAATAAAGTAATCGCATTTATTCTGCCGTGAAGCTGGAATTGTGCTTGATTAATATATTATGAGGAACAGTGATTAGCGATATACACAGTGGTAAATGGCATTTCAGATTTAGGAACATTATTATGGTATCTACAGTGTCATGGCTAAACTAAGGGGCAATTTTATCAAAGGTCAAGGTGAATTTTCTAATTAAAAAAAATCTAATTTTGAGCTTTTTTTTGTGTACTTCGACTAGGGAATAGTCCAAATTCGATTCGAATTTGAAAAAAGTTAGAAAATTCGAATGTCGAATTTATCATGTACTGTCTCTTTAAAAATTCGACTTAGACCATTCACCATCTAAAACCTGCCAAATTGCTGTTTTAGCCTATGGGGGACCTCCTAGAACCAATTTGGAGTCAATTGGTGGACTGTGAAAAATCGAATTCCAATTCGATTGAATGCACTATTACTTCGATTTGATTTATTCAACTGAATACGGACCTATTCAGCCAAAAAAAATCTTTGACTTAATTTCGGTTGGTCTTTTTGAATTAGAATTTCGATGTTTTTCAAATTAGAAAAATCTTTGACTTCATTTCGGTTGGTCTTTTTGAATTAGAATTTCGACGTTTTTCAAATTCGAAATTCGACCCTTGATAAATATGCCCCTAATTGCCCTATCATAATAGAACTAATACGTCCCAAAAGAAGATGTAACATAATGCTGGGGACTATTTAGTAGCCAATGGGAATACCAAACAGGTTTGGGGCCCTTGGGTTCCCTGCTAGGAATCACTACTTTGCTGATTGAATTTATCTTGGTCTTTTCTGGGTTGTTTTCTTTAACTATGCAATAGCATTACAAAAAAAAGCATCTTAAAAGGAAACTATCATGAAAATGTAATATAAGCGTCATTGTACTGAAACAAGAAACTTTCTAAATATGATCAATTAAAAGTTCTGTATTGTTCCTGAAATAATCAAGTTTATCTCCACTATCCCTCTCTCAGCATCTGTTTCTCTTTATCCAGTCTTCTTGCAACAGTTGGGTGTCAGATATTCAATGACAGTTAAATCCAATATATCTTATAGGGGGGCTTCCTTTTCTAGCAGATGAATTAGAGCTCACTCAAATAACTGATTCCAGTACAAACAAAATCTGATAAAATAACTGCATTTCGCACAAATCCTGCATGTAGAGAGACAGGATTTCTGGTGATTTTCATAGAATAAGCTCTAATACATTTTCTAGGCAAAAGGAAGCCCCCCCTATAAGTTATATTGGATCTAACTGTCAATGAGTATCTGACACCCAACTCCTGAATGAAGACAGAATGAAGAGAAACAGATGCTGAGAGAGGGATAGTGAAGATAAATTCATTTTCGCAAAAGTTCCCCTATAAAAAGCAGCCCTGTCTGCGGAAAACGATCAGCATGACCTATAGGTAAATTTTTTGTACAAAAATATTTTGAAGAGTAGTTTTTTTGGGTTTTTTTTTTAGAAAGTTTCGTATTACAGTATGATGAAGCTTATATTAAATTTTCATTTGTCGATAGTTCCCCTTTAAAATCCAGGCACTACCTATTAAACGCTTTATATGTTTCTATATCCATTATGGGAAGGAGAAGTTAAATGGAAAGAGAGAATTCAGTGCAAGGAGATGTTGGTTCCTAGGTGGCACATAAGAGGTTAAACCACAAAATCCCTTGTCTGGTTCTCCTGACAGCTTATTCCAGGGTCTGCTGATAGGAGATTCATCTTGACATCTGCTGGAGAAGGGGGAGATCAGGGTAACCAACAGGCGATCAGGGTCACTTAGTAACCCAGAATAAGCAGCGCTCATTATCGAACTCATTCCCTGCCCTGTAGCGCAATGCTGTGACTGCACCCAGTGCGCAGATCTGATCTGTTGCAACTAGATCGGGTGTGTGCCAATAAAATACCCCGATCTGCCCCACAGCCTTTGCCCATTTACTGTTGATACGGCAAAAGAGAGCAATGAGGGGCAGAGCATGAGAATTTCAAGCGCTAACAAGGGATTATTCCACGCAGCTTTTCCTGTGCGTAATCTCCCCTGAGTTTGATCTTCGTGCCTGCTGCTCTTTCTCTGCTCTGCCTTGTACTGTAGGGCTTTGGCTTTCTGCGAACAGTCCTTATAGATAGAATTATAATAATATAATCGTACACTACTATAATTCTAATCCTAAAGGGATTCCTCCCCTTAATACAGAGAATTGCAGGACTGCTCCCATTCACTGTTGTGCTCTGGTCCATAAACCACAGTATTGGTTGTCTCGTGTACAGATGTATTACTGCTCGGTATTTGGGGATCTGCAGTAGAGGCTGAATTCTTGGCACTGGCTTTTGTCCAGGAAAAGTGAGACCCACCAAACCACTGGGCCCTGGCAGTTACTAGCCACTGACAGAACAAAAGAAATCGCTCATGCCAAGCGCTCCCAGCCACAGCGTTTGGTTTGGTCCACAAAATAAAAAATACAGTATGTTGAAATGAATATGACTGTGTTGCCCATGCAATCTGGCCAAGGTCACAGTGTATCTGCCAGTGCCCAGGGCAATTGTTTGGTGTCTGCCAACCCCGCAGTGACACCTAGAAAAAGAGTGAGGCTGTCGGTCGGTGTGATCAGCGTTTTTTCTCTGTTTCTGTCTCTTACAGGTCCTGTAGTGCTCAGCACCCCTGCCCAGCTCGTTGCACCTGTTATAGTGGCCAAGGGCACCCTCTCAATCACCACCACCGAGATCTACTTTGAAGTGGATGAGGAAGACCCGGCCTTCAAAAAGATCGACCCAAAGGTGCGTGCGCGCGCGCGTTATTTATCGCTTCTGCCAGCCCGTCACTTTCTCTTTTATACCTAAATCAACACAACTGCCGCTTCCATCATCACAGACACTGATAATGCTTAGGGTACTGTCAGTTTGTGTTACACGTGGGGAAACAGGTTTCAGAAAAAAATCGCAACGATATTGGATATTGTCGTTAATATAATACATATACAACACAAGGCGCTTTTAATTATTTTTATACTGCTATTAAAAAGATGGCAGCTATAGTGGGTGTCTTAGCAACTGGAAATATAATTTTCCAATCTAAACATTTTTATTAATCTAAAAAAAAAAATCCTCAGCAGAAAACGCTTTTTTTATCCTACTATCTGTTGCCTTAATGTTGCTGCTACTACAGTGTTTTTTCATTTGGTAAAATAGGTACGAAAATCTGCTTTTTTTTACAGCTAAAAATATGATTCAAAATAACAATTAGGATTTCTTCGATCCAAAAATCATTATTTGGGTTTACATTCGTTCACTCTCAAATTAAACCAACAAGTTTTCTTACAAATATCTTATTTACGCATCCGTATTTAAACTGATCTTTATTAGGATAAGGCTTTTCTTTTTAAAATACTGTAGCTTTTGATATTTGAATTATTTTGTTGAATATTTTAAATTGGGACAGAAAACCTACTTTTTAACACTTGTTGATTTTTTAAATTCTTAATTCTCAGTTCTATACTAATATATTATTAATATGTATTATTAATATATTAATTCATATGAATTATATGGAGGACCCTGTTTCTTTTGTAATAAAATATTATTTATGTACAATCTTTTACCATAAAGTATGTAGGGTTTAGTTTAAGATATTTTCCTCTGTAGATGATCAAATAAATGCATTTCATTAAATTGATAACGTTTACAATAAGTTTATTTTTAGTGGACTAAAATGTATCCTTATTTGGCAATCAAAACATGACATTTAATAACAAAATAGTGTTACAATGTAGCTTTTGTGTACACATTTCCATAATTCGTTTATATGTACAGTTCCCTAATCCTCACCCTTCTTTTTTTAATGCGAAATATAATTTTAAGGAACAAAAAATAATTCTGGGTAAATAATCACACATTTCAGTCATTTATTTTGATGTTATTTATTTAGATCGTCATTAAATTAAATTGTCAACGATTTTAAAATTTAAAATCACGAAAAGTCTTTATCCAGTGTAGTTCAAGTGCATTTTCAAATATAGAATTGGAATATCCAAGCGCCATCATATCAGCAAAATTCAAAATGTTTTTCCTTTGAATATATTTAAATAACATTTCAAGTATATTTATGGAATGTTGGGAGTAGAACGGAAAAAAAAATGTAAACTTCAAAGTTCTGACACTTTTTCAGACCAGTATCTTGAAACCAAAAAAAAAAACTACCTTTGAAATGGTTTCTCCATAGCAGAATCTGTCCTGTGGGAGCCACCGTGGAAATCGCATTTCTTTATACCAATCACAGAACAATCCACAATTTCAAGACAAAGTGAGTCAAGAATATTTTTTAAAAAAAACGTTCTTACAAAAAAACAACAAATTCTTGTTCAGTTGGCAAGATCTGAATTTGGGTTTTGATGTAAAATCCCCAAAGGTGAATGTTTTTCCTTGAAATGATTTGTATTGATATATTTTTATTCTAACAGGCCGAGTGCACATTAAACAGAGTTTTTTTTGTTCTCCCCAACGACCCAGTTCTTTAAATAATTTATATTAAAAAAAAAATGAGTTTGTGTTTAGAGCAATGAGGATTTTCCTTATATCGAGGATGGGTGTTTGTATCCATCAGAGTGTAACGAGACCCAGCCTTGTGCCCGCCGGCTGCTGTACAACTACAACTCCCCTAGACAGGTAAATTGCCACATCCGGGAATGGGGGGCTTTGCAGTTGAATGGCAGTTGGAGGGCAGCAGGTTGGCAGTGAGTATAGATCCATGCGCGGTGGCAGTTTGTAGCCCAGGCAGCTCGGATGGGTCTCAGAGTTTTTCCAGGCTCTTGGGGTTGGTGAGGATCTCCCGTGCCAGCCTCCAGGTCTGCTTGGCCGCGTTCTCCAGGGAGGAGTGGGGTTTCCCCTGGAAGAGGTCGAGGTTGGGCAGAAAGTAGTGCGGGCAGCGGCGGCACTGGAGGCAGGAGATGAGCTGCAGTAACATGCCATTCAGCCGGTCCCCCAGACACGACTCGTCCCAGTCCGACTCCCTGGGATGCTTCTCGCACTCGTAGGACACCAGGGACTTCATGTGATAGTTATTGAGCGGCTGTCCGGGCAGCTCCAGGTGTCGGTCGCGCAGGGTTTTGAGCAAGGACAGACATTTCTTCCTACAGCCGCCCAGTTGCAGGCGATTCTCGGCCTCGGCGAACTGCAGCACCCAGGCGTCACTCTCGGCCGAGCTCTGCTTCCCCGCCAGCGTGTGACAGTCCTTGGAGAGCAGGTTGAAGCCCTCGGCCTTGACTTCCGCCACCCTGTTAGGCCCGGGCCAGGGGATGTGGGGCAGGGGCCAGTGGGCAGCGCTGCGGGGCCAGATGCCGGTGCACTTGAAGGCGGGGGTGATCTGTACCACATAGCGCTCCCTGATGCGCAGCTTCACCTCGCTCGTGTCCGCCACCATCTTCACCACGTCCCGGTAGCTGCACTTGTCCACCGCCTGCGCCACCAGAGTCTGGAAACGGGAGCGGATCTTGCGGGCTGACAGGTAACCGGAGGCGGTGATGAATTCCACCCACAGGGACATACTCCGCTTCCGGCCGTCGCTCAGCTTCAGCACCGCACAGCCCGGCAGGGAACCGTCGTCCACGAAGTTGAAGACTCCCATCTGGTTGAGGTAAAGCACCACCTCGAACTCAGTGGGGGAGATCACCTCCAGCCCCTCGTAGCGATTGTCCATCTCATTGAGGGAACTGATGAAGCGCGGCTCCTGCACCTCCACCTCCTTCAGCACGTCCGACACCACCTTGCACACCTCGCGGATGCTCTTGGAGATGGCGGCCTTGCGCGCCTGGCACTTCTCACTGTAATACTTGTTCAGGTGATACACCAGCTTGGCCTGGGCCGCCACCATGTTCGGGCAGAGATCCGGGTTGTACACCGGAGTCTCACAGTAAGCTGACGGATCCAAGGCGGCTGCTGGGGCAGGAGCCAACTTTGAGGGGAAATAGTCCAGAGTGCTAATGATGCTATGGGGGGGTGCTAATGATGGTATGGCCGGGGACAGCGGCATGGAACGAGTGACAGAGCTTTTACATACACACACACACCCCTTCTGTAGAGCAGCGAGTGTATGCGGCCCTGGGCTCAGCAGGCGATATACAGTGTGTAAGGCTTGCGCTGCTCTCGCTACTATACAGCTCATGTACTCCTGGGACAAATATAAAGGGAGGGCCGGACGGGCAGCCAATCGCCTCACGTCTCCGCCTTCCTCTGCAAGAACTATGCTTGGCCTCTGTCACGTGACTGACTGTCACCTGGTGAGGCGCTGCTGCTATATGGGGGCACCTGGCACTGGTCTGTCTATTCTCATAGGGCACAGGTGCTGCAAAGCTAATAGTGAGTCTTACAGTGAGACAATCAAACAAAAAAAGTGATCCCTTAGTAAATAGATTTATCCTGCGGTAGAAGCAGAGGTCTGACCTTAGTCAGTACAAGTTAATAAATTAAAAAAGAGGAAAAGGTACCCCACTAGCTTCAAACTCGCTCAGCAGTCTCTGGTAGTTTAAAGCTACCTAATTATTATAATCTCAATTGCGTGCATATTTGTAATTAGTAAATTTGCAAGCAATTGAGATTATAATAATTAGGTAGCTTTAAACTACCAGAGACTGCTGAGCAAGTTTGAAGCTAGTGGGGTACCTTTTCCTCTTTTTTAATTTCTTACAGTGAGACAATGGGCCCTCTATTTGTACTAATGTCTGCCCTATATCCTACTGTGCACTTATAGAACTATCTCTCTCTCTCTCTCTATATATACAGTATATGTGCCTTATACATGTATGTATCTGCTGCACCCGTATAACTGTGTGTGTGTATATGTGTGTATATATATATATATATAATCTCTCTACCTTATATCTGAGTGTCAATTCTGTATGTGTCTAACTGCCATTTACCCGAGTGAAAACTGTATAACTGTGTGTGTGTGTGTGTGTGTGTGTGTATGTGTGTATATATATATATATATATATGCCTTATAGCCTATCTGCACCTACAGTATATATGGCTCCTTATCTGAGTAGCCACTGACAATCTGTATATATTTTCCTGCCATACAAGCTAATGGTTCATTCAGTTATATGTACAGTAGAACCCCCCCCCCATTTTATGTTTTTCAGGGGACCAGGAAAAAATGATGTAAAATCCAGGAAAATGTAAATCAGGGAAATGTTTTTTTTTTCTTTTCAAGTACTGAAAGGATATAAGCACAGGAGTCCGTGTTACATTGAGATACAATATTTACTGTGTTAATAACAAGAGTTAAACATTGCAGAGTTAATGTTACACTATGGGGGCATGTGCAAGTCTCAGTCACATACATAACCTAAAGCAATAAGTGATTGGTGCAGGACTGTATAAGGGGCAGACTCATTGCAATTGACCATTTACAGGCAGAACCAGGGCAAAATATACATCTGGTTAGTATTTTATACCTCTTTATTTCACAAATAATACCATTCATAGAGGGGGGAAAAGGCAGTTTTTGGGAACACCAGGACAAAAACTTGATGCAAAATCCTGGAAAACATCACTTAAAATCAGGGAAATGCACCCATTGAAATGCATTATAAATTGGTGGGACCAGGGAGTCCTGGTCTCAGAATAATTGGTGTATACAAAATTACCATGCACCCCTACCTTTGCTGAAGCTATTGGCCTTGGAGTGCGGATACTCATTTGGAAGTACATATACATATACACACACATATATAATGTATATCTATCTATCTAGGTGGCTTATATCCAGTGTGCATTTCTATTACTCTGTATAGCTGCTGCCTTATGTCTGGCTGTGCATTATACATCTGTACAAGTATGTCACTATTATAACTGTGGGTGATGTATATTTAATATATCAGTGTGTGTAGGTTTATGTAACATAACAGAGAGGCGAGTTGGTATTTTATGAAGAGATACTGATACTTTGTATGTGGGAAGGAATCAGTGGAATAATCAGTTCCGGTTGCAGCCCCAGAAGGCAATATCGAAGTGTATGTTGCCCCTGTGTGGGCGGGGCTTGTGAGTATGGAGGGGGCGGGGCACATTCCTGTAGATCACTGTTAGTTCTATATTATGTATAGTTGTAGGGGACATGGCACTGTAGCAACACGCAGAGGATAAATACAATTTATTGGTGCATTCATAGTCTGTAGTTGAATTTAGGTACATGTATATAATATCATGAGGAATGGCTTTGTATAAAAGCACTGTGCCCAGGAGGCTACCAGGCAGTTATAATTAGGGTTTGGAGGCCATTGTGGCTCACGTTGTGCAGGATCCGGCAGCACAGCGCATTAGCGGGCTCATTATAGAGCAGCACCGTGTCCCGTGCCACATTGCACTTGGAGGGTCACGGGATTGGCGGAACGGTGTCACATGGAGCCCGCTGGGACTGGGAGAGACCCTGCTGCACCTGCAGCCTCTGGGCACCGCCGAGGATTCTGGGAACAGTGTAACGCTCCAAAGGGCAACACGATTTGATCCTGAGGTGACAACAGTGTTCGGCTGCTGCGCGATTACAAATGACTGCCCGTGATTACTGCGCGCCGCTGTTTCTCTCGCACAAATAGGTTTTCGATTAACTTGTAGGCGAAAAGCTGCTAGTTGGCCTTGTGGTCAGTACTATGACAAGTGTAATTGCCGCGGCATTTCCCTGGCACCGTGTTGCGGAGGCTGCAAGGCTTTCCGACGCGTCATCACAATTACCGCACAATTACAACTCCCACAAACCTTCTCCAGGTCTCTCGGATATTTTTGGGATGTAGTTCAGACTGTGAGAGTCGGAGCAAGAAGGAGACAAGAAAGATACATGTGGGACTGGACTGCACTGGAGGATGCCAGCGCGCGCGGCTTATTAGTGGTTCTCGCAGAGCGCGCTTTTCTTTAACCCGCTGTCCTATTGTTGTATTAGATCGGGGTCACGTGCCCTACCTCTCATTTCTGCTCCAGGGGTATCCCGCTATCAGCAGGCGGTCTCCTAGCAACAAGCAGCCGGGCCACCGCGTTGCCCGAGGCCGTGGCTTTACGCTTTGAATAGGGATGCTGGGAAATGTAGTGCCGTATAATAGATTTGTACAGTAACAGTCTAAACATTTACATTTATGCTCTCTCAGGTTTTTTTATGTTTTTCAAAATAAACGCCATTTTCGACTGGTTTCCTGTCATGATTTGCATCTAACTCCATTTTTCTGATCCCAGGAGGCTTACCCCCTTTTAGCAGCTGTTCTGCACCTCACATTCATATACATGTTTATGTGCATCCAATAATAAACCTGCTAATGTTCTTCAGCACTGGCCTCTATCTCTTTGGTTTGCTGTGTAAACAATGTCTAAATCACTTTTGTTACAAATAAATTGTATTTTCCATTTTAACCAATTCACAGCCATTAGTTCCACGGCTGAGACGTGTGTCCCCTGGTGCCATGGGGCTATATGTTTATATATGGATAAAACGGCAAATATAATGTATTCTGTTCTTTTCTCTGTGTTTTATTATACCACCATGGGTTTGTATATTAGACCGCTTTATATTTTCTTAATATGAAACCTATGTGCCACTGGGAAGTTATTTATCATGGTCTGAAAATGAAAATAAGTGCAAATCTGAAGGAATAAAGCTCACAAAGTTCTACAGACATATTCCTTTTTCTGCAACATTCAAATATATCTGCAGGAAAATTACCAGAATTCCTTTTATTGCTGCATTTATTTGTATTTCCAGGAATTTTAGTGTCTCTTCCCCCCCCCCTTTGTGTTGTGATAATTAAACAAAGTCCATTTGGTTCAGGAAAATGTATAAACTATTTAAAGACTCATTTTGTACTTATTGCTGTACAGGTATAGGGTCTAATATCCAAAATGCTTGGAACGTGGTGGTTTCCACTTACTTGGGTATTTCTGTAATGTAGATCATCTAGTAGTAAAAACATTTAAACGTTTAATATACCCAATAGGATTATTTTGCCACCAGTATAGATTCATGCAGCTTAGTTACCCTCAAGGTACTGTCTAATTAATACAGAGAAAAAAAACCCATAAGAATTGTTCAAATAGGAACATTTCAGAAAGTTCTGCATAACTGGTTTCCATATAATAGAACCTCCTATATTTCACAAATACACAGTATAAACATGAAGATGGCAATAAAAAAATGTAATACACACATCTGTTAGCTTGTGTGAATAAGACAACATATACACAATAATATTTAATATTAAAATCCATAAATCTGTTTATAGAACCTTCTACTTTTTTTGTGCCCTAGTGAAAAGTTGCCTTCACAATTTGAGATCTGTAATTCAACTGCCTGGAGCCAATTTTGCTGTGTTGCCTAGCAACGCCTCCATTATAGCGCCACAAATGTCATATGAAGTCATTTTATGAAATAGAAAACAAATGGGAAGGAATGGCTCCCAGGCCATTTTTGCATATTGTATTTGTATAAAGGCACGTTCACTGTGTATTATATAATGCAGAATACTAACACAAGATGATTGAGCTCTCGGATAGGCAAAGGAAGAAACGCTAAAATAGATTATAAAACGTTTATACAGGATGCCAAAAACAGAGAAATGTAACTGGGGCAGATTATCCAATTGCAGTTAAAAAAACAACAGAAACAGCCTCCCTAACGAGCAGCCATTTATATACAGTATATCTCTTCTTTTAAAAATCACAATAATTTGTATCAACTTTAATCAGAAGGCAGATTTAGTTTAAATTAGGACAAACCCGCCCCCCCCAAATGTGAATTTAGTTGGAAATATCTAGTACTGTAAAACTGACACGTTGTTTCTTAATAGTATTAATAGCAGCATTGAATGGCAGTGAGGCTCAGGCAAAGAACAACTGCCTTGACTATCGGTGAAAGGAAACAATTTTCAGAGAAAGGGGCAGTAAGGTCAACTCGGCAGACAGGAAAACAATAAGGCAAGAGACTTTTGCTGGAGGAAAAGATACAGTGATTTGGAGAGGGTGGAAGCAGCAGCTCTCGAATACTCACAAAATTCAATTTAGCCAATTCAGGTCACACTGGACTCCCAGCAAATTGCATTTCAAGCATTAAGACAGAATAATATGCCTGTTTTTTTCGTAATTTAAATCTATGTGTATATATTTCAGAATTATTAGTGTACAATATGAGGTTTGCTGGACTAGTGTTTAGTTTCAAGAAATATATCCAATTAAACAGATTAAATATAATGTGTTGATTGTGTATTTACTACATTTTACTTGTAAATGTGTTTTTTGTACATTTTTCATTAATGCACTTTGAATAGAGATTATAAATGTCACATTTTTAAATGACTATTTTAGCCGTTATTCGTAAATGTTTTTGCAATTAGTGGCAAATCTGCAATTTAAATCGTTTCGCATTACTTTTTTAATTAGGACACAGTGCTTATACTTTTTATATCCTCTTCTAACTGCAGGAAACATTTCTTTCAATCCTGTCCACACGTTGGCTACAGTGGTAATTGACTAATTATACAGTACATACTTTTTAAATTTTAAATATGTCTGTGTACATTTGTTGTTATTGTTTAGTTGACAATTATGGATATTTTTTAACGGAGAATCTTTTTAATTATGTAAATTGTATCAGGCAATACATTAAAAAAAAATCTGGCGGGGGATGTGTTATCCAGAAAGCTACAATTATGGTACAGTCATCTCCATTTTAATTAAACAATTCACATTTTTTTTAAAACAACTTCCTTTTACTCTGTCATAACAAAACAATACCTTGCACTTGATCCTAAAATATAATTAATCCTTAATGGAGTTAAAACAATCCTTGGGGTTTATGTCATGTTTAAATGATTTTTTTTAGTAGACTCAAAGTATGGTGTTCCACATTATAGAAGGATTCCTTATCTAGAAAACCCAAGGTCCCATGCCTATAACAAAATTGATCAAAACACAATCTCATACTTACCCATTCTTTGCATGCCTATAGATTGATGGCCAGAATATTTCAAGCTCTGATTATTGGGCAATATTAGTGATGGGCGATTTTGACCCGTTTAGCCAAAAATTTGTGAAATGGCAAAAACTTCGGCAAATGCAATGGACAACAAAATTTTTTTTGACTCAACAAATTTTTGACACTTTACAATTTTTTCACCCATTAGAGTCTGTGAGTGTTTTTTTTTTTTTTCATGGAAAACCCTGGTAAAAAAGTTTGCTCAACACGAGTCAGTATTATACAAATTGCATTTAATACAATTAAAGAATAAAGTAGACTGAACAAGGGTGTTCTGGATAACTAATGTGTATTTTTGTAGTTTTGCGCTGAATCCTGTATTTTCTGCTGAATTCTAGGATCCTATAATTTAATGCATTATTTGGATTCTGCTAAATCCATGTCTTTAATGCTATGTCTGATCTGAATGATAGATACACAATTTTCTTTGCTCAAATTGGAAAGTGCAAATTAGTGTTTGGTATTCAGTCAAATACTTTTGTGGTAGATTCAGTCTTTGTAGTAATCCAAAAAGTATGGATTCAGTGTATCCTTAGTTAGTGGGTCTGCCATATAACTTGCTCTGAGGAGGTAGCATTTATTATCTTCCCCAGGGAAGCTGTGCACACAATGCATCTTGTACTTTCTTGTGCATCTGCTACGTGTCTAATGGATAAAGTATTGTTTAAACAATCTCTTTACTTCAGTATGTGGTTTATAGGAATATGCATCTTTGTAACTGCGGAAGTCAATATGCTGACCGTAAAAAGTTACTCACAAGCCAGATAGAATTAAATTGATTTAATTGTGAGCTTTAAATCAATAAATAACACAGTTAGTCCGGGTGTCACTTATACACATTTGCTAGAAAGGCACTGATATAGTATAGCAGCTCTGCCAGAAGGACTGTTTGTTTTTAGAAGCCGTTTTATATGTTGATACTACTGAAACCCACATTTCACTTTGGTTTTACACAACGTAATGACTATGGGTTAGGCATCAGTGCTTTCTAATAGTACTGTGTTCCATACCATGCACAACAATCTTTAATCTGCGTGTGTGTGTGTATCACATGATATAACTTGATTATTGGAGGCAAAACTCAACTTATGTTGGTTGCCATTGGCATATAAAGTAACCATTTATTATTACAAGTATCCATGCAAATGTAACTGGAGCAATTCTAAATATAGGTGGTAAATAAATTATCCAGCATACCATACGGTCATGCGCTAGATTATAAATATTGACCGTATGAGATAAATTTGAGCTCAATTCCCCCACCATTTACACAAGGGGAGGCACATTTATCAAAGGTCGAACTTCAAATTCATGTGAAATATTTTTAACTGTAATAAATTCTAATATGCTCGAAATTCTATTGGGGGGTTATTTAAATAAAAAATGTAATATGTAAAATTCGAACAAATGTTACCGACCCGAAAACGCAAATCGAATTTGACTAAACTCGAATCAAGCTTTTTCAGAGGTAGCCACATTAGGACAAGAGATGGCCGAGATCGGGGATGCACCGAATCCACTATTTTGGGAACCCCCGAATCCTTCAGGACAGATTCAGCCAAATACCAAACCGAGTCCTAATTTGCATATGTAAATTAGGGGTGGGAAGGGGAAAACATTTTTTACTTCCTTGTTTTGTGACAAAAAGTTACGTAATTTCCCTCCCCACTATGCAAATTAGGATTTGGTTCGGCCGGGCAGAAGGATTCGGCCAAATCCGAATCCTGCTGAAAAAGGCCGAATCCCAAACCGAATCCTGGATTTGGTCCATCCCTAGCCAAGATAGAATGAAGAGAGTCAAAGAAAGAAGTGCTAATATTTGAAAAGTGCTTAGAAATGGCAGTTGGACAAGGCATTGACAAGGCAAAAGGAACTGGATTCTCCTGCAATCAACACTTAACCAGCTGGGAGAAGAACAAAACAAAAAAACTCGAATGTCAGGAAGGCTAGTAACATATTCAAATTGGTCCCTGGACCTCTCCCATTGACTTATACATGAGCAGGTTTTAGCTGGTGAATAGTTGAATTCAAATATTTAAAGGGCCAAGGTGGGACCTCAAAAATGAGTGTTATAAGAGGAAAAAATGAAATTAGGAAATGTAAAATTTTGGATTCATTGTATCTAAATAACTCTACCAGCAGAAACACTGCTTGCCTTGTGCATAGTTCCACCCTTCAATGATGGTGTTAAAAGGCTACTGAGCCCTAGGCTTGGCTATAAGACTTGTATTTTGCTGAACCCATAACACAACAAAGAAAGCAAAGAAAACTCTATATGTAATAATATATAGGAAGGGAAATATCTATTCCATTATAAAAGGATTTAACTCATCCTCTCTGTGCACATGTGCATGTGTGTGTACTAATTTGTCATGCCCACATACCATTTAAACCATATGGGGTGTTTTTGTTATAAACAACCCACTTTGTGGAAATCAAGCCTTATTTGTTTTGTGCACCACATGCGTTATTTTCCCTGGTGTGCATCTGCCGGTGTACAATTTAGCCACAGGCACTTACAGACCTTGTGGGGAGCAGCATAGCAGGCAAAAGCCATATGTGTTTAAATGTTTTAAAAAAATAAATCAATTTTTTTTTTCTTTCTTTTTTTTTTCCTGTAGGGCTAATTTAGTTATGCCTGGAGAAAGTTGGATACAAAATATAAAGCTAATTAATTGGCCCGTATTTTTCAGGCATTTTCATTTCTCACTTGCAATATGGAATGCTTGTCAGCTTTTCTGATAAATGAGCGCCCATGATTTACATAGATTTCCCATTAACACCAAAATTAGCCTTATTTCAGTGGAAACTAGTTTACATAATGACAAGGCGGCTTCAGCACTAAAGGACCATCTTATCTGTGGTATATTTTATAAACATTAGATTTCTCTCCTTAATTATCCATTTTAAATAAGTGAATTCCTTTGGATACAAAATTTAAGATTTTCAATCTATTTTAAAGATTTGAACTCCCGGTTCTTAATAATTTTTTATTGAAATCAGAATTAATTACTATTTTTTATCAAGCACCAGCAGTGTTCACAGTGCTTCCCCTTAGTATTATCGCATATTAAAGAAATACAACAATTTTGCAAACAAGGTTAACAAAATGAAACCAATAGTAGAGGGCCTAGTTCACATTGTTGGTAACACTAAGTTAGATAAATGCATCATGTATTCTGCCTCTTACTCAGAGGCCCATTTATCAAAGATCGAATTTCAAATTCATGTGAATTCTTTTTTCTATAATAAATTCGAAGATACTTGCAATTCGACTGGAAGGTTATTTAAGAAAAAATTTAAATGTATATTTGATCGAATAGTTCTGACACGAAAATTTGAATCATATTTTAATCGTATTTGAATCATATTAGAATCATATTAGAATCTTATGAATCGCGTTTTTCCAAATGGCTTAACTGACCACTGCCATTGACTTGTACATGAATTCAGCAGGTTTTAGGTGGCAAGTATTCAAATTAGGACTGTTTACATGGTCGAGATGTGATAAATCTCACATTCTAATTTTTATTCGAATAGGGGGATTATAATTGGAATGTGTGAATTTTGACACCAAAAAAAAAAAATTTGAATTCGAGTTTACTATTCGACCCTTAAATGAAAACTATACCCCCAAAATTAATACTTGAGGAACAGTTCGTTTATATCAAATATAGTGGCATATTAAAGAATCTTATCCAACTGGAGTATATATATATTTAAGTAAATATTGCCCTTTTACATATTTTGCCTTGAACCACGATTTAGTGATGGTCTGAGTGCTGCCTCAGAGATCACCTGACCAGAAATACTACAACTCTAACTGTAACAGGAAGAAGTGTGGAAGCAAAAGACAGAACTCTGCCTGTTAATTGGCTCATGTGACCTAACATGTATGGTTTGTTGGTATGTTTGTGTGCACCGTGAATCATACGATCCCAGGGGGCTGTCCTTATTTTTTAAAATGACAGTTTTCTATTTAGGATTACCCAATGGCGCATACAAATAAAAAAGTATATTATCATGAAAATGGTTTATTTACATCAAGCAGGGTTTCACATATGAGCTGTTTTATGCAATATCTTTTTATTGAGACCTTCATTGTTTGAGGGGTATAGTTTTCCTTTGATAAATCTGCCCCTCGGTGTTCTGCATTCCTTTATAGTTTGCTGCATATTGCATTTGTTAAAACATGCAAATCTCATTGTTAACATGTAATAAAATGCAGCCTAGATTTATCCGGAGTGATGTCATGAGTGCAGGAAATTGTTACCCCATGAGCATGATTTCATGGCACACAATACCTATGATCAGCACACACTCTCTATTCTACTCTTTAGAATCCAGGACACGGTGGGTGCCTGCTGTCACTTTTCAGCTAATGATGACAAATTCCCCTCTGGATGCAGATTGCACTGTTTGCTGGCTGCTTTCAAAGCTGGCTAGTTTACCACCCTTCAGATACTAATTTAACCTTTTAACTCATGTCACAGTGAAATGATCAACTTGGATGGTCTCGGCATCATTGGTTGTATCTTTACAAATAACCTAAAATCTCTTTCAAGCAACGCAGTGCTAAGCTGTGGCTTATGCGGGTAATTTTCTTTGCTTCTGTTTGTTCTGTTCTAATTTCGTGATTTCCTGCAAGAGTTTTATGTATTCTCTGCATGTGAGTGAAATGTTTTACATCGCTAGCCACAGATGAACCTGAAAATAGGTTGCGATCTGTAACTATGATTTCCCTAAACTATGCCTTATTTTATTGGAACTATGTTAATTTATGTTCTCATAGTCCATTTAGGGTCTAAGCCCAGAGAGACATAAACATATTATTTTTGTTGGTTTGTTAGAGATCGGCATGCATTGCTTCCTGTAACCAGTTTCTTGTTTTAGTCTGGCTAACACCCTGGGATACTTACAGCCATCCTGTGCTCAGTCATGAGTCTATACAAAAGACCCCCTTTCTGTGTTTGCATTTTCCCTGTTACATCTGGTGTCCATTGCTTGAGAATATGTCACCAAATGAATTGAAATGCAACAACCAGTTTTTAATGGACTCCCATTGTGAGTGAAAGAGTGTATAAATTGTCTAATCCATTGTCTGCCTCTTGCAACTGACATGTGTCCATTCTGTTTAGCTTATTTGATGGATAATAATACCGAATGGACCCTAGTCTTTAACAGTCAGTGGTTAACCTATATTTTAGTTACCATACATCTATTTATGGTACGTTTAAAAGGAAAACTGTATTTTACTTTCGTCATTTGCAGCGGCGATTCTGGTGAAGAAGCCGCCCGAGGCGGCTCCTCAAAATGCCGCCCCTCTCGCCGGCTTACCCATCTGCAGGGGAGGCAGAAACACTAGTGCGGAGAGTGCAACTGCGCTGTCCCGCACGAGTAAAGCCGAATTTCCGGTTTCAAAACCGGAAATTTGGCTCTTAAAAGTACAGGAGTGGCTTTTTGCCGCCCTTGGAAATGTAACTGCCGCTGCCGACTGAGGCGAGGTCATTTGCCATTTAATGCGTTTAGAGTTTCCATGTTCTTGGTTTGAGGCTCCCTTTTGTTATCCAATAATTTTCCAGGCATTCCACTGCTTCTAACTGCTGTAAATGCATGGAAATACTATTAGAACAATAACCCTGCAGTTAGGAACCTCTTCTCCTTGGCACATTGTAAGAAGATTTTCTAGGTATGCTTAGATAGAGGGACCCTCTAGCTGGCTTGTCTCTTCCTTGCTTAAAATATGTAGAAAATAATAATGGGGGAAATAACTGCAGGTTTATTATGATTTGGTTAAAGGAGACCTTTGGGGGTGCTGTGGCCCACAAGCACCACAGAACATTCCTCTTCCGGCTTCTTCTTTCTTCGCGGCTGCACATGCGCATTAGAGTGAAAAGCCGAACTTTAACTAAAAAGTCGGCTTTTTCATTCTACTGCACATGCATCTGCCCCGGGAAATTTGAAGAAAGAAGAAGCCGGAAGAGGAGCCCTCCATGGTGCTCACTAGAATAACCCCGGGCTGGTGCAGTTTTTTACTCATAGGAGCACTGGCCTGGGGTTTCAGGAGCCTAACATTTGCTAAACACCAACAAATACTAAATTACTTTCCTTCTCCTTTAAGGTATACCTCCCAACATTTTAGAAACAGAAAGAGGGACAAAAAGTGTGGTGAAATTTTTTGACCACACACCCTAATTACCAGGTCCATTTTGCAGGTTATGAAAGTTTGAACACATTTCTGTGGTTTTTATGTGTTATTACAGTTTTGCCCTATAAGTTGTGACTCAGTTTTTATCTTATCTAAAACCGTTACAAAAGTATCTTAAGTATGTATTCTGGGCTCTCTCCCAAGAGCCAGTTAAGTTAGAAACTTTGTATCTTTTCTGGCAGTTCAGTGCAGCAGATCAAAGAGAAACTCGGGACATATCAATACAAATCCGGGACTGTGGGTTGAGCTGTCAAAAGTGGGACTAACCCGATCAAAACGGGACAGTTGGGAGGTATGGGTGGGGTTATCCAAATTATGAAAAAAAATCCCTTGTCGGGAAACCCCAGGTCGCAAACATTAGTGAAAATAGATCCTATACCTGTATAATGTTAAGTATAGATCAGTGACGTAACTAGATGATACTGGAACCCACAGCAAATTAATTTTAGGGCCCCCAACATATCCAGAGGTTGACCTGTTTTCCCAATAAAATTGCTCATTAATTAGGGCCTCATGGGACCTCTATATCTCCTGGCTCCCCTGCAGCCACAGGATCTACTTTCTCTCTAGTTATGCCCCTGGTATAGATGTTTGGTAAAGGTGGCTGTATAGAAGGAAACAGTATATTTGCAATAGACCTCCTAGGTTTCTATTCATCCCAAGGCAGCCACGTTTTGCACTGCCTGTTAACAAACAATAAGTGAAATGTTCTATCTGATGGTAAAAAATAGGTTTTTAGTTTTTTTTCTAGATTGGAGTAAAAAAATGCAGCTGTCCCAATTTTATAACAATGAGCCAACCCACATATTTATTTGTATAAGACCCAGGGGCCACATCTACTGCTAAACGTTCTTTGATGGAAAGACCCTTTCATTTCATGTTTTCTGTTACACAAGTTTAAACATTTTGTTGTTGTATTTTTTTAAATGTAGCCTGCTGCCAGTTTTTAAAAGAAACGAATGTCTCACGTTTCTAAGGGCATCTTGCAACAATTAAACTTGGTGAAATATAATTGGAGGTGCATATCATGATATTGTAAAAGCATTTTAATTAGACCAGATTTAACTGTGGCATTGCAGTTGGCTACATTTATAACTGCTGTCATCCACGTAGGTGTGCTGCTTTATGATTTTTCTTAGAGTTTCTAGGGCTAATTAAGGAAAAGATATGACAAATATGATTGCAAATTGAGCAATTAATTTCCACATAAAACGTGAAACAAGTGCTTATGTGCATTGTAGGCATTTTTTTCAAACTGTTCAACAAGTGAAGTAAAGCAATTTGTATATTATTAGCATTTATGTGTGGAATACAGGTATGGGACTTGTTATCCAGAATGCTTGGAACATGGGGTTTCTGGATAAAGGATCTTTCTATAATTTGGATCTTCATAACTTAAGTCTACTAGAAAATCATGTAAAGCTGGTTTTGCTCTCAATAAGGATTAATTATATCTTAGTTTGGATCAAGTACAAGTTACTGTTTTATTAATACAGAGAAAAAGGAAACCATTTTTTTTTAAAATCTGATTTATTTGATTACAATGGAGTCTATAGGAGACAACCTTTCCGTAATTTGGAACTTTCTGGATAATGGGTTTCCGGATAACGGCTCCCATACCTGTATATAGATAGGCTGTGCGAAATTAAATTTCTTTTATTATAGTCTGTAAAGGCTGGTGTGAACGGATGTCTACTGTTGGATAACTATGTTAGAAATCATATTTGATTTGGCACAGCCTATCTATATACCCAGTCTAATTTGAGTCCCTAATCTGGACCTAAATTACCTTTAAAGGGATTGTTCACCTTTAAATTAACTTTTAGTATGATGTAGAGAGGGATATTCTGAGACAATTTGCAATTGATTTTAATTTTTAATTATTTAAGGTTTTTGAGTTAAGCTTTTTTTAATCACCAGCTCTCCAGTTTGCAGTTTCGCTAATCTGGTTGCTAGGGTTCAAATTCCCCTAGCAACCATGCATTATGCATATGAATAAGAGACTGGAATATGAATAAAAATTTGAAGCCTTGCAAAATATTTGCTTTTTAGATGGGGTCAGCGACGCCCATTTAAAAGCTGCAAAAAGACGGAAGAAAAAGGCAAATTTTATTTTATTTTTTAAAAATAAAAAAATAAAAAAAATAATGAAGACCAATTGAAAAGTTGCTTAAAAGTTGGCCATTCTATATCATACTAAAAGTTACCTTAAAGGTGAACCACCACTTTAAAGGGCCAGAATATGATAAATCTCGAAAATCGAATTACAATTTTTTTAAAAAACTCTAATCGAATTTGAATAATTCCCTAGTCGAATTTGACAGTTTTGACCTTAAAAAAATTAGATTTTTCGAATTTTCAATTTGACCCTTGATCAATCTGCCCCTTAATGTATCTGTGAAAATTCACAAGTTTACAGTATAGATTTTTGTTTTACATCTATGCAAAAAAACTTAAAAAATCTTATATAATATATAATTTTATATGAATGTGACCTAACATATCATCTGATTTTCAAACAAGCCCTAAAAGTAGTTTGAGAAAACCCAGTTAAACAAACAAAAACAAATTATTATATTTGGTCATGTATTTACTGGAAAAATTATCCAATAACATATCTTAAATCCATATTCACTTTCTCTCAGTATTTGGTGTGACCCCCCCCCCTGTGAAGCAATAACTGTAACTAAACGTTGTGGTAAATGTTGATCAGTCCTGCACATCGAGAGAACTAGTGAGATGCAGGCAGTTGTGGTTCAGCAACTAGTAGGAGTATCCTGGTGTAGTCAGTGTGTCAAAGGAAGAAACCGTTTTACTACCAGGAGCAAAGTTAATAATGTTGTTGTCTCTACACCCACGTTTACAGTTCACAACTCAAATATTACCGTAAGTGTCCCAAATGGAGCAACTTTTAATTACCATCTGCTGGCTGAAGTTGAGATAGCAGCAGATAAGTTATTATTAAACTGCATTTGGGGCCTGGGGAAGAGTCTGAGCATCTGTTATACAAAACCATTCCTACACCTGGCACTGCCAAACTGCTGGAAACACCAGCTTAACCCTGTCTTCAGTCGGGTCCTGTAATACAAGAGCAGGGTATATGATCTTTTGCTTTATTCTAGTGTTGGTGAAGCTTAAAGGAGAAGGAAAGGTTAAAACTAAGTAAGCCTTATCAGAAAGGTCCATCT
Organism: Xenopus laevis; assembly: GCF_017654675.1. Classification (NCBI taxonomy): domain Eukaryota; kingdom Metazoa; phylum Chordata; class Amphibia; order Anura; family Pipidae; genus Xenopus; species Xenopus laevis. The sequence goes on along the minus strand of NC_054374.1, from coordinate 144,331,714 downwards.
AAATATACCAGTAAACCCCCAAAGTAGTGCTGCTCTGAGTCCCCTGTCAAAAGAAACACTGCATTTCTTTCCTTCTATTGTGTACACATGGGCTTCTGTATCAGACTTCCTGCCTGCAGCGTAAACCTCATTGCCCTGGGCAAGAGCATGCTCAGTTTGCTCCTCCCTTCTCTACTGTAATATGAGCCCAGAGCAGGGAGAGACTCAGGCAGGAAGTGATGTCACACCATGTTAATATTGCAGCTCCTATTCTAAACAAATAGAGAGTTTCTAGAGCTTTTTGCTCAGGTATGGTAAAACATTCTATAGAATAAATATAGCATTCTAGCTTGCACTATTGCAGCTAATCTATTGGCAATAAAATGCCTCCGTAGTTTTCCTTCTGTATGGGAAGTAGGGATGCACCGAATCCAGGATTTGGTTCGGGATTCGGCCTTTTTCAGAAGCATTCGGATACAGCCAGATCCTCCTTCCCCTATTTGGAAGTTTCCCTGGTCTGCACTGAAATTATCCCGAAAATCCGACTATTTCATACTTTTCTGCAAAAATCTGAAAAATTCTGAAAAAAGCCCAAAAAATTAGAACAATTCGGTGAAAAAACTTAGAAAAAAATCATAACGTTTAGATTCTCACTACATTTACATTTAGGGGGTTATTTATAAAAGTCAGAAATTATCTCAATATTTTCTGCTACAAACTTCGATCAAATCTGCTCGGGTTTTTTACGCTTATTTATTATTACATTTTCCCGAAAAATTGCTTTGTGGGAAAAAAACAGATTTTCACGATTTTTTCAGATTTTTGCCCGAAAACTTAGCGGTATTGCACGAAACCCAGCACACATCAAAAAATCATTGGGACTTCTCCCACTGACTTATAAGCAACCTTGACAGGTCTGGGAAGCCGGATTTTCTGATTCAGACTTTTCTATCCTCAGGGTTTAATAAATTCTGAAAAATTCTGCATTTTTTTAAAAGTCCGATTTTTATAAAAAAAAAAATCACAAATTTTTCGTGATTTTTGCATTCAGAGTTTAGTAAATAACTCCCTTAGTAGGATAGTCAACATATAATTTTTACAATATTGACAGAACATTACTGAGCATATATGTATGGGAGGTAAATTGTGCTTTTTTAATAATAAATAAGTTCAAATGCGGATTCTAGTTTGGTCTGGCTTTTTTTATTTAAATACTAAGAAAAATTTGGATTTTGATAAATAAGGCCTCCCATGGAAATGCAGAATATGATCTGAAAAGCACTTTAGCAGGCAGATACATCATTGGCCAAATAACTTAGAGTGAAGCAGTGTTCTGATATCTGATACCACCCTGTCAGAATATTGTAGTAGTGATCACCCAAGGTCACATTTGTTGGCCTCTAGAATCTGGCTGAGACTGCAGTTCTTTAACCCATGCCTTTACTTATTCCATAAGCACAGTCTATTCTTGTAAAAGCAAATACAATGTACAATTCAGCCTAAAATAAAGTTTGATTTTGCAGCATTTCAATATATAGTTATACAGTCATATGAAAAAGTTTGGAAACCCTTTGGAGTTTTGTTTATCATTGGCTGTGCCTGTGGCTTTCCATTTCCTGATTACATTCCTTACAGTTGAAACTGACAGTTTAAACCTCTGCGATAGCTTTTTGTAACCTTCCACTAAACCATGATACTGAACAATCTTTGTTTTCAGACCTTTTGAGAGTTGCTTTGAGGATCCCATGCTGTCATTCTTCAGAGAAGAGTCAAACAGAAGCACAACTTGCAATTGGCCACCTTAAATACTTTTTCTCATGATTGGACACACCTGCCTATGAAGTTCAAGGCTCAAGGCTAATCCAACCAATTTGGTGTTGCCAGTAATCAGTATTGAGCAGTTACATGCATTCAAATTAGCAAAATTACAAGGGTACCCATATTTGCACAGCCAGTTTTTCACATTTGATTTAATTTCATACAACTAATTACTGCTTCACTAAACATCTTTGTTCAGAAAACACCTCATTACTCAAGTGTTCCTGGGAACATACAACTGTTACCTTTTTTTGTTGAAAGTGGAGTAAATTATTTTGCAGGCTGAGAGGGGTTCCCAAACGTTTTCATATGAAAATGAGCTCCTGAAGCAACATCTCATTTACAGCAGTGGCATTCCACCATAACCACGAGAGATTTTTGTAATAAAGTGTTGGTATCAAGAACAAATTTAAAAAAGAAAGTGTCCCAGTGCCTAGCGAGCACCCATGCATGAAGCCTTTAGCCCATAAAATCATCAGATCTATTTACCTGGTTGAAATTCAAATTGCTAGATTCAAGTGACAGTGTTTTGGCAGCTTTTCTAAAGTGTCTAAGTTGAGAGAGAAGAAAAAAAAAAAAGAGCTAAGACTACAAGGCTGAATGAATGCCAGTATTGACACCACCTAACAAGAAGGGATTATGTGTTTACAGAAGAAGTAATATGATAGGTCAGGTATAAGAGGCACTTCACAAGAGCACTTCAGCACATAATGAGTGAGTGACTAGAGAGTGCAAGGCTGACACTCTTGTGATTCATTTCACTGCTGCTCTTGATCATGCTCAGCTGCTCCATTCACTTGCGGGGAATAATAGGAAAGAGGCTTTTCTAGCCTGTTTCTGGCTAATTTACACATCCAGGCCATTTTATTTTGTTTGCTTTACTTATTTGCCATTCTCTTTTGTCTGTGTATATTTCTCTTCTTAGCCTCAGGCCCATAATCTAATTTGAGCTTCTATATAACTGCAGGGGTATTTTACACCTGTCTGTGTTTATGTGCACCCTTTCTTCTCCAGTTTCGATGGTTTGAGTTTACTAAAAATATTTCAAGGTCATTATAAAGGAAGTTGTACTTATCTAATGTAACATTTTGAGAAGTGATTGTGTAATTGTTTTGCTACTGCTTGGTTTTCCATAGCTCCCATAAACTTGTTACTGACTTACGCAGCAATTCTCTCACAGCCTTTCTTAGCACCACTCACGGCCCCTCTTGCAGTGTTTAGCTACCCTTGGAAGATGCCAACAGGCCTAGAGATAGTAACAAAATAAGCTACGTTGAAAAAAGACACACGTCCATCAAGTTCAACCTTTTAACCCTATTTTAACCTGCCTAACTGCCAGTTGATCCAGAGGAAGGCAAAAACTCAATTTGAAGTCTCACCAATTTGCCTCAGAGGGGGAAAAAAATCCTTCCTGACTCCCAATTTAACAGACTCGGACTAGACCCTGGAACAACTTGTACTATGAGCTATCTCCCATAACCCTGTATCCCCTCACTTGCTAAAAAGCCATCCAACCCCTTCTTAAAGCTATCTAGTGTATCAGTCTGTACCACTGATTCAGGGAGAGAATTCCACATCTTCACAGCTCTCCCTGTAAAAAACCCCTTCCGAATATTTAGATGGAACCTCTTTTCTTCTAATCAGAATGGGTGACCTCGTGTCAGCTGGAAAGACCTACTGGTAAATAAAGCATTAGATAGATTATTATATGATCCCTTATATATTTATACATAGTTATCATATCACCCCTTAAGCGCCTCTTCTCCAGCGTGAACATTCCCAATTTGGCCAGTCTTTCAAGTCAATAGTGAGTTTATTGTCATTTCATCCATATACATTTGTACAGTACACAGTGAAACTAAACAACGTTCCTCTAGGACCATGGTGCTACACACAACATAGATGTACCGGACAACAGACAAAAAGTGCAGGGACAGGACAAGACAGTGCACACTCAGCAGATGTAATATGTTAAGTAAATAATGCTAAACGTCAGACATGATGGGTGTATCATTGGGATATGACAGTAGTAAGAACATGATAAAGTGCAGATGTGCTCATAGAGAACAATTGTATCCAATGGCTATTTATTTATACAATGGCGTACAGTGGCTGTGTAACGTTGTGGTAAATAGTAAGGTCAGATGGAGTGTGTGTGTGAGTGAGATCTGTCTGGTCCCTGAGTATTCAGGAGCCTTATGGCTTCGGGGAAGAAAATGTTACTCAGTTTGTTAGTGAGGGCCCTAATGCTTCGGTACCTTTTTCCAGATGGCAGGAGTGTGAACAGTGAGTGTGAGGGGTGTGTTGGATCAGCCACAATGCTGGTGGCTTTACGGATGCAGCGAGTGGTGTAAGGAAGAGAGAGTGATGGAAGGAAGAGAGACACTTATCATCTTCTCTGCTGTCTTCACTATCCTCTGTAGAGTCTTGCTCCCCATACTTCCATACTTTCCTCATAGCTAAGAGTTTCCATACCTTTTACCAGCTTAGTTGCCCTTCTCTGTACCCTCTCTAATTCAATAATGTCCTGTTTGAGCACTGCAGACCAAAACTGTACGGCATATTCTAGATGGGGCCTTACCAGTGCTCTATACAGTGGAAGAATGACCCCCTACTCCCGTGACTCTATGCCCCTTTTAATACAGCTCAAGACCTTATTTGCCCTTGATGCTGCTGACTGGCATTGCTTGCTACAGCCAAGTTTATCATCTACAAGGACTCCAAGGTTCTTTTCTATTATGGAGACACTTGGGCAAAGTTGTCTTTCATAGCAACAAAGCCATAATTGGACAAAGGCGTATATAACCACTATAGGTATTCCCTCCCTTACTAACCACAAGTTGGGAAAAATGTGTTTGTTTTTGATTTCTGCTGATTGTTTGGACTAGTGCAAATGTGTCATTTGGAAGTATTGATACCCAATTTTTTTGGCAGTTTTTGAGTGCAGGGTCAGTGTTTGTTGTTGTATTAAGGATAGTTATTTACACTTACTTGTCAACAAGGCTCAGCCCATAGAAACCAATTGAAGTGGGGTCATGTAAATGACCCCCTTGATGCTTGCTTGTAAAAAATTCCACTGTGTGCTATATCTTTCCCTAAATAAGCTCTATACAGAAAGTTGCTTGGTTCGACTTTGGCTGCTGCTACTTGTGCCATTTGCCACAGTGAGCAGGCAGTTTGGATAAAGGACTTAAAGGAAAACTAAACTCAAAATAAATATTGCTAAAATTGCCACATTTTACATACTGAACTTATTGTACCAGCATAAAGTTTCAGCTTGTCAATAGCAGCAATGATCCAGGACTTCAAACTTGTCACAGGGGGTCACCATCTTGGAAAGTGTCTGTGACACTCACATGCTCAGTGGGCTCTGAGCAGCTGTTGAGAAGCTAAGCTTAGGGCTCGTCACTAATTATCCAGCAGAAAATGAGGTTGGTCTGTAATATAAGCTGATGCTACAGGGCTGATTATTAAATGCTGGTGCTAATTGCTGGTTTTTCAGCTGCCATGTAGTAAATATCTATATTAATTACTAGGCATACACCGAAGCCACTATTTTGGATTTGGGTGAACACCCGAATCCTTTGCGAAAGATTTGGCCGAATAACAAACCAAATCCGAATCCTAATTTGCATATGCAAATTAGGAGTGGGAAGGGGAAACCATGTTTTTACTTCCTTGATTTGTGACAAAAAGTCACACGATTTCCCTCTCCGCCTATATGCAAATTAGGATTTGGATTCAGTTCGGCCAGGCAGAATGATTCGGCCGAATCTGAATCCTGCTGAAAAAGGCCCGAATCCTGGATTCGGTGCATCCCTATTTATTACTAATCAGCCTTATATTGTGACATTTCTATTCTACGTGTACTGTATATTGTGAGTGGGTCCCTAAGCTCAGTAAGTGACATCAGTACAGAGCATGTGCAGTGAATCAGCAGAAGAAGATGGGGAGCTACTGGGGCATCTTTGGAGACAGATCTTTACTGCTAAGGGCTGTGTTTGCCTTGGGCTGGTATCTAAGACCAAAACATGAACAACAATTATAGCCTACTACTCTAGTTATGCTTTAGTTCTCCTTTAATTGGTAGCATACAGTAAAGCTCTGCTTCCTATTGCTCAATTACGTAACTATACCCTGTGGGGCCCAGGTGCAGGCCATGCAGCCGAGCCCCCCCCCTCTCCCGAGCCGTTTTTTGCAGCAGTTTTGCGTGCGTGAGAACCGCAGGCGGGCCCTGGTGCAGTCTTACCCCCCCTCGTAGTTCCGCCACTGCTTTTTTGCCCTTGATATAATTCTGTTAAAGATATTGAAGCATTTGCATTTTTTAACAGATGCTTCTTAAATGGAATATAAACCCCAAATAAAATGAATTAATGTTCTTACATGTGGTTCTTCTGAGCACATTTACAGTTGACCTCAATTTTCTATTTTTAGCGATTTCAGATATACAGATATTGACATTTTCAGACTTCTTATATCAGCCTTTTGGCTCAACAATATGACTTGTATTTGTATCAGCCAGTATGTCTCTGACTTGTTCTTTACAGAAGAACATTAATTTGGGGGCTCTAAGGACAACCATCTGAACGTTGTATTTTTATTTGGGTGCTCAACACTGGGCATGTTCCCTAGTTTGAACAGATAAGAGAAGACTATGAATAAACTAGGGTATATATATATAAACTGTGTGCATTAGTAATGGGAATGTGGAAAAGATCTGTTCGCTACCATGTTGTACATGTGAGTGAGTTGGATGGTGGCACAGCAGGCTAGCAGCAGCTTCATTATTAGTTTGCTCTACGGTTGTTGTCTTGTAGGATTAGCTGTTCCATTGTTACTTGCTGTTACAGGCATTAGCCAAGACTAATAGGGAAGGACATGTTCTGCACTCTTATCTCACCCTGTAAGTCCTTTTCTTACCGGTCACAGAGCTTAAAATATATACAGTTGGGAATCTCTGGAGCATTCATTATTTTTGATATGATGACAGTTCATGCAATTACGATTCAGACCGCTTCCAACTTTCGCAGGAGAACTGCGCTTGTTACATTTTTCACATACTAAATGAATTTATAATTTGTTGCATCTTTTGTAGGCAATTGAAAAATATTTTATAGATCCGTAAGACTTTTAAAAATGCTTAAGATCCATATATTTTGTGTTGATAATTTGTTCACTATCCAGTTAGAGGCCCTAAAAAGAGAACAGAAAATAACATTACGTGAGCAGAAAAAATTTTTTTTTTGGATTATTTTATACATATTTCTGTCATGATTTTTATGATGTAGTTTTTATTTCTAAATTACACTGTTTACACTGCAAATAATTCACTCTGCCATATAAAATTTCATTCCTGAACCAGCAAGTGTATTTTGTTTAGTTGTAATAATATTGGTGTGTAGGCGCCATCTCAGGTCATTTTGCCTGGTCATGTGATTTCAGAAAGAGCCAGCACTTTAGGATGGAGCTGCTTTCTGTCAAGCTGTTGTTTCTCCTACTCAATGTAACTGAATGTGTCGCAGTGGGACCTGGATTTTACTATTGAGATCTACTCTTAAGGCCCCCATACACGGGCCGATAAAAGCTGCCGACAGACCGAGTCATCAGCTTTTTGGCCCGTGTGTGGGGCCATCCGACGGGCTTCCCCGATCGATATCCCGTCGGATTGTGGCCGCATCTGTGCGTCTATGCGGTCCAACTGCGTGTATCTGATCCATTATGATCCAATTGATCAGCCCTATATTGCCCTATCTCTACGTCTATGGCCACCTGTAGATCTACTAGGCAGCTGCCCCTGGTCATGTGACTTGTGCCTGCACTTTAGGAGAGAAATGCTTTCTGGCAGGCTGCTGTTTTTCCTTCTCTATGTAACTGAATGGGTCTCAGTGGGACATGGGTTTTTACTATTGAGTGTTGTTCTTAGATCTACCAGGCAGCTGTTATCTTGTGTTAGGCAGCTGTTATCTTGTGTTATTGAGCTGCTATCTGGTTACCTTCCTATTGTTCTGCTGATGGGCTGCTGGGGGGGAAGGGAGGGAGGTGAAATCACTCCAACTTGCAGTATAGCAGTAAAGAGTGACTGAAGTGTATCAGAGCACAAGTCACATGACTGGGGGCAGCCAGGAAACGGACAATATGTCTAGCCCCATGTCAGATTTCAGAATTAAAGATTAAAAAAATCTGTTTGCTCTTTTGAGAAATGGATTTCAGTGCATAATTCTGCTTGAGCAGCACTATTAACTGATACGTTTTGGAAAAAACATTTTTTTCCCATGACAATATCCCTTTAAGCAATATGCCGAATGAAGATTGCAATTGTGTCTGTCGTCATAACTTCTGTATCCTTGTGCAACATGAACCGAAAAATGTCCCTTTGTGTCATGGGACTTTGTACCTAAGGCCTCTGCCCATGTAACTACATCCCTGTACAGCTCAGGGAGACCTATATAACACAAGAGATATACAACTATATAAAACAGTTTTTTTCCTGCATTTTTCTATGTATATTTTTACTGTATTAAATCCACCCAGTCTAATGTTGTCTGTATGACTACTACCTGATCACTGATCTCTACAAATGTACCTATTTCTCTGGACCAAGAGTAAACATTTTGAAATTGGAGGCGCTCCCATTAAATATCTCCCCTCAAGCAACAATATTTCTTGCATGAAATTCCGACTTTACATAAGCCAAATCCTATATAAGATATTTGTGAGAGAAAATCACACATTCATATTGAACTGTAAGTCAACCAATTACTGGCAGATTAAACTTGTGTAAGTTGGTTTGGGAGGAGCAATATCATAGAAATATATGTATATTATACATTGAGCTTTACGTACTCTTATTATATCTATTAGACTTTTGAGCTGCTCCATCATAGCATGTTTGCCTAAGCTGCAAAATGTATGTAAGCAATTTGTGTGAGGCTCTAGTCTAGACAATCCTGTTTAGCACAAACTGTAATGATCAAGCATAGATTCTTGGGGGATTGAAATGACCCAGACCTTTGGGAAAATTATATACAGTATCTGCTCAGACAAGTCAGAGCCTGCAGTGGTTTATAAAAGAATATTATACATATTATTATATTATTAGAAATAATGAGTGCATTAGACAGCTCTTTAACCATAGTTGTGATAGTCTAGCGTGATATTTGCATTTGATTCTGTTGACTCAATCTCAGTAGATAACAAAAGTGGACACTTCTCAGTTTTATGTGTTTTCAGGAAAAAATCACGACAATTACCAATTCTGCAATGTTCCCATTTTAGCCAGTTCAGATTGTTCAGATGTTTTTCCCCTTAGGAAGTTCTTTTCTTTAAGCAGTGAATGTGTAAGAGATGGAGCTTGAGCTCTATTCCTCCCAGCCTTCAACACAAAGTAGTGATTTATCCCAAATAAAACCTTCTATTGTTCCTTTTCCTTTTTAAACCCATTAATTTGTATTTTAGGATCATGCACGTTTTCATACTTTAATCCATTTTCAAAAGCTTTTTATTTCCAGCATAAAGGCTCTAAATGGTCGTCTGTATTAATTTGATGTGACTTCTGTACAAATGTTTGACTCAAAGACTCAACTTTTTTTTTTTTTACGGCTTATGTCCTATCATGAGAGCGACCAGCAGAATGTTTAATAGAGTCAGTGCTATAAGCCCTTTCATTGTGCTTCTGTTATTGTCACCCCTTTCAGAATATTGTTTTATTATCATCATTACCCCACTATTTTACACCAGATCAGGATCTTTTACCTTCTCACTTAGAGTTAATACAAAATGCTGTTAGTCTGTTTAAGCCCTTGTTTTCAAAGATCCAAAATGCACCAAAAGAATAGCGTTTAACGTCATTCAAACTTTTGATTTGTAAAATTAAATATATATATATATAGAGTCTCTTATTGGGGAGACACTTTGCATATATTATGCATTGTTTATGTAGTATGAAAAAAAATACAGGTATGGGATCAATTATCCAGAAACCTATTATCCTGAAAGCTCTGAATTACAGAAGGGCTGTCTCTCATAGGCTCCATTATATCAAAATAATCCAAATTATAGAAAAAATAGTATTCTCTGTAATAATAAAACAGTACTTTGTACTTGATACAAACTAAAGTATAATTAATCCTTATTGGAAGCCTTTTGGGGTTATTTAATGTTTACATGATTTTCTAATAGACTTACAGTATGAAGATATAAATTATCCAGAAAACCCCAGGCCTCCAGCATTCTGGATAACCATTCCTGTACCTGTATACATTTTCACTGGAATATGGATAAAGTATATGATATTACATTCTAATGCTGAAATGTGTATAATGTATAAGTCAGCACATAAAAATGTATATATTATAGTACAAAATTCATATCCAAATGTTGGTAATTGGTTTTACCAGAGCACTAAAAGCTAATCCTCAACGGGAAGGCATTTAAATCATTTTTGTTAATAAAGAATGTTGGGTGTTGTAGTTTGCAACAGCTTGAAACTTTTCATGTTCCTGGAATAACACTGAAGAATTAAAGGGGAAATTCACATCAAAACACTTTTCATTTTCAAATTGTATGCCCCAAATTACTTTTTTTTTTTCCTTCTTTTTTTTTTGAATCATTTTATTTTTGACATTATTTACGTTTAACATTTAATATTCCACCCTATCATGTTTCCTAGGAGCAGCTCAGTAAAGCGTAGGGATACACCCAATCCACTATTTTAAGATTTGGACAAATGTCAAATCAATTCTGCATATGCAAATTAGAGTAAAGGAGGGGTAAAAAGAGCTACATGTGGGAATAAAAGATTGCAACTTCCTTGTTTGAGTGAAGTCGCATGATTTTAAGGATTTGGTTCAGCCAGGCACTTGGATTTGCACCAGTCCTGCTGAAAAAGGGCTGAATCCCACCCAAATCCCAAACCGTATCCTGGATTTGGTACATCCCTAGTAAAGATAAGTGGGTTGGTTGCACCTTTATTGATTACCAGAAATCTACTGGCAGATGTTGAGCTATAAATATACGTAATGCTGGACCTGTACTTGATTTCGGGCGCACACATATTGTACATAGACAAGTTCTGTTATGGTTCAGTTTCTCAGTAAAGTATTATTTTCTTTCTTTTTCTAATATTCCACCATGAGTATGAACATAATGGAAATATCTAGTTCAGCTCTCAACTAAAGTATGGATTTCTGCCTCTTTCTGGAGACCGGAGATTAGACTGAAGGTATTTTAATTTTTCATCAAAGGAATCCTTGATGTGGAAAGTTAAAGAAGCCTGTGTAGCTTTAGAGTAGACAAAATGTCGCTTGCATTTCTCTGCTCACTAGTTTGATGTACTCATTTGCTGATGTGAAACGACGAGAGCTTAGAAAGCACTTTTTTCCCCCTCCTCTGTCTACAAACCAAATGGGGCCTTACCGAACCCAGTCAGCAGGTCATTAACTAGGGGGAGAACAGCTTGCATTAATATGTTCTAATCCGGTATAATTAGTCAAATTACTGCACGCCGACCAGCTTGTCATGCATTGTCAGATTTGGCGTGCAAGCTAGATACCCAGAGTGCCTCTGGAGCACCACCCTGGATCATGCAGAATCACTTGTTTGTATCTGTGCTGATCATCTGATAAAGAAAGCAAACTGACACCGTTGGCAATGGAACCCCTACTGAACTTTGTTTTTACTAAGAAAAATAATGGCCAATGAGGTTCTTCCATGCAGCAGAAAAGGAGCTTGTGCTCAATGGACTAAAAATCAGTTTGTAAGCAAGTAATATGAGACTTTCATTTTTTCAGTGGATTGTCTCTTAAAAGACCTACTGCACATAATGTAATGGAATAGCTGCTTATAAACTGTTTATTTAAGGGAGAATGCTCTCTGTTTAGAGCAGGATTTATAATCCATTTTGAAAAATGTGAACATATGATTTATTATGTACACCGAACTTTCTTTATCTGCATGAATTTACTATATATAGCAGTAGCTGTCTCACCAAGGAAGGGACTGTCTGACAACATCATCTGTATGTGTATAACACCACTGATGCTTCTAGTAGGTGTCCAAGGAGAATGACTTTTATAACTTGTATATAAATAACATGCTGAAATGAAATGCTACAGGCCTGCAATAAGTTATCCCACCTATTTGTATAGACAAACCTACTGCTAGCACTTTGGGGTCTATTTCTTAAAAAAGAGCAAAAAAATCCAAATTTATAGAGTGATAAAAAAAACTAGAATTTTTCTAGATTTATTATGCTATGAAGCTGCTAAAAATTGAAATCCGTATATACTTCAGCTAAAACCATGTAAAAGTCGATGGCAGATGGTCCCTTTGGAACATGTTATTTACCTTCAGGATTCTTGAGAGTTTCAGACTGTTTGCACTGGTTTTTGTTCAATAATCTAATAAGTTTCGAGTTTTTTTGGCAACAACTTGATAAAGTCGCACAATTCAAATTGACACTTGATTTTGATGCATAGTTTTATTCGCATAAAAAACTTTTATTCGTAAATAAAGGGTGTTTGGGAGTTTGGTAAAAAAAAATTTTTTTATTTTGCCAAACTGTGAGAAAAAGTTTAGTTTTAGAAAATAAACAAAAAGAACACCGAGAGCCCCAATAGTGTAATATGTATTGGTAAGGGATAATGAAATAAGAGTACCGTGTATACTCGCGCATAAGCCGAGTTTTGCAGCCCCCAAAATATGCTGAAAAACTCTACCTCGGCTTATACTCGGGTCAATCGCAAAAACGGTCGCTGGCATCTAAGAATAGTCGCCGGCATCTAAGAATAGTCGTCGGCGTCTAAGAATAGTCGCCGGCGTCTAAGGATAGTTGCCGGCGACTATTCTTGGACGCCGGCGACTATTCTTAGATGCCGGCGACCGTTTTTGCCAAGAATAGTCTCCAAGAATATTCACCAGCGTCCAAGAATGGTCGCCGGCATCCAAAATCGAGATGCCGGCACCTCCAATGGGAGCAGAAACACTCAATTTTTTGTTTGAAACTTACCAGAAGCTGCTGCATTTCTCACCCTAGGCTTATACTCGAGTCAATAAGCTTTCCCAGTTTTTGGAGGTAAAATTAGGTACCTCGGCTTATACTCGGGACGGCTTATACTCGAGTATATACGGTAGATAACATATACTCACAAACCAGGGTTACCAATAGGCAACCACTGTAAAGGCAGGTGGGGAGATTGTCCTGACCCCACTCAGGATTAAGAAGTCGCTCTCTGTAGATAGAAAAAGGGAATCAACCCTCCACCCAGGGTGGACTTAGTATTGTATAAAAAGAACAGAGGCGCCAAAAGAATGAAAGGATATAAACGAGTTAAAAAACAAAAACTTGGTAATCAGAGGAGGCAGTAGTGGACTTACCTCCTCCAAGCAGACACAAAACGACTGTAATTAAGCAGTCAAAATGTATTAACGAACTCCAATCAGTACAACGCGTTTCACGGGCTCAGACCCGCTTCTTAAGGCAATAAACATAGGAGTTACAGCATCTGGCAGTATTATACACACTTAGCGCCTCTAAGCTGTGGCTAAGTGTGGTGTATACTACTGCCAGATGCTGTAACTCCTATGTTTATTGCCTGAAGAAGCGGGTCTGAGCCCGTGAAACGCGTTGTACTGATTGGAGTTCGTTAATAAATTTTGACTGCTTAATTACAGTCGTTTTGTGTCTTCTTGGGGAAGTTAAGTCCACTACTGCGTCCTCTGATTACCAAGTTTTTGTTTTTTAACTCGTTTATATCCTTTTATTCTTTTGGCGCCTCTGTTCTTTTTATAGTTTTAGAAAATAACCCCCTTTGTGTTTCTATAAATCTTTTCTCAAATATATTTGGGCTCATTTACAAATGCTGGGCAATTTTGCTCAGCACAGTCCCCATAACAAGGAGTAAGCAAATAACTTTGAGCAGTCTATATTGTTCACGTGTGCTGTGGGGCCCATGGTGCTTTCTTTTGTGAATGGAAAGAGACCTGTGGAAGGAAGTGGGGCTTTGATCACATCACAAGTATTGTTGGTCAGATCACCATGTGCAACTGTGCAATGGCCTTTTCGCTAAGATCACATGTGGTATCTGGTATTATCCGGTGGAGGGGGTACCTCTTAGCTAAGGGAGGATGTATTTTGTTCTTTCACTGTTGAGAAAGAGAGGCACTTGGTCCTCTGGCCTAAGGCTTGCACTTGATGGAGCCAGAGATGGCTCCCTAGGCCTTGAATGGCAGATGCCAGATGGACACCTGGTGTAGCAGGGCACTTTTGCACACTCAGCACTTTCATTTACACTATGATATTTGCCCCAGCCTTTACCTTGAAGCAATAGCCTTCACAGTTATAGGGTTCAGATGCCCCTTTGTGGTCATACATTTGGTCTGCACCACGTAGCTCAAAACGAGGGTACCGATAATCTGTTATATTCTGTTTTTCACCCCTCCTTATAAATTAGAATTAGTGAATATAAACTGAAATATTGAGGGATGAATATAGTTTGTATTAGCAACACATAAACAATGGACACAGCATAATAAAATATATGTAGTACATTTGTGATCCCATCAATTCAGTTCCTGTAAAAAAATGTTATACCCCCTTCATCTGCAGTAAAGTAATCCAGACTTCCCTTTAATGCTCTTGATAAAACAATGAATTCATAGACTGAACATCGCGGCAACTGCTTTTGAATATTTTATTTTATATCTGCTTTTGCTTAGCCCACACCTGCCTGAACAGTTCTCTGTTCAGCTTATACCAGGGGTGCACTGTGATTAGTATTAATGAAAATGTGAAGTAATTACACATATATCCGTTACAAATTACCTATCACAACACGATTCAGATAACCGAACCACCAGTGTGTGAATATGGATATCTTTCTAAGTAGGTGATTACACTATGAAAGGGACATATTAGCATACGTTTACAAGAAGCCTGTATTCTGGCTGGCTGATAAAAGCCCATTTTACCTATGCAGTAGCCCCAGATTGCTTGTTGTGCTTTGGTGCAGGCAGATAAGTATAGTGTAATTCCCCTACACAATAGAAACGATGCTCCAGATTCCAAGCGCATCCTGAAGATGTCACCGGCAATAATCTTCATAGAGTGGCCAGCAAAAGTGGGCTGTATGTTTGCCTGATGATATAGTGCAAATGACAGGAAGAATTATGCGGCCGGAGACAAATCTGTAACATATTATTAAGCAATTTCACATGAATAACTGGGATAAAAGGATAATGGATGAGGGTGTCATTATTACCTTCAAGTGGAGAGAAAAGCAAAGGCAAAGGTAGGAAGACAAGATTAATTGAGGAGTGGTGAGCCTTTCATTGCTCATAATTGTTTTCAGTTACCATGATTTGCTGCAATGTACACAGTGGCCCTTCAATGAAACACAATTATTTTTAATAATTCAAATATTAAGGGGTGAAGTTTCCTCTAAATTGTCCAATAGAAATCTATACTCGGAATTCAGAATATCTAAACAACATGGGATTTGCAGCTAGATTCCCGATTGCTCGGTTAAACCCTTTTGGCACAAGTTAGTCGGTTATTTAATGGCTTAAACACTAATGTTTTTCAGTAAAAATGAGGTCATTTATTCAGATGTTTTTTTCCATGTGGCACACAGGACTTTTATGATTGTTTATTTTTCAGATTATTTTTACATCCTCTTTGGTCTATATTCAGAGAAAGATTGAATATGATCTATTCATTACGATATGACCCTATCACGTCTGAACAAATGTATTATGCAGTCTGTCCCTTGCAGAACCTCAGAGGGTGGGGTTTGATTTATTGCATTGCTTTGGTGGGATGAGAACAGGGAATAGGGTGCAGTTTAAACACTCCAAACACATGATTAGATATTGTTTACCAATCATATTTTATACAGATTTTCTCATGCCATGACATGATTAGTCTCATTGTATTTGACATACAGTAGCTTGGTTGGAGCATCAATCAAGTCATTGGTCAGGTTTTGGTTTGTTTGAGAGGTCCACATGTGTGACTCAATTCTGACCACGGCACTGTGTGTTGAAGGTTTTCCGTTTTTTTTCTATACTCCAAATGCATACAGGCAGGTTAATGGCCTCCTGATTAAATGTAGGCTAGTATTTTTACATACATCCTATGGCCTTAACCAGTAATCTTACCTGGGGCAGCGTTTTCATTACTGCATTGTTAAATATTGGCACTATGTAATTAAAAGATACAGATATATCACTTGATATTTGTGACCCAATCAAAGGACCAGCTTAGGTATCCCACTGTAGCACAGCTTCAATCCATTTTGGCCATGCTTACCTTAAAGGGGACTAAAGTCTAAAATATAATAAGGCTAGAAATGCTGTATTTTGTATACTAAACATAAACATAAACTTACTGCATCAGAAGCCTAATAAAACAATGATTTATGTTTTCAAAGTTGACCACAGGGGGATGTCATCTTTTAACTTTGTTAAACATCTTTGCAAGACCAAGACTGCACACATGCTCAGAGTGGTCTGGGCTTCAATTGGGAAGTTAAGCTTAGGGATTGTCATAAATTATCAAAAGACCACAAGTCAAATAATATCTGCCATAGAAGCAGATACAGCAAGACTGATAAATAATCAGACTGCACTGGGTCTGCAAATCTCTACACAGTTACCAGCTGCTTTATAGGGAAACAAACAAAACTGTTCGAGGTCAGGGAAGTAAGGTTGGGGGCTCCCCCCTGCTGTTTGAAAGTATGATTGTTTCCCTGCAGAGCAGTTAGGGACCGTCTGAAGTGTCAGAGCAAGAAAAACGAAGGGGGAATTTCACTGCATACAGTCAGGCTTATTATAAAAACGGTAGACATTTTTTAATTGGAGATATATTTCTTTTTCATTAAAGAATGTAAAAATAGGATTTTATTTTTTTGCCTTTACATCCCCTTTAAACACAACTCAAACTACAGTAGATAGCAGCAGCTAGGGTCTTGCTGGAGAAACTGTGGTCCAAATACACAGTTGTCTTCAATGGATGAAGCCCTAAATGTGTCTATTGTCAACGCAGGCATATATTACTTTACAGTGATCCAAAAAGCACAGCATTTTCACTACTGGGTATAGTATTCCTCCTTTTCCAAATCCTCTGGATTTGATTTCTTAATTTAAATACTATTTTTAAATACAGTATTGATTGGCTGTTGCATTATTACAAACCCTTATTTCTGTTTTTTTCATACTGAGAATCTTGTGCACTTATCCTTGTAATAAACATCAATGAAATGTGTCCATCAACTTCAGTGAATCCGGTAATCTAGAAAGTGTACATAGTTTTACCAAGTGATAACTTTCATGGAAACACATCTGAGATATGGGTTTTACACAGCTCGGCAAGCTTTATGACATATTAGTATTACTTTAAGGCAGGGATGCCCAACCTGTTTTACCCATGAGCCACATTCAAATGTTTAAAAAGTTGGAGAGCAACACAAGCATAAAGAAAGTCCATGGGGGTCCCAAATAAGGGCTGTGATTGGCTAGTTGGTAGCTGCTATGTGGACTGGCATCCTACAGGAGGCTCTGCTTGATAGTACACCTAGTTTTTATGGAATTAAAACTTGTCTCCAAACCTGAAATTCAAAAATAAGCCCCTGCTTTAAGGCCACTGGGAGCAACATCCAAGGGGTTGGTGAACAACATATTGCTTGTGAGCCACTGGTTGGGGATCACTGCTTTAAGGTAACTAAATAATTTATAGAATAAAAACCATTTACTACTTCTTCATATTGTCCTTAAATAACAACCTGCCCTGTTTGTGTCACATTTGGTATCTTAGGTATAGTGTGGTACTAAATACTTCTATTAGAATTGAGTGCTGAACAGCTTATATTTTTATATGATGAGACCTATCTGGCCACTAGAAGCGGCAATGTGTTAACTGTTTCGTGGGCCTTCTCATCAGATGGCTTTGGAAAGAATGCCCTTGTAACAAAAACACAAAAAAATGAAAACCTCCCTACCATGACTTGGGTGACGAATTTAATTTGGGATATCACTGTGATGGGATGACCTTTAATTTTTCTCTTGTAGCCCTTGCTTCTTTTCAGGATCTCTACATTTGCATGTAAGTAAAACTTGATTTGACTTGACATATGATATAGCCTTTAATCAGCAGAGTGCAGAAGCACAATATAATGGCACTCTTACCTAATACATGTTCTTGAAATCGAATTGAAATATGGTTATACACTTACATGCTAATTCAATATTTGTTGAGGGAGGTCTGTTTTTCCTCCATTAGGTCTGAGAGGAAAACTCACCCTTTGTCCATTAAATTGTTATCCAAAGCAGAATAATGGAGCAATACTGTGGTGCTGCTGGCTGCTCACATTCAGCAGGTCATTGTCACAGCAGGAACCATCTGTTACAAACACTAGCCTATTTTTTTCCTCTTTGCACAAGCAATTACAGAAAGCTCCACCCTCAAAAAACAGCACTAAGATGGCTTTTACTTCATGCTAGTGATCTGCCATTCACATTTCTATGTTGCTTTTTAATTTTAACCTTTTTGTTAGGCCTAATTTACATGAGTTATTTGTTTCCTCTGATTTCTGTCAAAGTGAATAACTGTTTTTGTTATACAAGATACATGTTCATTTATATCAAAAACTAGTAAAATTTGGTGTCTAGGCACAATACTTTAGATTAGTATTTAACCAATATAGTCACATTTGCTTTAAGTAGAAGAAGAGCTGCAAGGAATTAGAATCCTAGTAAATTAACAAATTACATTTTGTAGTGCAAAATTTCACTTTGTCTAAAGTTTAAATCTTACGCAATCTTAAGAGACACACGTTTGTCTTAATCACACAATCAAATTCTTAAATCTGATATATCTAGAAGTTTTTTTTACAGCTGCCAATTGGTGGGATGATTCCCAATTTACGATATGCCTTGTACATAGCAAAGGTGTGGAATATAGCATAAAAATATATAAAAGAAATGAAAAAAGTTAGTCCCCTTAGTCCTGTTAACTCCTGCCGGTCCTTCCTCAGTCTCTCAACTGTAATATTGCTTCACAAAAAAGCGTGCCTCTAGCAAAGGAGAAAACAAAAAAAGAGAATATGGAGTAGTTAAGTCGATAATTTTCAAAAAATTCTACACTATATTCTGCTTTTTTGTTGTTTGTTTTCTCCGTTGCCAGAGGCGCTGATCCGTTTTTTTGTAATGTTGTGGAATATGTCTTCTCACTAAGTAATAGCGTCAGAGTTTGAATCATTATTTGCCACCAGGAAAACAAACCCATGAATGGTTAATGCATATTCTAATATGTGGTTGGTAGCTGTTGAATTGGCACTCGCCAGATCTGCATTATAGAACGGAAATGCCCTCCATTCCTTAATAAGGTGCACAGAGAGAAGCTGTGATTTGTAGTTCTGCTTTATTGCGGATGATGTGTGTAGCCTTATTCTTGGTCTACCAAAAAAAAAACTAGAAGCCTATCAACAATGACTTTTCTTCAGCTAAGAAAATTAACTAAATCAATTATATTCTTACATCCGATGGACAACATTCCTATAGAGCAGTGGTCCCCAACCAGTAGCTCATGAGCACCATGTTGCTCGCCAACCCCTTGGATGTTGCTCCCAGTGGCCTCAAAGTAGGAGCTTATTTTTGAATTCCAGGCTTGGAGGCAAGTTGTGGTTGTATAAATACCAGGTGCACTGCCAAACAGAGCCTCAATGTAGGTTGACAATCCACATAGGGCTACCAAATGGCCAATCACTGCACTTATTTGGCACCCCAAGAACATTTTTCATAGCTAGTGTTGCTCCCCAAATACTTTTACTTCTGAATGTTGCAGGTTGGGGATCCCTGCTATAGAGGATGCAGTACCTGGAATGGCATAATCTGGAAAATCAATTTAAACGTGAATTATTTCCAAAAATTAACTACTGCTGCCTAGGAATTAAGCAAGAATTTCAAGCAACCATAATGGAGAATAGCCAAGCTTTCCTTCTTCTTTATTTTCTTTTGTAAGCAATATATTTTGTTTAGGATAGGTGTTTAATCTACGTACATCTGCAGTCTAAGTCAGTAAACTCTCCATATAGTTAATATGTTAATCTCCATAACCTGGATGCTGGTGTACATCATAGCATAGAGGATCTGGTTCCATCTAAATTTTCATACATGGCGTTTATACAGTAATCTAGCGACTGATGCTAATATCTAATCAGTGTTAACAGAATCTAATCATGGAGAGCTCAAATAAAGCAAAAGCATCAGACATTTTTATTATGTCAACTGTTCTGGTTTCTTTTTACTACTCAGATTTTGCCATCTCAAAGTGTGGCCGCCTCATCCCCCTTTCTTACATACTCTTGGTACCAGAGGAATATACTTGCTCATACTGTTTGTCCGTTTATTTTAAAGAAGAGGAAAAAACTAAAACTGGATAACACGAAACCGCAAAATGTACTATTTTATTTAAAATTGTATTCTGTTATTCATCCAGTGTAGTCATTTTATGTTGGTGATGGTAAGGGGAACTCAGATTGTTGAAGAGAGAGCCGTTTTTAGAATATTTAACAAATTGCATGTATTAACAATATGAGAAAGAGGTGACTCCATATGGTCCCCCTGAATGGGCTCCCAGCTTGCTGCTTGTTGGTTAGATGTTCTGTAAATATATGCACATTGTAGGACCTGTTAAGGGAACAGTAACACAAAATAATGAAAGTGTTTTGAGGGAATGACAATATAATGTAGTGTTGCCCTGCACTGGTTAAACTGGTGTGTTTGCTTTAGAAACATAACTATAATTTATTTAAACAAGCTGGTGTGTAGCCTTTGAAATCTGAATAAGGAGAAAAGACACAGGATACACAGATATCAGATAAGCTCTGTTGTATACAATGGGATTCTTCAGAATTTATCAGTTATCTACTATGTATTTGGTACTTGAATGGCTGCCCCTATGGCTACACAGTAGCTTGTTTATATGAACTATAGTTGTGCTTCTAAAGCAAACACACTAGTTTTGCCAGTGCAGGGCAACAGTACAGTATATTGTGCTTCATTCAAACCACTTTAATTTTTCTTTACATTTTTTTAGCGTGAAATGTGAAAAAAGTTTATGCCAGCATTAATGCATCCTTTTGTTTAATGTTATTAAAAGGTGTTACTTATGCATTTGGCAGATGGGTCTGTTACCGTTTCTGTTGTAAACATTCTAATTATCTACAAGTTGGTTATAACCCAGCTCCATAATTTGTTACACACAGATGAGCACAGCAAGAAAATGATTGGAATATGTGCCTCCACCCTTGCAGCCTTTACCTCTAATCTGCTGATTACTGGGGGCGCTGCTGACGGCAGTTGTTAAACCACGAGGACTGTTCACATGCCTTGTGTGTTATCTGTGCTTGTTATACAGCTGATCTATCATTTATTTTACATTTCTATGCCACGTAGTTGAACAGTCAAGTGCTCCTAATTGCTGCAGTATGATTCAGACATTCATTTAAAGTGTTTTCTATGCACAATCAATAATAAACTCTGTACTGAGTCTTCTATAAAAGTAGAACAATTCATTTTGTGGGGGATCATAAATCTGACGCGAGTTATCACAGCTCTAAAACCAACTTCTAATTGAAACATTTCCATGCCCGTTGCAATGTAACTAATTGGTGCTTCTTTACAGTTCATTTCCTGCCAGTGAATAGAGACGAAATGTCCCCATTGTTCCCCATTGTTGTTACTCGAAACACCCTCCAAAACTTTCTGCATGGCCCGCAGAGTTCTTTTCTCAAACCCCCTTGTATCCTTTTATAGAATTCTTCACTGACCATTTATTTCATTGTGAGTGCATTGGTCGGTTCAATTCCGAGTGCAAGACATTGCCCCTTTAGGTTTTTTTTTTGTTTTGTTTTTTTAAAGGGGAACTATCACGATAATGAGAATTTAATATTCGCCCCAGCATACTGAAATAAGAAACTTTCTAAATACATTCAATTAAAAATGTAATATAAGCTTCATTATCCTGAAGTAAGAAACTTTCTAAACACAATCATATATATATATATTCTATATTGTTTCTGAAATAATCAACATTATCTTCACTATTCCTCTCTCAGCTTCTGTTTCTCCTCATTCTGTCTTCATTCGGGAGTTGGGTGTCGATGAATGATCCAATATATCTTATTGGGGGGGCTCCTTTTGCCTAGAAGATGTATTAGAGCTCGCTCTATTAGAATCACCAGACATCATGTCTCTCTACATGCAGAATTTGTGCAAAAGGCATTTATTGTGTTAGATTTTGTTTGTACTGGAATAGGCTATTTGAGTGATCTCTAATACATCTGCTAGGAAAGGAAGCCCCCCTATAAGATATATTGGATCTAACTGTCAATGACTATCTGACATCCAACTGCTGTATGAAGACAGAATGAAGAGAAACAGATGCTGGAAGAGGGATAGTGAAGATAAACTTGATTATTTCAGAAACAATATAGAATATATATTTGATTGTGTTTAGAAAGTTTCTTACTTCAGCATGATGAAGCTTATATAACATTTTTGCGATAGTTAATTATTATAATATTCTTACAAGGTCAAATTTAGATTTGGCAGTGCCGCCATTTAATTACTGTGTGAATAGGTATGTAATTGAAACAAAAAGCATTTTTCCCATCGTTTTTTCTCTCTTCCACCCCTCTCTGCCTCCAGCCCGTCCTGTCATGCTGCAAGCGTGAAAGTTATTTTCTGGTGGTGTGATTAGATTGGGGCTGAACTCTCCAGCTGGCAGGCCTGTCTGTGACTGGCGGTGGCCTGTCCCCTGTGCTTGTCATTTCTTGACATTTCTGACAGGATGGGGACAGCAGCCCCAGACAGGTTCATTAGATAGCTTTTTCTACAGCTGAGCTAAAAATATATATATAAAAAAAAATGAGGCATATAATTCAGTGAGGCACTGAGGAGCATCTCTTGCTGTTTATTTTCTGCTTAAACTCAAGCGCATGCTTTGACAATTTTTGGTCAGTATTTACTATTCCTCTTTGTTTTATTTCATTCTCACCTACACACACAGTGAGTTGGGGTTCTTCTCATCAAGCTTGTCCATTGTCTTGCCTCAGTATCTGCAGTCAAACATGTTTGCTAATGGCCTTAAAATCTTGTCTTGTTTCTCACTTGCTAATCTCTCTCATACACGTGTCCATAGAAAGCAGTAGAAATATGCCACCTCTTCTACATGTTCCCTTGTGTAGTAGGGCCATAATATGTAACAGGCTAGAGTTGGTGCTATTTGTATTACACTGAAAGCTTGACATGTGAACCAAAAATATCTTGACACCTGCCTTTTCAACATTTCTCTTCGAAAACAAGGGTATTGATATTAATTTGGTCTGCTGCAGCTTCTTCTCTCCTTAAAAGGCTTTGTTCCATACATTGATGGTGGAGTACGTTCCCATTCAACTATTATGAAAATAAAAATTTAATATAAGCTTCAGTATACTGAAATAAGAAGTTTTCTAAATATAATCAATTAAAAATTCTGTGCCGTTTCTGAAATAATTAAGTTTATCTAAAGTATCTCTCTCTTACCATCTGTTTCTCTTCATTCTGTCTTCATTCAGGAGTTGGGTGTCAGATATTTATTGACCGTTAAATCTAATATATCTTATAGGAGGGCTCCTTTTGCCTAGAAGATGTACTAGAGCTCACTCTATTAAAATCACCAGACATCATGTCTCTCTACATGCAGGATTTGTGCAAGAGGCAGTTATTTTGTTAGATTTTGTTTGTAATGGAATCAGTTATTTGAGTAAGCTCTAATTCATCTGCTAGGAAAGGAAGCCCTCCCTATAAGATATATTGGATCTTACTGTCAATAAATATCTGACACCCAAGAAGACAGAATGAAGAGAAACAGAGGCTGAGATAAGGATAGTGAATATAAACTTGATTATTTTAGAAACAATGCAGACTATTTAATCAATTATATTTAGAAATGTTCTTATTTCAGTATGATGAAGCTTATATTAAATTTTCATTTTCGCAATAAAACATTAGTGATGTTGAGCACA
This sequence comes from Xenopus laevis, assembly GCF_017654675.1. Classification (NCBI taxonomy): domain Eukaryota; kingdom Metazoa; phylum Chordata; class Amphibia; order Anura; family Pipidae; genus Xenopus; species Xenopus laevis. The sequence goes on along the minus strand of NC_054374.1, from coordinate 144,307,856 downwards.
TATGTTTTTGTTATTGTTCTGGGTCATCTCACAGGTGTTCGATTTGGTTGCGTTCAAGGCTCAACTCAAGCCATTCAAAATCTTCCGCTCCTGTTTTAGCAAACCAGTTCTGGTGCGTGGAGGCATGTCATGCTGAAACAGGAAAGGCTCGTAAAGTATTGACACAAAGTAACAAACTTGGAATTGTCATTGTATGATGTAATTTTGGACTTATGTTACCCTTGCGTGCTGCTGATTTTCTATAAAAATCCATGTTGTGACATTGTTGCTTTCAGAGGCCAGCAGTGTAACACTTAAGGTGGCATAATTTCAATAAAGAACATCTTGATGAAGTGGCGTGACAAAGTGCCACAGATTTGCAATTTTCAATTAACTGTTTTTTAACACCTCCTTTCAAGTGTGTAAATGTGTGCATATTCATATAGCTGAGTAGTTATGGTTTAGGACTGAGCAAAAAGTGGTGTAGTAAATCATCAAGCATCAAAGTGTCTTCTAGTGTCTTCTGTAGGTCTTCCACCACACTTGAGGTTATGGCTGCAAACTGAGCAGCTAGCACTGGCCCAGCAATATATACCAAAGAACAGCATTATCTGAAGATTAATTTATAACGCCTGACATTGTATTTTTGGTCCTGTGCTGCACTTTAAAATAAATGTGGTAGATTCCTTTAACTTGTCAAGTGCCAGTCATTTGTACATTTTATTTGAGTTAAATACCAGCTGATTTTTAAATAATTTAAGCAGTCTCACTGTAGAGTCATTCTAGGGGGATCGTTTAGTGTTTAGGACTAACAAAGTCCAAAATACAGAAACATTATCAGAAATGCTGAAGCCCAATTCCTATTACAGTACAAATAAAATACGTGGAAATTAACTAAATCTGAACATCAATGACTTTGTTACTCTAAACCACTCAACCAGTTAATGAGTAGGTTTGGGTGCCCATGCCTGAAACTTGCTCTTGAGATAATCATTTATTTTATCTTAAAAGCACAGGCTATTCACCACCCCCAACCGGTGGTCAGGGGGCAGTGCCCTGAACCCACAGCAAGGGGAAACCCCAAACAATCAGCCCAATTGCAACACGCACTCCACGTACTCCCAGGCAGAGGTAAGATCAAAACAGCTATATTTTGACATTGGCATAGTCATAGACAAGCCTAAGACTATGTGTGATACCACATGAAACGCGTTTGGGAAAAAAAAGCTTTATTTGATCATACCGCTGCCTAGTAATCCATGCAAAGCTTTCCAAATCTGCATTAATTTTTCTGTAATTCAGTTCTGTAACAAGGTATGAAAAAAGAAATGTGTATATATATATATAATATGAAAATACTGATTTGGATAACCCCTTACAATTTTTGTAGCACCACAGCAGAAATTGCGTGCTTTGTAATGGAAAGCCTAATGTCGCTCTAATACAAACTAATAAACTACAAACGTTTGCAAAATTTGGTACTTTTAATTAAATTACAAAAAATGGTTTAAAACTTGGGCATGAATTTGTTATAAAGACAAAACAGCATAAATGTGCATGCCCAGGGGTCCTTGATCAATAAAGGTTTGATGACCAATATGCATAGACATACCCAACAGTGTGGTATGTATAGGCCCCCCAAATGTGCCTTGTATACTGTAATTGCGGTCACCACATGAGTGCCGTTGTCAGGGTCTTCTTGGCGTCCCATAAGCCACATGTTCTTCCACTGTTCTATGAGCCTATGGGCATGGAAATAGAGTAGAAATGTTGTAGCAGCTGTAAAAGCTTGGCACAATGCTTCCTGATCCAGATAAGGTGCAGATCATAAATTTCAAGTGTATGACACACAGCTGGCTAAAGACCTGTAACTCTGGATCTTGATGATTGAGGGGAGAAGAATGGAGAATAGGAATAATCAATTACTGGACATTCTTAGTCAAGTTAGTCTTTCATTATGCTACTGAAAAATATGGGTCTTTTTAATGCATAGTCTTTAAAGGCTTCTACCCTTCTAGTTAAAAATCTTTCCAGTCTTTCTAAATGAGCTGCCTGCCCCCATGTAATTTGAGCATCAACCCGTGGTTTGTTAATGGACATTTGATACTGTGGTTATAAACGATCCGCTGCCATTTGTTCTTTATAGGCTATATCTAAAATGGGAATCTACAGCCATTAATGTTAATAGCATTGCTCCCCGGGGAATTCATTCTAGATAATTTGAGCAATTAAAAAGTCTTTGCCTTGTTATGCTGAAAATGAACCACTGGCAATATTAACCGCCATTTTCTTGTTTACACCTGTACTAATAAGTATTGTCCTAAAATGCTAACTGCATTTTCCGATCAACCTTAAATGCTCATACAAGTCTTGTTAGCTCTGGTATTTATTGGAACAACTGAATCTGATTTTTTTATGCATATGTTTCTGCAAATAATAATATTGTTCTGTTTTTTGTTTTGTTTTTTTTTAAAGACTAATTTTTGATGCAATTAAATCTACTATTTTCAGATTATTTTATATTTAGTAGCCCCTCCTGTTGGAAACAGTTATTTATATCTGCATATCTCCATTGGTTGATTGCAGAGGCATCTGATTAGGTAAATTCAATTTCCACTTGCTTCGTCATAGCATAATCTGGAGGTATCACTGCAAGATACAGAGTCTTTAATCTAGTGGGGTCTTTTTTTCACATTTTGGGTTTGAATTCCCCCTTATTTGTGGCCAATGGCCCCCCTTTTCCCATGACATGTTTACAGATGTTTGTTAACTATGTCATATCAGCCCTGACTGGTGTTTACTCTTGGCTTGGAATAAAAGTATTAAGGCGGACAAATAAGTTGTAACCTACAAATCTTATCCTAGTTGATCTTCAGATTGGGCATTACCATCCACAGCCTCAGAACCCCTGAATTCAGGAGTGGGCTCTAAATAGGCAGAACTTAGAACACAGAGGGAGTCATTTATAAAGTTCGCTCAGCACATTTATTCGCAAATGGTTGTATTGCCCATGTTTTTCCTGAAAGCTAAAATATTGCACTGCTGTGCCCGTCTTTCCGGTTTTTGCGAATCTGCATTGAGAATACATTTTCGCAAAAAGCTTGCAAATGAGAAGTATGTTTGCGTGAGTGCGCCCAGTGTGTGAGGTTGTTGTGCGCGAAAATAGCGTTGACAGTAACTCAAATTCGCAATTTGCAAAACTGTTCTGCGAATATTTTCTCCGCCATCAAAGTTGTGGTGTAATTCAAACGCAGAGTGTGCACATAATATTCGCAATTTGCGATTATTGCCATATTTAAAAAGCTCAGTGTGAAAAAAAAAAAACCACGCAATTCTGTTTGCACACTCTTATTCGGCTTTATAAATGTAACCACGTGCAAGGCAAATATATTCACCGTGCGAACCAATCGGCCCTGCGCAAAGTTTATAAATGAGCCCAGTATCTTAAAAAAGACCCTCAACTATTAAGCAGGTCTCTGCATGTTGGTTGCCTTTGAAAACTTATGACCATTGCTTACTGCCCCATGCTATGACTTTATAGAAGGTCACTATTCTTGGACCTAAATAAATCGCAGGGACGGAATCCACACTGTTTAGGTTGAATCATTGGCACCCCGTATTCAGGCCTGGATTTGTGGAAAGGCCACCAAGGCCCGGGCCTAGTGCAGCAGGATTTTAATGGGGCGGCATGCTGCTTAACCGCACTCACATTGGTTCAAAAACACTGGGAATGACGAGGAGATACAATCGATTTTTAAATTTCCTGTGCCCATTGCTCAGTAGGCCTAGGGGCACCCAGTATGCAAATCCGGCCCTGCCCGTATTATTACATTAGCAGTCTTATGAAATGACATAGCCCAGAAATTTATATTAAATTTATATTTTCACCCCTAGAAGAATGTGTCTAAATGAAAAATAAATCTTGATCTTGCGATAGAGCTCCCTTAGCAGCATTACAGCAATATGCAGTTCATTCACTGAAATCCTCCTACTTACCTTTTCTTTGTAGTATAAGATGCTGCCGCTTTGCAGCATGGTCTCTATGACAACTGTTTAAATTGGGATGGGTAACTGTCATCTGGAGTATTACGGAGAAAAGTGTTAGTGAATACCCAGTCCCATGGATGGAGCATTTCAATGTAATTCAATTTTAATTGAACTCAAGAGACTTTGATGTGCTGCAGAAGGGTGGGAGAGAGCTATTCCGGAGAGAAATTAAAGGATCCCGGCATGACTTTCCTCCACACTGTCAGTGCTTTAAATAAGCATTAGCAACAGGCTTAACCTTCCTTTGGAACATCTCTCTCCTCTCCCCGTACCAAACGCTGCTTAACTGCTCTAGCAATATGTTGTTTTTCTCTAAGGTATTCTGCAGCATGGTGGTGTTTTATTTTTAACAACCACTCTTAAATGCGATGCTTAATGAAGAAAAGCCCATTTTTTTTCTTTTAATTTTAGTATAAACATGCTGCGCACATCACTGAGACTCTAATTAGAAATGTGGTAATTGCCAAGGATCTAAATACCGTAAAGTTTACTTTTGGAAGGTATTTCACAAGTAACGGCACCGAAAATACGGTGCGGCCCATTTATCAAAGGTCGAATTTTGTTTTTTTAACTCTAATAAATTCGAATATACTTAATTCGATTGGCAGGTTATTTAAGAACAAAATCTAATATCTGAAACTTGAACGAATATTACTTACCGGAAAACGCGAATCAAATTCTATGAAAAAAAACTTGAATGTCAGGAAGGCTATTAATATCTTCAAAGTGGTCACTGGACCTCTCCAATTGACTTATACATGAACTCAGCAGGTTTTAGGTGGCGAGTAGTCAAATTCGAAATATTCCCAGGGTATAGTTTTGATAAATCTCGAAATTCAATTTGAATTAAAATTCTAATTTGAATTAAAATTCAAATCGAGTTTGGATAATTCGCAATTCGAATTTGAAAGTTTTGACCAAAAAAAAAAATGTTGAAAATTCGAATTTACTATTCGACCCTTAATAAATCTGCCCTAGGTGTTTTAATCAGCCAGTTATACTTGAACAAGTCATTTATTTCCTATGGTGACACCAAGGGGCAGATTCACTAAGGGTCGAATTTCGAAGTAAAAAATACTTCGAAATTCGACCCTCGAATTGAAATCCTTCGACTTCGAATATCGAAGTCGAAGGATTTAGCGCTAAACGTTCGTTCGATCGATCGAAGGATTTTTCGTTCGATCGAACGATTAAATCCTTCGAATCTAACGATTCGAAGGATTTTAATCCAACGATCGAAGGAAAATCCTTCGATCAAAAAAAGTTTAGCAAGCCTATGGGGACCTTCCCCATAGGCTAACATTGACTTCGGTAGGTTTTATCTGCCGAAGTAGGGGGTCGAAGTTTTTTTTAAAGGGAAAGTACTTCGACTATCGAATGGTCGAATGGTCGAATAGTCGAACGATTTTTCGTTCGAAACGTTCGAATCGAAGGTCGTAGTCGAAGGTCGAAGTAGCCCATTCGATGGTCGAAGTACCCAAAAAATACTTCGAAATTCGAAGTATTTTTCATTCGAATCCTTCACTCGAGCTTAGTGAATGGGCCCCCAAGTCATTGATCTGGAATCATCTTGCCAATATCATCATTTTGCAAAGAAAAGCTGAGAGCCTCATCTCCTCCAAGAATATGTTCTCATTTTTTGTTAATTTGTTTTCAATTGTCTGTACCTGCTGTTTAATTTCCAGAAGCAAGCTGAACTGTGCCATGATTGTCTGAGAAACTGAACAGAAGGACGATGATGTGCTTATCAATTTTAATCCCCCTTCCTTCTTACTTCCTAATAGAATAGCAGCCAAACCAATTGGATAGCCCCAACCTGTGATTATCCCGCAGTGCTTGTGCTTAAACTTGTTTTTCTCTCCTGTCATGTTAAAAGAGCTATATATCAAAAAAACCACACGAGAACACCTTCTACGATTCTCTAATTGGGAAGAGCCCCTACTATTAGTAGTAATTGATAGAAAGAATAGGAGCTTTCCCTGAGGGAGCTTTGGAAGAGTCAACTTTCAGTGCTGTTTCATCATTAGGTTGCTGCTTGTTTCACAAAATGATACATACTGAATTTCATATGGTCTGCTGGCCTGTTGTTTCTATTAGGGGTCTTCACTGAACTGTTATAGCCTGACATAAATAAATGTTTTATTGTGGAGAGTATCCATACATGATGATTATAATTTATATTAATTTATAAAGCTCTAAGAAATATTTTATGGTTATGTTAAAACATGCAAGACTCAAATCTAAAAATCAAGCGTAAAGAATGAAACATATAGGTGGTAATGGCAGTAAGGGAACTCATGCAATTCCAAGTCAAGGTGACTTAACCACTTGCACATTCCTTCTTCCAGTAGTTGGAATTTTTTTTCTCATAACAATTTTCCTTATTAGTTTTAAGTTAAATATTTCATTGAATAACTAGGCTGCGTTAGGTATGAGATGAATTAACAAATGCACTTCCTTTACCATCAAATAGTTTGTATAGTGTATTTTTCCTGTTAGTAATGCAGGTCATCTTGTTCATCCTAGTATTTTGTCTAGCTGTACTGTTAGTATGAAAGTCTGCCAGACTGTTCCAAAGAAACCCCAGTCGGTTCTTGCAGTATTGCGGTGTCTTTATTATAGGCTTGAAGAAACAGTATAATCACCCACAAAAATGATTTTTAATACTTGGTATTAGTGATGGGTGCATCTTCGCCAAACAATTCGCGAAACGGCAAAAAAAAATTGCAAAACTGTGAAAATCCACGAATCACATTGAAGTCATCAATGGGCATCAAAAAATGTTTATATGCGTGACTATTCTGTCCAAATGCATTAAAATCATTGGGCGTCTGAATAATTTTGACGCGCGATAATTTTTATGTGCGACAATTTGTTTTTGTCGCTGCAGATTTTTCGCTGCAGTTTCTCAAATTTATTCGTGGCGGTAAAACGTGGAACAGATCCATGCCTGGCGAATTTATTCACCCATCACTACTTGGTATAGTTGAATATAGCTGGAAATCTAAAAAAACGGGAAGTCACAGAAAAGTCACTAAAGTGATTGGAAATGGTTGCACATGTCCTATTACGCAAGATCTGGTGTCTTTCTTGTCCCTCCAACAACTGCACACTTTATGGTTTATAGTAATCCTGAGAAATGCCCTATTTTGGCAATTATTTTAATAAGTCAGTGGTGCCCAGTCTTTGTCAATGGGGCAGCCACAGATTGTTCCTTGTATTCAAGCTAGTTGGTACAATCAAAACACAGCCAGGTAGCATCAGATTTGCAGTGTTTAGAATGAAGTCTCCAGAGTATCTGAGCTGCCTTGGCATTAAGAACACGTGGCTTTTTGTGTATCTATAGTAAATGCATAGAGTTCAGAACACAGTCAATCATCCAATCAACGTTCCTGATACATGTCAGCTATTGATTGTCAGATGCAGTAATGTATACCAAAACTCTCTGGGGCTTGCTGAATTCAAAAGGCCACTTTCAAAACCAGTCTGTTTATGGGTCTCTTTCTGCAACCTTAAAGAAAAAACACTGTAACCATTAAAAAAACACTATAATTACACTTTTTTAGAGAATGTTTTTTATTTAACCGGGGAAAAAAAGTTCTCTAGCCAAAATATATATATTTACAGACTATATCTCCCTTGTACCAATAAGCCACTGTGTATTTAACAAACTGAACTATAATAATCTGATTGAGCCTTGTAATGAGATGCAAATTACTATTTTGTTCTAGTTAGGGTGAAAGATTAGAAAAAAAAAACCTTATTATATCCCTGATACGGTATCTGCGTATTGAGCAGGCCACCAGCAGTGTCGATTCTTGGTGAGTGTTAATAGTGAAATTAGTGTTGTATCGTGATAGATCAAAGCCAGAAAATATAGAGTAAATGATACCTTTTATTGGCTAGTTCAGGGCATTCTAAAATACAAGCTTTAGGGACTATTTCGGTCTACTACTACTACTTCGGTCTACTACTACTCTGGCTGTATGTTTGCCTCTAAAATGAGTATGCTATTTGTACATTTGTACATATAGCTTCCCCCCCCCAATTTTAAAGGTTGGTTCCAATCCAAATGCGTTTAGATTTGTGTTCTAGGTTTTCCTGCAAACCATTGTTATTATCTCTTTGTGTGCGGAGAGGAAGATGGCGGGACAACACAAAGCAATGTGATTAAATGAAAACTTTATTCAAACACGTCTGATGAGTTCTGTCCTTGGAGACCATTCAATCACTGCAGATTGTCTTCATATTTTATTTCCCATAGGTTCCTGTTGTAGTGCAAAGCAGCTAATCCTCCAGGACGAACCTTTTTTAATTAATCTCTTATATTAAGTGATGATAATGAATTCAGTAAAGAGTTAAGGTCTTTGATGAAAGTCCATTTATATTAACTCACCAGAAAAATCTGCTTGTATAGTAAAATATATGCTTTTGTTTTTCCATTTAGGTTCTTGGGTATACAGAAGGTCTACATGGAAAATGGATGTTCAGCGAAATTCGAGCTGTGTTCTCCAGGCGTTATCTCCTGCAAAATACTGCACTGGAGGTGTTTATGGCAAACCGCAGTGAGTTCAACTTTCATTTCTCTTATTAAGTTAAGTGCAAGGGTAATGGAGAATATCATTTCACTTTACCGGTATATCCCTTCTTTTAAAGTTTTCCCTCATTTTACATTGCTTTATCATGGTACCACCTATGTATTATACATTTGCATGATTTTACATTTTCCGGGATTTGACACAATTTTTCTGGCCCCCTGAAAAATCTATAATAGGGGGTTCTAATTTATAGGACAGATAGTATAAGGCTAAAGGCCGTGAGATTTTATTCATATCATGGAACTTCAAGGTGGCTTTTCAATCCTAATATTTTACAACAGGGGGTACATTATTTTTTTTATAACATACACATTTCAGTGAGTCATACAAATGATATCACTCAGCAACAATTATAACTAATGACACCTGTATAAGGATATTATTTACAGGATAGTCATAGATCTTGTGTGTTATATAATACACAAAAGCCATGAATATCTTGTAAATTATATCCTTATAAACAGTGAGTTCTGATATCATCAGTTATAAACGGTGAGTTCTGATGTCATTTCTGTCACATGACTCACTGAAACTTGTGTATTATAATAAATAAAGTACCCCCAGTTGTAAAATATGAGGATATTAGAAGTTACCTCGGAGTTCCATGACCTTTATAAAAACACTCGGCCTTCGGCCTCGTGTTTTTATATGGTCATGAAACTCCTCGGTAACTTATAATATCCTTATATTTTACAAGAGGGGGTACTTTATTCACTATATAATCTCAGGAATGTTCACATGGAATTCTGATGGGCTACGTACATACATACATACATACATACATACATACATTTAAACATGGATGTCAAACCTTTAGACATCAGCAAATGAACTACTAAAGTTTGTCTTTGTATTGGGCAATGCTGGAGGGCTACAGGTTAGATATACTTTTTTATTTTTGCTGGTTTGTACAGACCTATGGCTTAGCTTAACTTTAACTGAGATACTGTGACTCAGGAGACTTTTTTCTGTATTAGTGGGGTTTTGTAGCAACACATACTAAATATGTCTTTGTCCTCCTATAGCTTCGGTTATGTTCAATTTTCCGGATCAGGCCACAGTTAAAAAAGTTGTGTACAGCCTACCTCGTGTTGGAGTGGGTACCAGTTATGGTTTACCACAAGCCAGGTAAGAGTTTAATATTGGTAATATACAGGTCCCAAAATCTGCTTATTGCCTATCATATGCAGAGGGACTACCAGTACTAAATGTGGAATTGTGGGCCCCACTGTCCTTTTGTTAAATGACCCTGATTATGTGCTGTTGTGAGTCAGCTTTCCCTTTTGCTTGATCATATGCTAAACAGAGCCTCCCTGGCCAACGATCATTCAGATTAATTGAATCTTATAAAATAATTGTCATTTCTGTGAATAACCTAAGCATAACATGAAGAGATGTCTATTAAGTTATCCCTTGTACTGTTTGGGTTTCTCAAGCTAAAGTTGCAGTATACCTAAATAGCCATGCATTTCTTCGTAAAACTTGTTTAAAAATGTGCAATTTGTTTTCTTTATCTACAATCGGGTTATATTTGTGATCTACAATAATTACTTGTGAATTTGTGACTTTTATAATACATTTGCAACAGTCTTCTTATAAACATAATTTAATTTATTTTCTTTAGCTAGATGCCTTCCTAAATATTGGGCACTGAGTACTGTCAAAGTAATTTTCTGCCTATGTTGCTACATATGTAGAACCAGAGAATTTGCTCAGAGCACAGAGTGAGTCATCCTCATTGCCAGTTAGGGCAGAGACAGACGAGAAGATTTGGGGATATTAGTCGCCCGGCGACAAATCGGCTCTTCTTCGAGCGACTAATCTCCCCGAACTGCCTCCCCGCCAGCTAGAATCGAAATCGATGGCAGGATGGCACACTATCCGAGGAAACTTTGGTACGATTTTGTAAAACTAAGCACTCTGAGTGCCATCCTGCTGGTAATTTAGATTCTAGCTGGCGGGGAGGCAGTTCCGGGAGATTAGTCGCCTGAAAATTTGTTGCCGGGTGACTAATCTCCCCGGATTTTCTTGTCTGTCTCTGCCCTTAGGGAAGTGTATATGGGTATGTGTTGGAGAGGTTATAACAAACTATGGCTAGGTGAGATTAAATTAGTAAACAAGCCACCAAACAAGGCCATACACAGGCTTTTATCCACCAGAAGACCTAATTGAATTTATCTATTGATTGATCATTTGTAATTAGGCTATTGGACCTCCACGTCAAGGTGAGAACACTAACAGATAAAATTTTCTGCCTGAAGAGACCAACGGCAGTCCTTTGGAATCAAAGGCATTAGGTGACCTTACATGCCCCGATGGGGATCAACATTGCCCATTGGCTCCATCTAATGTGAAAGTAGAGTTTGCTTAAAAATGGATCTAAGCCCAAATAGAGAATGAATGTAAAATTACTCAGAGTGCTCATTTGGGCACTTAGGCTTCTTTTGTTTCAGCAGCTCTCTTTCAGGGGTCACAGTCTTAGCCTAGGGTTAACGGCCCATGTAGGTACTGCAAAGTTCCTTAGGTTCATCGACCCTGAAAAAGCTAAAGAGTCAAAACTCTGGTATTCACAAACTAAAAAAACCAAGGGAGTTATTTACTAAAATCCAAAAAATGTCTCACTATTTTCTTAAAGCCACTTCAACCAAACTCCCGTGCACATTTTTTACATTATTTATCAATAAATTAATGTGAAAAAATCTGGTTTGGAAAAAGACTCTATAAAATCTTGTAAAAATCCAAATCCTACGCTTTTTTTTTCCACACGTGACGCCGGAAAACTCTGATTTTTTCGGACGCTATTAGATTGACATGGAGATCGGCCAATCACCGCCCCAGACATCAATGATCCCCCCCAATTCTGCCCCTGGTCAGTCCTGCAAAAGGGGAAGTAGGCTCCTTGCATACTGGACAGTTCTGAGTATATGTACTAAGTATATTCTCTCCTCCTAAGCCCAAGTGGCTTCAGTCCTATCACTATCTCTGTTTAGCATTTTTATAATCTGCCTCATTTGGCCATTAAAAACCAATGGCGAGAAATTCTAGGGTTGCAAACTGTACAATGAGTGTCCAGTGTACTGTGCTGCTGCGGTGTGGTTAAGATTAGTGATGGGCGAATTTGCGCTGAAAAATTTGCGAAAAGGGTGCCGGCATCCGTTTTTTTTAGAAATTTTTTTGACGGCGGTGAATCGCGCGAATTCGCGCCTGGCGAATAAATTCGCCCATCACTAGTTAAGATGCTGGGAACTGTCGTTCACAAAAGGAAAGAGGATGATATTTGAACATCCTTAATATAAATGACATGTTTTCTCTATTATACACGCTTTTTTTTTGGTGTATGTCCACTTTGTTATTCAGCACTCGTTATATTTGTACCACTAACAGAAGTTATTTTTATGTTGCTCTGGAATACTTGTTACATCTAGGCGCTCTGTTGTGAGGCCTGTCTCTTCCTTACACCCTGCATGTAAAGACATTCTTGACAAGCAGCTAATAAGTCTTGCAAACTGCCACGATAAAGGGAGAGCTGACAGTCAATCAGTCTTTGCAGCAGTCCATCATTCGGGTACTCAGCCTTCTTCCCAGATGTTAGTGATGTCATTAAACTGCTTCAGTGACACATTACCAAGTCAATATACAAGTACAGCTGCCAACTGCTTTGTTTATTTAAACAAAGTAAAAAAAAAAACAATGTTCTTTATTTGGGAACATAATAGTGATTTTCTAGGAATGCTAAAACTTTTGCATTCAGCTTGCCTTTGTGATCATTTTTTTTTTTAAATTCTATATTAGTAAAAGTAAATGCTGGGCTTATTAATTCTCGTTTAATTTATTTATAGGAGAATATCTCTGGCCACTCCCAGGCAGCTATTTAAATCCTCCAACATGACTCAACGCTGGCAGCGCCGGGAGATCTCAAACTTTGAATACTTGATGTTCCTTAATACCATAGCAGGTAAGGCTTCTCTCACTCTTCAGTCCTTTCTAATATGTTTGTTTGTCAAAATTGTAAGCGCAATAGCTTGCTTCGTTTATCCCTCTGGGTATTCAGTTGCAGCCCTATGATAGATTCTGAAGCACTTGCATTAAATTTGATAAGGCAATGCACAACCTATCACCAAGGCTTTCGCTATATTAATTTTATGGAGGCTGTGCCTAACTCTCCTGCCATTTCCTCTGCTGACAGCTCTGTCTGAAGCTTTATTAGAGGCAACAAACCATTGCCAGAAACTGTCTAGAAATAATAATGGAGGAAATGTAATTTTACTACTTCGTCATTCTCAACAACAGCAACCAGACAGGGGAATAACAACAGGATCCTGCCTAGTACAGATGTCACCTGGAGTGTGGCATGATTAGGTAACCATGTTTTATTCCCTTCCCTGTAATCGGTGACTGCACTTCGTGCTGAATAAAGATTTTTGGGTGCAGCCTTCCTTATAAAGCCTAGCGTGATATATGGTATCTGTCTGCCTGCAATAAAGATATAAATGTATCATTTACTTTTTGAATTACTGCATACGCCGTAGATAAGTATCCAAATGGTTAGAGGACGGCAAGGTGCTCCAGAATTGGTTGTAAGGTTACTCACCAAACAGTGAAAGTGGTCCGGGTGCACCAGCCCCAGACCCCTAACTTTGGGGAGCGGTACAGCAGAAGATAAAGAAGCAGGGCTGACCGGCACTCAAACGGATCCACAAGACCAGAGATGCTCAGTTAAAAGATAAATTTATTGGTAGAAAAATTAAAAATATAGCTTCATCTCCATCCACCCTACGCGTTTCACGACTAAGCACCCTGAAGGGTGTGAAACACGTAGGGTGGATGGAGATGAAGCTATATTTTTAATTTTTCTACCAATAAATTTATCTTTTAACTGAGCATCTCTGGTCTTGTGGATCAGTTTGAGTGCCCTGCTTCTTTATCTTCCGTAGATAAGTATCGTCATGGAACATGGGCTTAACAGCTTTAGCCAAGATATGAGTAGAAGAATAATGAGTCTTGGCCAGTTATCCCATCTTAATGAATAACATACCCTACTACAGTGAAATTTGTGGGCTTTGAGTCATGTTGAGGGGCTGCTTTTCATCGAGAGGTACTTTTTAAAAAGGGAGTGAAATAACAGGGATATACTGCAAGAGATCCTATTATAACTAGGGATGCACCAAATCCACTATTTTGGATTCGGCCGAACCCCCAAAACCTTCGCAAAAGATTCAACCGAATACTAAATCCGAATCTTTGCATATAGAAATTAAGCGTGGGAAGGGGAAAACAATTTTACTTGTTTTGTGACAAACAGTCATGGGATTTGCATATGCAAATTAGGATTCGGTTCGGCCTGGCAGAAAGATTCGGCCGAATCCTAATCCTGCTGAAAAAGGCTGAATCGCTAACCGAATCCTGGATTCGGTGCATCCCTAATTATAACCTGCTAAAAACTGATGCTGGGAAAAAAGTTCATATTTCAAACCAAGGTCAGCGTAACAATGGAGTGTGGCCGAAGGACAAAAAGGGTGAGCATCCTGCAGTCACCGGGTGAAAGCCCTGTTCTCAATGTAACGGAGACTACTGTGTGTGTTACTATTAAAAAATGAAAGTGCCCAAGCATCATCCAACAACCGCAGGGTGAACATGCCTCAAAGAATGAGCCCAAACCATTTCTGCAAAACTACTGCATAGTTACCCTTAAAGAGCTGGTTATTCTGCACAGTGGCTCTACAAAATATAAACCATTCTGTGTGAGTGCTGGATTTAACATGGATTATCAGTAAAAATGAATAAAGTATGAGGAAGTGCCAAATGCATTGCCATTTCCTCCTGAGAGCTAAATACATATTTTTTTTAATATAGCATTTTAACTGATTGGTAACATTGAAAAGTAGGAGTCCTAAATTCTATAATTGGTAGAATGTTAAAATGGCTATTTAAGGGCAAAAAAAGGCTTCAAAGTATTAGGCTAGAAAGCAGATTATGTACTGGGCTGCCAAGCCTATCTGTATATACAGCTAGGATGCCTCTAAAGCTCCATGTTCATTAATATGAATTGAGAGTGCCATGCTGAATGTCCTGGTAAGTAAGAATTAGATCTCATTAATTGACTCTAATGAAGTATAATGCTTTTATGGTTTCACCAAGGATAAAATATCTGAATCTGAAATGTGTAGCTTTTTTTAACTTACAAATAGCATACATGCATTTAAGATCTGTAAGATCTGTAACTGGAGCTTGTACTATCACTCTAAGAAACCATTAGCCAGAAGCTGATTTTGTAAAACGATGTTGGCAAAGGGGGGCTATAAGGATGGGTGCTGTAGATCATCAGAAACTACAGCTTTTTATGAATAGAATAGAATAGAATCAATAGAAACTCGGTGCTTCTGGTATATGTGGTATAGATTATGTAGGAAACGTTCTTTATATAACACTACACAGAGGATGCATTGTGCATTTTAAAGACAAAAGTTTAATGCCATCTGTAATACTTTAGCTTGGCTTAAGAATATAATTAATAGAATTACAGTTAATAAGACCTCTCAGTGTTCAGAAGAACTATGCAAAGTAATACACAGTTCTGAAAGTTTCTCCTTTGTACAATACATTTCTAACTGGATAGCTAAAGAGTGGATAATTTCAGGAATTATACTGTAAGGAGGCTTTTATGTATTCAAGATAGGGGTGCAGTGTATCCGGCATATTTGCACGTGGATTTGGATTATTTCCATGATTTAGTAAACTTCTGCATTAGATGCATGCTTTTGTATGGAGTAACAAAGATCATTCCCATGAGCTTGATCTCATGGAGGAAATACTAGAAAGGTGGCTTTCTAGAAGGGTATAAGCCTACCCGCCTGAACCCTTGATTGCAAAGGGCTAGAAGGATTAGAGACTATTATTAAGATAAAAGTATCAGGCAGTAATATTGTGTAAACCCTTATGGTTGTACAGTATGTGACAAACAGTCGTTAGTAGAACCTTCTTTGAAACACATTGTTGGTTCTCCATCACTATGAACTTGCAAGGCATACAGTATACGTGATACATGAAGAGCGTTCTTGAGAGTAATAATTGCCTCCTATTGACTGGAGTGGCCTTGTATTTGCTCTGGTGTGGCACAGTTGCAGCTAGGGTTGCACCTGGCTGGTATTTTACCGGCCTGGCCGGTAAAAATGATGGCTGATCCCAATGTTATTAATAGGGAAAAAAGATAAAATATATAGAAAGGCTGGTATTTTTTTCCAGAAAAGGTGGCAACCCTAATTGCAGCATGCTGCACATCTGACCTTGTTTGCACTGCTCTGTGTAGACCCAGAGCCGCTTCTGCCATTAGACAAGGTGAGATCCTTGCCTCAGGCAGCATGAAGCGGCCAGTTACAAGGGGCGGCAAAAAGCCACCTGTAACTTTAAGAGCCGAACTTCCGGGGTTTAACCCAGAAATTCGGCTCCACTAGTGCCATTGCACCCAATGACATCTATTTGTTTCAATTCATCGAACGTGATGGTCCATGGGCAAAATTATAATGTTAAACAAAACACTGTATAACTGGAAAAATTTGTGAGATTTATAGTCCATAACGTGCAGCCAAACCTCTCTTTTTAAATTGAAATGCTATGCTAGCCCAGCATCTATAGTAAAAAAAAAAAAATCTTCTCTTTTCTTTGAATTTTTATGTCTATTGTATTAAAAATAGATGACAAAGGCTTCAGAAATCCTAATTATCTTTTGAGTTCAGAAGAACCTTTCCCCCCTTTTCACATTTTAGCATGGTTTTCCCCCACTTTTTTTACCCTGTGATATGCAAGTTTCACCAACTAATTATGTGAATATTTAGCTAGCGATTGCGTTGGGCTTATTATTGTCATGTAATTAGATGTAACTTGTACTGCTCGCCTCTTAAAAATCATTAAAAATTCCTTCCTAATGACCTAGAGATGACAAAATGTCTGTAAAGTGTGAAGAAGCAGACAAGCATAGGAATATCGCTCTTGGAGTGTTAATCCAGATGCCGCAATCATCTAATTAAACAATATTTTGCTGTCATTAACGTTATCACCAAGGAATTGCAGCCCTAATTCTGTCTGTCAGCTGTCCCTGAGCAACTTCACCTTTTAGAACGAAAGCGTTTCACAAAACCGGTAAAATGTTTAAATGCCAAAATATTTTTTATGTTTGTTGCAGTAAAGCCGCATCTGACTTTAATTTGGCTTTAAAATGAAATTTGCATAGAACCTCACACTTGTATTCTGCATTGATGTTGAAACTGTGTAAAGCTATGCAAAGGTTTTGTAGTAATATGAATATTTTTTATCTCAATAAAATTGAAAATCATGTTTACATATCAGCCGTATACAAGAATATGAACTGTAGTCTGTATGGTAACCATATTTAGACCACTAGTCTGCAGTCTCATTGGCTGAGCACCAGCAGCACTCAGTGAATGACAGACTTTCCTGGGTCCCTTAGCTCCTGAGTCAAGTTAATCATACTGGTCATCCTAAATGAGATGCATCTAAAAAGGGTCATTGAGCTCCACCGAATTTCCTGGTGGCACCAGAGTAAGAATATTTCCTTTTCTTGCCATATCTACAGTCCTACGTGACACCTATTTAATTTAGTGTTTAATATGTTAATATGTTGAATGGTTATGAGATTAGGTTCTCAATATCCCTGGTGGGCCCTAAGAAGCCTAGCCTGACATTGCAGCTAAAAATGCAAAATGTTTATTTGCATATTTCTAAAGGTAATGGAATGGTTATGAAATGTAGATGTGTATTTACATACTCTATTGCTTTTTGTGCTCTTTCTGAGTACAGGGTTAGATCTACAGTATATTAACCTTCCCTGCCAGTGCATAGAGCATTCCATCTCCATAACTGAAGATATTTTGCTTTTCTTTTACAGTCTGCATGGTCATATTATCACATCAGTGTCGGACTGGGGTTTGCCTTTTGAGAATCTTGCTTTGTTAAAGGGGACCTGTCACCCAGACATAAAAATCTGTGTAATAAAAGTGCTTTTCAAATTAAACATGAAATCCAAATTCTTTTTTTATTAAAGCATTCATAGCTGTTGCAAACTCATTTAAAAATCTCTGCTGTCAATCACATATTGTCCGCCCCTCCTCTATGCCTTAGGCATAGAGGCGGGGCAAGCAATTACTTTCACTTTCCATTCAGCACTTCCTAGATGTCACTGCTCTCCCCACATTCCCCCTCTATCTGTACCATTTAATTGTGTAGACAGGTCACGGGGATGGACATCGAGTCCCCCATTCTGGTGCACAAACAATATTCTGAGATGATACAAGGCTTGCCTTAATAGCAGTGTCCACAAAATGGCTCCTGCCTCCTTGCTAGAATTATGAATTCCCAGACTGATGGAAACAAGAATCAAATAATTTATACAGTGTAAATAAAGTTAATTTTGCTTGACTAACATGATAAAATAGGATTTGGAATATTTTTTTTGGGTGACAGGTTCCCTTTAACGTATTGACCACTCAGAAAAAACAAACCAAATTAATGAGCCTTATTTGCTATGTGCCATACATAAGAAGAAGACCTCTCTAGTTGATTCTATGCCCCTAGAAATCAGATTATTTTCTCTTTCCTTTGCAATCTGCATATTTGTTGCATGTTTCTTTTAAAACTGTTCTTTTTTTGCAATGTCCATGTCAGTGATTTGTGAACTACAATCCTGTACCATATGCGAATATCTGCAATTAACCCTTCACCTTGTTTTTGCTTATGGCATTAAACCTGAACAGTTGCTCATTCTTGAATGTGTCTGCTGAGGTTGGGATAGTCCTCGCTGAACGTAGGCGGAACAAGGGAAGCTCTGTTTGCTGTTCCAGGTCTGCAGCAATCATTAAAATCTAGAAGGAAACTCTTGTACGACAGACCTGTAAATCTCTTGCCAGTCTGGGGGCTCGATAACCTATGCTATTTTTTTGTCCGTTTTTGCTTAGAAAAATATTTTTATGTTCGTTTGTAGCAACGGAACTCCCAAACCAGATCATTAATGGTGGGTGTTATATGACTCACTGAAAGCCATACCAGCTTTCCCTGCATGATCAGGGCTTTTCACTCTATTTGTTGCTGCCTGCCCTTCAGCACATTGTGGTTGTGGTTATGGATCCATTCCATACTCGGTACTCAGCTGTAGAAAAATACCACAATGAGCTTGGCTTTCTGTGGGAACTAGCCGTGCTTCTAATTAAGCTTAACAAATGGCTCAGCTCAATTAGCAATGCCACACAGAGCGATCCAAGGAATCCTGTACATAATTGTTTCCTCCAAAAAAATAATGTTCTCATTTATTGGGCTGGTAGAATCAATATACCAGTAAGATTAGAAAGCTCATCAAGACGTTAAAGTATGAATACAATGTGTTATTTTTTCAAAAAGCTTTAACTTCTGTACATGATACCCAACTCAGATAGGCACATTTCCTGCTATACGCATGTTTTCGATAAGGATGCACCAAAATCTTCATCCTGGATTCGGTGCTTCCCCAGTTTTGGATTTCTAGCTGTTTATTAATGTGTTTGTAAAATGAAACCTGCAAACATCAGCAGCAAGCAGTTTTTGTGACTTGAGATACCTATCTGGAATCAATTTAAAGGGATCCTGTCATTGGAAAACATGTTTTTTTCAAAACACATCAGTTAATAGTGCTACTCCAGCAGAATTCTGCTCTGAAT